>NC_138765.1:93016837-93511837 GCF_965113315.1 Podarcis vaucheri
GCTTGTTTTGCTCATATGAGTGCAGCCAAAAGTGATGAGCAAACTTCATTCCTGAGATGGCGAACATCGAGACCTTGCCACAGGTGGCATTCAGCCAATACTCTTATGCTCATGGCAGGGTGGGTTTTTATTTATTTAGTTAAATGAGACCTGCACTAGTGGGAGAGGGGAAGCCATTTTTGTTGGCTCCTTCCCACCACTATAGCAACTTTACACCCTGTTTTGGAAGAGGGCAACTCTCCGCAGGACTTGTTCTCCACTTCACTCAGAAGAGATCTCTGCTGGATGAAAATCCCTTCCATGAGTTTAAAGGTACTAGCAGGAGATCGCTACACATTTTAAAAACATAATCCCCCAAAACTGTATTTCCATAGGATCTTTCCCCCCACATTTTTTCTCCATGCTGAAAACCCTCCAGAGGTCTTGCGACAAACTCAATACCTGATCTGAAATCATTAGAAAGCTGAAACAAAGTAATTAAGATGTTAAATAAATAATGTTAATGCATCCCAAACCCTCTTTTAAAATATTCTGTTTAATGGAGGACAACAAAAGGAAGGGAGGGTCATCTAAAGTTTCCCTGGAGCTATTTAGCTCATAGAAATGAGGTGAGGGGGGGGGCTGGTATGCATAAAAAAGACTCCTGGCATGAAATATTAAATGTTCTATGCATCCAGACTAAACTAGGCATAGGACAGGCAAGAACAATTTCTAAATTATTCATGGCTGTCATAGCAAATTCATATATTACCCAAGACATGGACGGATAGAGGTGGCAAATGAAACAAAGCTATTTTTGTACTTTGCCACAAACACAGTTGTAACTTTCTCTTTGGCTAAAAGAACTCAAGGGACTGTATACATGGAACCTTTAGCATCATCAGCAGATGGCTTTCTCCTGCTACATTTTTCTTATTGTCAACTCCCCACCACCACCGCCTTAAAATGAACTGCATTTTTATTTCTGTTTTGAAAATTCATTATTTAAGAGAAAGCCAGGAGCTGGTTGAGCTACTCCCTTTGCATCCTCCTTCCTCTCTGACAACTTCCACTCTCAAACCACTCCTCAGGGCCAGTCTCTGCTACATATTCATGTAGGTTACTCTCTTAGTTAGTTTCATACAAAGGCAAGGAAAGAAAAGTTAATCTCTCAAAATGCTTTTCCGTTTTAAAAAAGATCTTCCACTTATAATTAATAATAATTTTATTATTTGTACCCCACCCATCGGACTGGGTTGCCCCAGCCACACTGGGCAGCTTCCAAACATATATAAAAGCATAATAAAGCATCAAACGTTAAAAGCATCCCTGTACAGGGCTGCCTTCAGATGTCTTCTAAGAGTTGTATAGCTATTGATCTCCTTGACGTTTGATGGGAGGGCATTCCACAGGGTGAAACATAGGAAGCTGCTTTATACTGAGTCAGGCTGTTGGTCCATTCAGTTCAACATAGCCAATGCGAACTGGGAGTGGCTCTGTGGGATTTCATCTCAGCCCTACCTTGAGATGCCTGGGATCAAAACTGGGAGCTTCGGCATGCAAAGCAGGTCTTCTTTGGCAGAGCTACAGCCCCTCTCCATTAGTGAGTGTTAAAGGTAAAGGTAAAGGTACCCCTGCCCGAACGGGCCAGTCTTGACAGACTCTGGGGTTTGTGCGCCCATCTCACATCTATAGGCCGGGGGCCAGCGCTGTCCGGAGACACTTCCGGGTCACGTGGCCAGCGTGACAAAGCTGCATCTGGCGAGCCAGCGCAGCACACGGAACGCCGTTTACCTTCCCGCTGGTAAGCGGTACCTATTAGTATCAGTGTACTTGTATTACCGTATTTTTCTGCTCCATAAGGTGCACCTGACCATAAGGCGCACCTAGTTTTTAGAGGGGGGAATTCAAGAAAAAAAATATTATTTAAAGGGAGCGCTGAGCAGAGCCTGCATGCATCCCAGGCTCTGCTCTTTACATAATAGGCTCTGGGATGCATACAGGCTCTGCTCAGCGCTCCCTTTCACGAGCCGCGTGGAGTGTGTGTGCGGCGCTTGCGGGCTTTTCCCCGAGGAGGGAGAAGGGCAGCCTGTCACTGACGGGTTGCCCTTCTCCCTCCTCGGGGAAAAGCCCCCAAGAGACACACACTCTCTCTGTGCGGCTCGTGAAAGGGAGCATGGCTCTTGGGTGCTTTTGTGGGAGGTGGGGGAAGGGACAGCCCCCCCAGCCCCAAAGAGCAGCTCAGGGAGCAGCGGACAGGCTGTGCGCAGATTCCCCGCTGCTCCCAGAGCTTGAAATTTGGTGAGCAATACCACAAGTCCTTACACAAATCTTTACATCAGCCAACCCCATGGACTAATGCTTCCTTCCCTCAACTCCCTGGCAGTTGTGCTGGGTTGCAACAGCTGCCATTGTCAGAATCCTGGTAAGCGGTCTTTATTCTGCTATTAGAGATATTTTGTGTTTTTGAATGAAGAACATTATGCCCAGGCGAGCCGTTTGCAGAAAATACACATGCAATATGCAACGATGGTTTGCGTCTGACTATTCTATTCTTGTGGATAAATATTGGCCTAAACATTGAATGCCAAGATACACGCACACATACAAACAAAATGCAGGAAGGCTGAATGAAATGCGCAGGAATTAAAGTCCTGGTTTGATGCATCCCTACTTTTTAACAATAATTTACATTAATCCAGTGGAGGTTTACTTTTTGCTCTTGTGTGAAAACTCCCTACATCAAGCACATTAACTTTCTCTCTTTTCAGTGTATTTAAAGTCCAGGCTTCAGAAATCGATTTTGCATTGTACAATTGCAACTTCAAAGAACTGCCTACAGAGTGGTGGGTGAGAGGGCGGGGAGAGAAGTCTGCAGCAAATAAAATATTGACAAGCTGTTCACTACAAACTGCTTTAGTTCATATTCTCCCATGAAATTATGCTAATACAGTTTGAGCAACACTCAAGTTTTTAAATGTTCATACTGGGAGAAATTCAACGTAGCGCTATAAGAATCATTCTATCAGGACCAGCATTTCAGCTAGCCAGACAGAAGCATCCCCTGTTCTAGAGATTCTCCCAACTTTTCCCCAAGGTAATGGGGAGGGGGATAGGAGAAGAAAAGTTGGGAAAGCTATGTTGAACTGGCTGTTAGCGATACTCATTAGTTGAATCCAGCCTCTTGTTTTTCTATATGGAATTGTTTTTAATTGTGTTGTATATGGAATGGTCTATTATTGCTTTGGCACTTGTGTTATGCTTGCAACTCTTGCATTTGTTTTATAATTGTACATTTCATTGTTGTAACCTGCCCTGGGGCTTTGTGGTGAGTGGCAGGTGAATATCTAATAAAATAAAGAAAACAAAGAAAGAATTGGTACAGTTGGCTGCTGTTGGAATTTGGCTTGAAGTTTCAGGGGCTTGTCTCCATCACAGGGTCCATGGCAAAAATAAAAAGCCAGTAATCTTGGCCTCCAGTGAGTTGAGTTGATTTGTTTACTCTGGATCTGTCCTTCTAAAGAATGGGCAAGGAACTGCCAGACCACAAGTCTCATATATGCTGTAGGTAGGGATGAGTGAAAAATTTGATTCAGTTCATTTTTAAAGGCCTAACAGTCAAATTTCCTAAATGTTCCTAAACAATATGCAAACCAAAACACTTATATAACTTTAGTAAGAGTGGGAGGAAATCCCCAGACCTCTTGTCATGGTCATTCACAGGGATATAAACTAATTTGGACAACTGCAACTCCAATCAAAATTCCTGAACGATATAGCATAAGCAGCAGTACAGAAATTCCCTTGCCTTCGCGGTATATAAGCATAAGAGTTCACTCTAGAGATTGGCTAATTTCCAAGTCAATACAGTGGTACCTCGGGTTAAGTACTTAATTCGTTCCGAAAGTCCGTACTTAACCTGAAACTGTTCTTAACCTGAAGCGCCACTTTAGCTAATCGGGCCTCCTGATGCCACCGCGCTGCCGGAGCACGATTTCTGTTCTTATTTTGAAGCAAAGTTCTTAAGCTGAAGCACTATTTCTGGGTTAGCGGAGTCTGTAACCTGAAGCGTATGTAACCTGAAGCGTATGAGCAGTTCTACATCAATGCCTAGATTGCCTGCATGCACGTAAGGAATGGAGGATAAACTTGCTACACGAGGGACCGCCATGCTGTGGGGAAATGTAGCAATGCTGCTTGCTTGCTTTTATTTACACATGGAGTGAGGGAGACGTGCAGCGCAGCCTTCTATACGATGAACATACAAAACAAAAAGCAACATTAGTTAACATAGGTGACAAAATGGTGCAGTAGCAGGCCATTTTTAGCTAATAGTATTGACACTCAATGCAATTTACAGACATCCAATAAATATGACTGGGGGTAGGCAGGCACAGCCATTAGTGCCAAAGAAGTCCACCTCTGAGGAGGGTGTGGCTCTGTTGTTGAGAATCTGCTTTTGCATGCAGAAGGGCTCCAGTTCAACCCCTTGCATCTCCAGGTAAGGGTTGGGAATGTCCCCTGCCTGAAACCATGGAGAGCCACTGCCAGACAGTGTAGACAACAGTGAGCTAGATGCACCAATGGTCTGACTCAGTATAAGTTATGTTCCCCCAATACCATGACTGGGTCCCCTTGAATGAAAGCAGAGGAACCAGGAGGACTGGTCACTGATAATGCCACATGCACAAAGCTGGTAGGCATCTGCCAGCCCAGTTCAATATGAATTGACTTGAAAGAGAATTCTACCAAGTTTATTGGGACTTATTCCTAAATAAGAGACGCAGGTGGCACTGTGGGTTAAACCACAGAGCCTAGGACTTGCCGATCAAAGGGCGCTGGTTCGAATCCCCACAACGGGGTGAGTTCCCATTGCGCCATCCCTGCTCCTGCCAACCTAGCAGTTTGAAAGCATGTCAAAGTGCAAGTAGATAAATAGGTACCGCTCTGGTGGGAAGGTAAACGGCGTTTCCGTGTGCTGCTCTGCTTCTCCAGAAGTGGCTTAGTCATGCTGGCCACGTGACCCAGAAGCTGTACGCCGGCTCCTTCGGCCATTAAAGCGAGATGAGCGCCTCAACCCCAGAGTCGGCCATGACTGGACCTAATGGTCAGGGGTCCCTTTACCTTTATTCCTAGATTAGTCTGTATGTGGCTATAGTCTGACAGCTGCATAACCACCTTACTTTTTGTCATAAGATTTTATTTTTAAAAAATCATAATACCACAAGATAAGAGAAACTAATCTAAATAGAAAAAGAAAGAGAAAAGAAAACGCAGAGGATTCTCTCAAATGGAAAGTGGTGGATCCTCCCAGGTCTCACCTGGTAGCTTCCATTGTGCTCTGTACAAATGCACAGAAATAAACCAAAGTTGTTTACCTTCCAGTGTATTGGCAGTGTGGCTACTACAGGAGAGAAGTACTCTGCTGTTGAAATTACTGCTGCTTGAAACCAAATGAGTGTGAATGCACTCTAAAATCTCTTGCTGGGGAAACATCATCTGAATCCTGTGCAAGAATTTACTATCTGGCACTCAGTGTATGCATAAAAACTATGTGAAGGAAGATATTTAATTATAATGGGTTGGATCCAGGCTAAGTTAATAAGACCTAGTTACATTTGAATCACTGGGACCGAGGTTATATTATGATTAACTTATCCTATTGATTTCAGTGGAAGCTAAATTCAACTAGCTTAGTCCGGATCCAAACCACTTATTTTTCCTGTAGCATCCACATTCATTTCTGTACCCGGGTGTGTTTACAGATTCAGCCTGATTTTATTAAGGAAATTTCTATTGTTTGCTGTACAATTTAATGAGCTCTTGGGAGCTTTTGCATTTAAATGTCATCTAAGTCACACCCTCTCTTATGAACTCTTTTGAGGCTGAATTGTGGGCCATTACATTCAAGGGAATATAACTTGGCCTTTATTAGTTTCCATTCATTGCTTTAATAAAAACTTCATTTTGAAATAGTTAGGGTCACTACCCAGCTAATTTACCAAGCTCAGCCTTCCAGAAGACAAGCTTTCCAGAATCTAGCTACCTAAAAATCTAATTACTATTTTTACTCACAAGGTCTATAGAAATGGATTTAGTAGACCAAATGTGGAAGCATTGTCAGAAGTGAAAAGTAATTCCTCAGCTCTCTCTATCAACAGGGGCGCAACCAAATGAAATTCATGCTCAGAATATTAGGGAACCTGAACTGGATCAAGGTCTTACCCTTTCCCCTGATTTCCTGATCCAAATTGCCCCACAAGCTATTTTCACAATGGAGAGAAAGCATACTGGGACCTGGCACTGGTATGTTTTTTCTATGGAACAATAGCATCTTGCCAGAGAAAAAGGACACCCATTCCTGTAAGTAATACAGAGAAGAGAAACAACCTTCTATTAGCATGGGGCAGCAGACATAGTTGCTGAGGAACCAAGGCTGATCCATTTGGACTATCAGTAATCAGCCCAAGGACTGATAAAGCAAATGGATTTGATCCAAATTTAATATCCCTAGTAAGGTATGATAAATAGTGTCAATTAGCTGTTCATTCAAGAGGATGAGATCAGGAGAAGCACTAAAGCCAGGGCCCACTCTCCGTCCCTATCAGCTGGCTAGCAATATTCAGAGTGTAAGCATATATATACTTGAAGGTAGCAAAGTAGAGCAGAGAACCAAACATACATATAACTATATCCTTTTAGAACCATGTTCAGAAATCTCACACAGGTGTGTAATTCCTATAAAGGTTGATTGTGGTTAAGGGTGTGTGGCATAATTATTCAGAACTCTTGACACTCAGGGTCAAAATAGTTATTACAGTGGATACATATATGTTTTTAATATTATTTATCTTACTACTGGGATGCAGGTGGCACTGTGGGTTAAACCACAGAGCCTAGGACTTGCCGATCAGAAGGTTGGCGGTTCGAATCCCCGTGACGGGGTGAGCTCCCGTTGCTCGGTCCCTGCTCCTGCCAACCTAGCAGTTCGAAAGCACATCAATGTGCAAGTAGATAAATAGGTACCGCTCCAGCGGAAAGGTAAATGGCATTTCCGTGTGCTGCTCTGGTTCGCCAGAAGCGGCTTAGTCATGCTGGCCACATGACCCAGAAGCTGTATGCTGGCTCCCTCGGCCAATAAAGCGAGATGAGCGCTGCAACCCCAGAGTCGGCCACGACTGGACCTAATGGTCAGGGGTCCATTTACCTTTACCTTTAATCTTACAACTACTACTACAAATCATCATCATCATCATTTATTTATTTATACCCCACCCATCTGGCTGGGTTTCCCTAGGCACTCTAGGTGGCTTATTTATTTTAAATAAATTCATTTCCTTCCAGGGCAAATAGCAGCTTCCTAGATGGAGTGTGGTTTTCACTGGAACTAGGATATGGAGAAGTCAGAGTTCAGTCCTTCCCAGACCTCAAGGATGAGGTCTCTTCCCCTGAGGAGCAAGGGAAGCAGACCCTTCCCTCAATTTTCCACACTGCCAAAGTCTCTGAGGAGTTTTTGGATCTGGGCATTGCTACCTAAGGAGGACTGGAGATTCCTAGTCAGCTCTTATCTCTGCTGGGCAGCAGAAGCAGAGGAGGTGGTGAGCCGGTGTGGAATTTTAGAGCCAACATTGAAGTGCTCAGTTAACTGACTGAAGGCCACTCAGTCTTCACGGACAGAGCAGGGATCGTCAAAATGGTGCTCTCCAAATGTTATTGGTCCATTGGCCATGGCAGTTATACAGTAAGCTCTCAGTCTAAGCTTGTTCATTGCTAAAGCAGCAGCTCCCATCCAAGTTCCTGTCTTCCTGAACTGGGGAAATGGGCATAGTTAAGTATCCTCGCTGCATGCCATGATCCTTATTGGGCTATCGTAGCTATTATTTTGAAAGTAAAAACAAGACACAGTAAATTCATACACCCATTTAACGCATTTCATATATTAGCTGTCTCCAACCCTCTGGAATTGTACTGAGGCTGTTTGTTGTTAAAAAAATGTCAGCAGAATGTGGAAATAGTGTAGTATGTTTCTGTGATTTACTGTGGCAGTGTTTTTTTCAGGGGTAATCAAGGGTATGTAGTACTGGCACCTCTTTTTGTTGTTGTTAAAAAGTGTGGCACTTAACAGTAACAACTTCATGGTGAGTACTGGCACCTATTTTTCTCGAAAAAGAAGTACTAGGCCTTTCTATTCATTCTTTTCAGTGTTTGAATTGTTATGCTTAATATGCTATATGTTAATAGACTAGTGTACTGGGAATGAAAAGTAAATAGATTTAATTAGAGCGCTCCCCCACCCCTCAAGTCTTAGTTCTTAGCATTTGTAGTACCTATACAGTGGAGCATCTAGGACGGTGTACATTAGCAGTGGAGAACTCCCATCATCCCTAATGACAAGGGATGGTCCAGGCACAGCTATTTGGCAGGAAAATGGGAGGAGGAGAACTTATTCTGCTCCTCTGCTCCCTTCCTGAGCATCCAGTTATTGCATCTAAAACAGACTTTGTGCACAAAGCTTCAGTTGTGGGATCAAATTAGGGAACCATACATGCAGCACTTACTCGCATACCTGGTCCCCATCTATCTAAGAATACACACTGCAGACACTGTGCACACAGCTCCAGTTTCCAGATTGAGATGGGAAACCACATATGCCAGCTCCTCACCTAACTAGGGGTGCCTATTGCTTCTGAGCATTAAGTGGATCTCTGGATCAGCGCAACTGATTATACTATGTATTTTTTTCCTGGATAGGTGTCTTTCACTAGCCTCATTGTCCATAAATTGGTAGAGATTTCTTTGGATTGATCTGGTATAGTCATACATGATTTAATATAGTTCCTAGTTTGGCTTATATTTACAATACTCGACTGTTTTACATCGAAGGGGAAGAAGCGTTAGCATCTGGCAACCACACCTTGATTCATTCTAGCCTCAAGAGTCACGGTATGGTGCATTAATGTCTCAGTTTGTAATTTGCCAGCTGCATTTAATGGAACCAATTTTCATTACATCTGTTCTATGGTTCAAAGAGCTGTTTTAGTTGCCAAAGGGTGCCAGCTTCACACAAATTCAGAGAGGGTGCTACTACTCTTTCTTGAAGTATTAGATAAATAGGGAAGGCTCTTTTTTAAAAAAAAACAACAACATTATTTTTGCAGAAGTAAATTCTATATTCATGGCTTACCACTGTTAGATTTCAAATTAAAAGTGTAGTAAGATCCATGCCCTGGAAATATATATTGATTTTATGTCATTTTAGTTCATAATAACTAGTGATATGAAAAGACAAGCAATCTGGAGTATGTTCATTCTTCTGACAAACTTCTTCAGCAAAACCATCAAGTTTAAGGAGGACTGAGGAGGTTTTAAATGAAACATATTAGAGAGGGAAGGTCATGTAGCTATAAATTCCACAGATATCGAAAAGCCTTACTTTGCTGGGGTGGCTCTGTATGGCTTGTGCATAAATTTAATTCTCATAAAAATCTGTAATCATTGTATAGCATAAAATGCAAGGTTCCAAAATGACAGCCACTTTCAATAAAAAAGAGGTTTTTCCTCATGGGCCACAGAAAATTTGAAATGTTCTACTGCACTTTGAAGTTCTAAGCATCAGCCATATGAGAATTATAAAGCATTAATCCTGAAAAGTTTTCACCTGACAGTCATGAAATAGCATACCTGTGTGAAAAGTGACTCAGTTTTACTTCCTGAGGCAATGTCTTTTTAAAAAAAGTAGCTTCAGAAATACCATGCATCATGTCATATTGAAAATATGATCTTGGAATGGCTAGATCCTTTTGAAATCACTGAAGTCTATATTATAACTATATTTGTGTGAAAAGTTTCAATGACATTTTAAAAATAATCAAAAAATACTTCTTATATGGCAGATTATATCCCAGCTGCTTTGGCTGACTGCTTAAGCCAGTCTCAAAATAATTTGGTAATGCCGATCCGTCTCTATTAGAACTGTTAATTTTTAAATGTCTCATAGATATATAGATATGCACAGTCCAGGAATTTCTCCTGCTCATGCTGCCTTGAAAAGATTGGGACCTGTACAAAAGCCTGTGTCTTTTGCTCGAATCCTATGCAGCTCGTGCAATATTGCATAAGAGGCTGCTGGACAAGCCCAATGGCTCATCTAGTCCACTATCCTGTTCTGCCTGTGGCCAATTACCGTATTTTTCGCCCTATAGGACGCACCATCCCATAAGGTGCACCTAGTTTTTTTGGGGGGGGAAATAAAGGGGAAAAAAATATTTTCCCCTCAGGCGCGGGGCTGGGGCGGGGGAAGCCCGAGCTTCCCCTGACCCCAGCCCCCAAACAGGCAGCTCTCTGCAAGCAGCGGGAGCCCAGCGCTGGCTCCCGCTGCTTGCTGAGAGGTCCGCGAAGCCTGGGTGCGCTGAGCTCAGCACGTGCAGGCTTCAGCATGCAGGCAACTCTCCACAAGCAGCGGGAGCGCTCCCGCTGCTTGTGGAGAGGTCCGCAAAGCCTAGAGAGCAGAGGGGTCGGTGCGCACCCACCCCTCTCGCTCTCCAGGCTTCAGTGAAAGCCTGCATTCGCCCCATAGGATGCACACACATTTCCCCTTCATTTTTGGAGGGGGGGAAATGCATCCTATAAGGCGAAAAATATGGTAGATGCCTATGGGAAGCCTTAATGCAGCAGTGCTCCAGCCTTCTTTCCCAGGAACTGGTATTCAGAAGCATACTGCCTTTGACAGTAGCAGCTCCTGAGACCTCGGTTATTAGACATCCCAACCCCCCGCCAAATACTAGGTTAACAAAAACAGGGAACATAGTAGGTTTGATCAACAGGTTTAATCCAAGTATGTCCTCTTAGCAGAATGTCCCCTTCCATGTGAATGGGGCTTGGACCCAGCAGACATTTCTACTAGTGGGAGTGGAGCAGGGAGGCAATTTTAACCTCTCAAAAGGTCCCCTCCCCCCCCCATGCTACCTCCCACACTCCTCCAGAGGGTTCCCCAAACCTCTGGAGCAGGTTTCTAGGGGGTGCAAAGGAAAGGTGGAATCAATAATACTCTGTTCTTGAGCAGAACTCTAGATCCAAAGCACTGAAAATGAATGTGACTGATGACTCAGGAGCAGGTCTCATTGATTTACTAACACAATGTGCATATATTATTATATTGCATATTTCTAATCCCTCGTGTCCTCCACTTCCTTTTTCTTTCTTTCAAGAATGTGACATAATGTGGGTCAAAATTCAAGGGTATTCAAAATGCATTTAAAAGTGGGGTAGAAATTGCTTTATAGTTTCCCTGCAGGTATTTGTATTTGCACTTTTGAGGGAGCAAGGCACTTTGGAGTGTCACATACAGATGTTCTCTTTAGTACTGGAAGTGGAAACCTGTATGAAATCTCTGGCCAACTGTATAGTTCTCCTTGCACTGACCTTGTTTTGGGATTTTAGAAAAGCCATCCAGTGTTGCCCAGTTCTGAAGAACACAAATCGGCCTGCCTTCAGAAGTTCTTTTTTTAAAAAGCCATTTGCTTACTATTTCTGTTTTTTGAGTGAGTTTTTTCCTTTTCCTTTTAGTTGCTGGATTTCAAGTTTCAAGGGCAAATTTCACAATAATTTTGTTTATAATAGCAAGCATGATAACTCATATGGACTCTCACTAAAATTTCAAAGGCTACACACATTTCTGGCTACAATGTAACTGCATGAATAGTTAGAGAAGTAGTGTTTATGCATTTTCAGCAGTATGCTGAGAGCAGCAAGGGACCTCTTCCCTAGCATGAGTGAGATAAATCACAAGTTTACAGAGTAGCTTCCCTGTGGGTTTTAGATTGGTCACTTTGTTTTAAACGTACAGAGGTCCATTTTTACAGGCATTCCAAACTTGTCAGGTCTGGATGCTAAAAATGCAATTTCTTTTTCCAAATAAGAAAAAATATGCAATCCTTTGAGACTTTCTGATCTCTTGTTGTCAGAGCTGCTTCCAGATCCTAGCTCACAGAGGATCACGCTAGCCAGCAATCACTTTGTCAAAGTCTTTATTGAGTTACACTTTCCATTCTCCAGCTGCTGCGTGCAACTCTACGTCTTATGGGTTAGACCGGCGAAGCTCCGTCTGAGTCTCCGCCCCTTGTACACCAACTTAATATCCTAGCCTTACTCCACCTTTTCCGCCTGACTGTTCTTCTCTGGGTCCCTCTGCCCCCCTGGGTCTCTTCCTTCCTGGATTCTTCTGACGCCGACCCCCCGGACCCTCCTGCCTCCTTGTGCCGGGCTTTAGGACCTGGCTCCCTTTCCGGGCTGCTTACTGCGCCACCTTCCTGTGCATTTGAACTTGGCGCGCGCGCCCAACCTTCCACTTTCCGTCTGACCGTTTCTTCGCTCCCCGATGGAGGTGTGGCCACTCCTGACCCGTGCCCTCCCTCCTGTTGTGAGCTGCCAGCGCTTGATACCTGACGCCCTTCCTCTCCCCTGCTCTCTGTTGGTGACGCTGGTCCCGATTTCCAACTGCTCTCCTCTGAGCCCCCTCTGGCCCTTTCCTCCTGGGGTGTTCCCCTAGGCTCCCCCCTTGCCCTGGCCACTGGTGCTCCTTTCTGTGAATCTTCTGATTCACTGGAAAGACTCGGAGATCTCGGGTCGTCGTCATCACTCATCCTTTCTTCTGCCTCCTCCCCCTCGCTCTCTGTTTCCTCCCTTGCCCTTGCCTCTGCTCCTGAACCCCTGACACTTGTCTTATCTCATTACATGGAAGAAGAAGAAGAAAGGGAGCCATGGCAGCTTTTAAACAGCCTGGCAAACAGCAGGACAGTTGTGGTCCCCCCCCCAAGTTTATTTTATGTGCTAAGCTAATGATCGCATTTACATTTTTCAAATGTAAAAATAAATCTTACAGTAGAATGGTATGACTGTGGCTGAAAGCGCAAGAATATGAATTCAGTGATTATGTTGCAATATCATGAGGTCCTGAAAGGGACAGCGCAAAGCAGGGAGGATTTTTTAAAAAAGAAAGTATATTTCTGCAGAAAGACTCAAAATAAGTATACATTTTAAGTAAGGGGAGCTTTCAAGAAATGTAGAAAGCAAAACAATAAACTACAATATTAGAAGCACATGCTAACAATTCCTGCCATACTATATCTATTGATCGATCGATTGATCGATAGATTGTTAACATGTGCTTCTAATATTGTACCATTGGCCCATCACCATGCCCACCAGTCAAAGAGGCAACTGAATCCATCAGACTTTAAATTTTTGACATATGCTATGCTTATGAAAGTAAACATAGTTTCAGTTACCATATTTTTCGCCCTATAGGACGCACCGGCCCATAGGACGCACCTAGTTTTTTGGGGGGGAAATCAAGGAAAAAACATTTATTTCCCCCCCAGGTTTGCGCAGCCATCCCCAAGCTAGAAGAGGGAGACGGAGCGCTCCGTCTCCCTCTTCTGCCTTCAGGGACAGCTTGGCCCGCTATCCCGCGAGCTTGTGGGGCTGGTGGGGGGGGAGAAGCAAGCTTGCTTCTCTCCCCCCCCCAGCCTCCAGATCAGGTCGGGAATAGCGGGGTGGTGGCGCTCCGCCATCCCCCTATCCCCCGAGCTTGTGGGGCTGGCGGGGGGGAGAAGCAGGCCTGCTTCTCCCCCTCCCCACCAGCCTTCTAGCCAAGTCGGGCGGGGGACAGCGGGAAAGGCGTGCTGCGCCTCTCCCGCCGTCCCCTGAGTTTGCGGGGCTGGCGACGGGGAGGAGCAGGCTTCTCCCCCCGCCAGCCTTCTAGCCAAGTCGGGGGGCAGCGGGAAACTCTCCCGCTGTCCCCCGAGTTTGCGGGGCTGGCGACGGGGCTCTCCTGAAGCCTGGAGAGCAAGAGGGGTCGGTGCGCACCGACCCCTCTCGCTCTCCAGGCTTCAGCGAAAGCCTGAATTCACCCCATAGGACGCACACACATTTCCCCTTCATTTTTGGAGGGGAAAAAGTGCGTCCTATAGGGCGAAAAATACGGTATATGTTTACTTTCATAGAATCATAGAGTTGGAATAGACCACAAGGGCCATCAAGTCCAACCCGCTGCCAAGCAGGAAACACCATCAGAGCACTCCTGACATATGGCTGTCAATTTCACTGTCGAACAGCTCTTACAGTCAGGAAGTTCTTCTTCCTAATGTTTAGGTGGAATCTTCTTTCTTGTAGTTTGGATCCATTGCTCCGTGTCCGCTTCTCTGGAGCAGCAGAAAACAACCTTTCTCCCTCCTCTATATGACATCCTTTTATATATTTGAACATGGCTATCATATCACCCCTTAACCTCCTCTTCTCCATGCTAAACATGCCCAGCTCCCTTAGCCATTCCTCATAAGGCATCGTTTCCAGGCCTTTGACCATTTTGGTTGCCCTCCTCTGGACACGTTCCAGTTTGTCAGTGTCCTTCTTGAACTGTGGTGCCCAGAACTGGACACAGTACTCCAGGTGAGGTCTGACCAGAGCAGAATACAGAGGCACTATTACTTCCCTTGATCTAGATGCTATACTCCTATTGATGCAGCCCAGAATTGCATTGGCTTTTTTAGCTGCTGCATCACACTGTTGGCTCATGCGTTCCCTTCATCTACCAGGCTTGTAATTCTGTCAAAAAACGATATCAGGTTAGTCTGACATGACTTATTTTTCAGAAATCCATGCTGACTATTGGTGATCACAGCATTCCTTTCTAGGTGCTCACAGACTGTTTGCTTAATGATCTGCTCCAGAATCTTCCCTGCTATTGATGTCAGACTGACTGGGCGATAATTATTTCGGTCCTCTCTTTCCCCCTTTTTGAAAATAGGGACAACATTTGCCCTCCTCCAGTCTGCCGGGACTTCGCCTGTTCTCCAGGAATTCTCAAAGATGACTGCCAGTGGTTCTGAGATCACATCTGCCAGTTCTTTTAATACTCTTGGATGCAGTTCATCTGGCCCTGGAGACTTGAATACATCTAAACTAGCCAAGTATTCTTGTACTATCTCCTTAGTTATTCTGGGCTGTGTTTCCTCTGCTGAATCATTTGCGCCAAATTCTTCAGGTCGGGCATTGCTTTCTTTATTGGAGAAGACTGAGGCAAAGAAGGCATTGAGGAGTTCAGCCCTTTCTGTGTCCCCTGTTTGCATTTCACCATCTTCTCCTCTGAGTGACCCCACTGTTTCTTTGTTCTTCCTTTTGCTACGGACATACCCATAAAAGCCTTTTTTGTTGCTTTTAACCTCTCTACCAAGCTTGAGTTCATTCTGTGCTTTAGTTTTCCTGACTTTGTGTCTACATGTGCTGGCTATTTGTTTGAATTCCTCTTTGGTGGTTTCTCCCCTTTTCCATTTTTTGTAAACATCCTTTTTTAATCTTAACTCAGTTAAAAGTTCTTTAGATAGCCACCCTGGCTTCTTTAGGCACCTTCCATGTTTCCGTCTCATTGGTATTGCCTGACGTTGTGCTTTTACTATCTCCCTCTTAACAAACTCCCAGCCATCATGAACTCCCTTTCCTTTTAGTATTACTGTCCATGGGATCTCACCCAGCACTTCCCTAAGTTTTATGAAGTTGGCTTTCTTAAAGTCAAGAAATTGAGTCCTAGTATGCTTGGCTGCTCCTTTCCGCTGTATAGTAAACTTCAGAAGAGCATGATCACTCGCGCCTAATGATCCTTCCACTTCTACCCCACTAACCAGGTCATCAACATTGGTTAGGACCAGATCTAAAATGGCTGTTCCTCTTGTTGCTTCTCCCACTTTCTGGACAATGAGGTTGTCTGCAAGGCCAGTGAGGAATCTGTTTGACCTTATGCTCTTGGCTGAGTTTGACGTCCAACAAATATCCGGGTAATTGAAGTCCCCCATTACTACTATCTCCCTTCCTTTTGCATGCTTGGCCATCTGTTCCAGGAAGGCATCATCTATGTCCTCCGTTTGGCTTGGGGATCTATAGTAAACTCCCACAATGAGGTCTCTGTTATTCTTCTCTCCCTTAATTTTGACCCAAATGCTCTCACTTTGGCTTTGAGGTTCTAAATCTTGGATCTCTTCACAGGTATACACATCCCTGACATATAACGCCACTCCTCTTCCTTTCTTGTCTGGCCTGTTTCTCTGAAATAGATTGTATCCCTCCATTATTACATTCCAATCGTGGGACTTATCCCACCAGGTTTCAGTGATGCCTATTATGTCATATTTAGTTTGCTGGACCAAGAGCTCAAGCTCATCTTGTTTATTTCCCATGCTTTGCACATTAGTGTACAGACATTGAATCATTCCCCCGTGTCTCTTATTTAAGGATTTTTTCCTCCCACCACTAGGTCTGCGTGCTGTTTGCTCCATTTAGTCATAAACATATAACTGAAAAGAATATATTTACAACCTTGTGCTTATTCACTTTGTTCCTTATAGAGAGCTCCTGCACAGCTTTCTCCCTATCAACATTTAGCGATCTTCCTCTGTTCGTTTCACTTTAGACAGATCACACTGAAACACACAGTGTCCTCAGCAGTATCCAGAGAAGCCTCTCTCCACAGCCATTCTACCTCACACACACACACACAGAGAGATCAGATAGCAGTAAAAAATGCCAGTTACTTGAATAATAGTCACAACAGAATGGAATGCCTCTCTCATGTGACTCACAGTCAGCCAATCACATGTGAGCTACTGCCAAAGGGGGGGGCATGTTAAAAATGCACAGTAATTTAACGTAGGTGAGCATTCACATTTCAGGAAATTAAACCATCACCCTTAACACATACATGTGCCTGTGAAGGAATGGGTTTCCCAAAACCCAAAACTGACTGTGCAGGCAGTTTTAAACTGCACCAAAATCCCTATTTTTCCTTAGCTAAAATGCATAAACTTGAGCCGTTGAGCAAATGCATAACAAGAACACAGCTCTCTCCTTTATCAGTTTGTGACGTCAAGGATGACCCTGACTGTACCAGTAGAACAGAGAAAACACGTTTGTGCCTTATCTTATGTTCTTACCACAAAGATGCACAAACCCAAGTCTGGGCACAACGCCAGAAGCGTGTTCTCGGAGATGATGATCTCTTCCTCCAAGATAAGAGTGGGAAGAGGAAGATCCTTTTATGGTCAGGAGGGCAGGAAGAAAATCCCTTTTATGGTTAAGAGTGCCGGAGCAGGAACATCTGTGATGTCAACCTGCGTGTACAAGCTGACGTGGCAGGGGAAGGGGGAGAGGGTGTCTGGAGGATATATATACTGCATGAAACTTCTCGTTTCTTTGGACTTGCTGTGGACTTGATCACACAAGTGCCTTCTGCTATCCAGAGAGCAGAATAAACTCTTTCTTTGAACCAACCTCGGTGTCATTTGACTTCCTTCCTCCTGTCCCGGAGCAACGCAGACCCAATCAGTGAACTCAAAAAAGGCTACACCTGCGGGGGACAATATGGGAAGATTTACTTCGGAATGTGGAATGAACCACAATTCTATCCAACCCAAGATATAACTTCACTGTGATTACTAATATAATCCTATATATTCTACTCAGATGTAAATTCAAATGTATTCAAGGAGATTTACTCTCAAGTGAGTGTGCATAGGATTGTAGCTCTTTGGTGCTCCACCTACCACCAGCTCTGCCTATGTTACCCTGGCTCTGCCGACCATTATCTGCTTTCTGCCCCACCAGCCCCAGCGATCACCAACCACCAACTCTAGGGCATTTCCTGGTACTTAGAAAGGAGTGGTTACATGGCAGTGGTGTATGTGCGTTCAGTTATATGTGTGTTTTAGTTTGTGCTCTCTTCCATTTGCAAACCCACAATAACACTGTGGTCGACTTGATAGAAAATTGAGGATTCACTCTGTCTTACACTGAACACAAATGTCTCTGCTGCAATCTAAAGAAAATTATGCTTATATTCCTGTTAAAATTAACAGGTCTTAATTTAATCAGGACTAACATGTTCCATTGATTTAAATGGATATAAGCATAATTAACTTGAGGCCAAATAATGTAATACAATCTATGGTACAAGACATAAAACTACACCAGAAGAAAAATTAATCTTCTGTACTTATCTTCAAATGCAAATAATCATTGCCAACTGTTACCAACATGGTAGGTGTACACACACACACACACACACACACACACACGATGTTGGTAACAGAGGCACTGTGTGTGTGTGTGTGTGTGTGTGTGTGTGTGCTTTTTAACAGAAAAAATCATGCCACATTTATTTTTGAATTTTCACGCATGTTGCAGTATATGCTATAACGTCAAAAGGGGGGGGGGAATTGCTGTTATTAACATTGAGGCATCTTGTGAGTAGGCTTTCTGCATAGAATTATTTAGGCTCATCTGGCCAGACACTAAATATAACTTTCTTTGATAACTTCCTTTTGAACATAGTATAAACATGATATGGAATCACAGTGCCTCATTGCCTTATTTCGATTAGTGGAGAAATTAATGACCAAAAAGAGCAGCACAAAGTGTTTTTTCTCCTTCCTACTGACTTGGCTATTCTTGAGGTTCTTACTTTAGGGCAGTTCATTTCACACCCCAGCTCCTGTCCCCTGCAAAGAATCACTTCTAGCTACTTTAATTCTGAGCATTGCAGTAAAGTCAATGGGTGAATTGGCAGAATCCAATTTACCCTTTCCTAGCAGAATCAACACCTACTAATAGTGTGTTTGTGTGTCAGCAGACATTGTGAGCACTGTCAGTCTCTCTCAGAGACTGGGTTCAAAGTTATATACTATTTAGTGAGAGGTGAAATAACTGGATGTAACCCTTTCTTGGAACTGCAAGTAAAATCATAAACCATAATTTTAAATATTGTTTTAAAACAATTATATCTTGCATCTCTGTTTCAATAACATGCAAAATGCTTAACAAATGAATAATCAAATACAATAAAATATTTTTTTGAAAACAAACTATAAAATACAAATAATTTTTGGAAGCATCAGCTTTAATACAAGTAGCAATGGAGCTGCAAACTAATATAGAATAGAAAACAAACTGCACAAACTGCAATAAATTTTGGAGAAAGCATAATTCTAAGTAGAATTTTCAGATTTTTAGCATATGGAAATATTTTAAGAGTCCTATAAATATGTTGTTGTTGTTGTTTAGTCGTTTAGTCGTGTCCGACTCTTCGTGACCCCATGGACCAGAGCACGCCAGGCACTTCTGTCCTCCACTGCCTCCCGCAGTTTGATCAAACTCATGCTAGTAGCTTCAAGAACACCATCCAACCATCTCATTCTCTGTCGTCCCCTTCTCCTTGTGCCCTCCATCTTTCCCAACATCAGGGTCTTTTCCAGGGAGTCCTCTCTTCTCATGAGGTGGCCAAAGTATTGGAGCCTCAGCTTCACGATCTGTCCTTCCAGTGAGCACTCAGGGCTGATTTCCTTCAGAATGGAGAGGTTTGATCTTCTTGCAGTCCATGGGACTCTCAAGAGTCTCCTCCAGCACCATAATTCAAAAGCATCAATTCTTCGGCGATCAGCCTTCTTTATGGTCCAGCTCTCACTTCCATACATCACTACTGGGAAAACCATGGCTTTAACTATACGGACCTTTGTTGGCAAGGTGATGTCTCTGCTTTTTAAGATGTTGTCTAGGTTTGCCATCGCCTTTCTCCCAAGGAGCAGGCGTCTTTTAATTTCGTGACTGCTGTCACCATCTGCACTGATCATGGAGCCCAAGAAAGTAAAATCTCTCACTGCCTCCATTTCTTCCCCATCTATTTGCCAGGAGGTGATGGGCCCAGTGGCCATGATCTTCGTTTTTTTGATGTTGAGCTTCAGACCATATTTTGCACTCTCCTCTTTCACCCTCATTAAAAGGTTCTTTAATTCCTCTTCACTTTCTGCCATCAAGGTTGTGTCATCTGCATATCTGAGGTTGTTGATATTTCTTCTGGCAATCTTAATTCCGGCTTTGGATTCATCCAGCCCAGCCTTTCGCATGATGAATTCTGCATATAAGTTAAATAAGCAGGGAGACAATATACAGCCTTGCCGTACTCCTTTCCCAATTTGGAACCAATCAGTTGTTCCATATCCAGTTCTAACTGTAGCTTCTTGTCCCACATAGAGATTTCGCAGGAGACAGATGAGGTGATCAGGCAATAAATATGTACTCTTAACTAAATCATATTGAGTTCAACGGGGCTTACTCCCAGGTAAGAAGTGGGTGTAGGATTGCAGTCTGAGATGCTTATCTCTTTAATCTCCTTCTAAGCTTTGTGGTTCATGTTACATTTTGAAATTACTAATTTATTGGTTTACCATAACCTAAGACCTGTTTAACCTCAGGATTTTCCCATTCATCTCTAAAGGCAGCTTGATTTGGTCAAGTCCCACTCCAATGCTCAAGGCAGCTTGCTTACACAACGCAATTGCAGTAAATTGGGGTCACCTTTTTCAGATCCATGGACATGTTTGGATTTTTGAATGCATGCAGCATTGAGAAATAAGGCCTTCAGTAGAAGTAGCCATGTCAAAAAGTGGGAATGAGACTTGTATTTGCTGTTTATCACTATTGTACATATGAGATCAGACTCGTGGGCAGTCATCGGACACTTCATGAGCTTTCAACCTCAGCTCTATATCTACTATCTGTTACTGCAGCTTTGGAGGAACTATAGGAAAAGCAGAGCCAGGATTAAGGGGTCTGTCACACATTACTTATTTCCATGTTCTGCTAATAAGAATCCAGGGGTTTCTGGAGAAGAAGGGTGCATTCTTTTAATCTTTGTCAACTGCTAGTAAGTCCTCCTAAGCATTTATTTAATACTCTGTACGGATCCAGCTCTGCTTTTGCAATTGTCATGGATGTAGGATCCTCTAAAGATTAGTTTTGTCATCTATGAATTAAAGTGTCATATTCTCATGTTGTATTCCAGTTAAAACTTTTACGTCTGATGCATTAACAAAACGAAAATAATACTTAAAGGGCATGCTGCCATTTTATTCATTTTCGACATTTATTAAGGGGGCAATCCTATAGTAAGATGTGCCAGAATGAGCAGCTTAGGATGTAGAGGATCTCTGGTTCAGCCAGCTGATTCCCAGATCAGTCATACTTAAGCTGGCATTAAGTCTCTAACCCTTACACAGCCAATGATATACCAGCACACATCCTTCTAGTTTTTATTATTTGTGTATTTAACATTTTGGGTTTTTTTACTACAGCCTGCTCTGGGATGCCTTTTTAGTAGTGAAGGACGGGCTATAAGCATTTTAAATTGAAGGAAAAACATATCTTGCTATTTTTTTGTCTCGTGCTTTTTTAAAAAAACAACCACCATGTTTATTGCCATCTCTGGAAATACTGACCCATAAGATAAGTGCCACCAGGGGGGAAGTGGACCCCTCAGATTTTGCATCTGTTTGGTGGTTGTTTGTGATTTATATGATTGAACAGTCTCATGCTTGGTGCTTTCCTACTAAATATTATTTTATCTGGTGATATTTGTGAATACTTGATATATTTTGCATAGATATAAATCCTGTCTTCTTCTTTGGCAATCACTCGTAGCCGAGTAAGATTGTCTTCCATAAATGCAGTTTTAACAATGAGTCCGTAAGTGACTGTGGAGGCCAATTCTGGACCCACACGTCCTTCCACAGTGGGGACATTGGTTCCCGGGCGGGAGTTGATCACGATGTGGATTTGCCAAGCGTGCCTTCCTTTTAGCACATTTCTCCCTTGCGTTCTGAGTTTGAGTGTCTTCAAAGTCCATGACACCTTTGGTAAAGGCTGTTCTCCGACTGGAGCGCTCGCAGGCCAGTGTTTCCCAGTTGTCGGTGTTTATACTACATTTTTAAAGATTTGCCTTGAGACTGTCTTTAAACCTCTTTTTTTGTTCACCAGCATTACGCTTTCTATTTTTAAGTTCGAAATAGAGTAGTTGCTTTGGAAGACGATCATCAGGCATCCGCACAATATGACCAGTCCAACAAAGTTGATGTTGAAGAATCATTGCTTCAACACTGGTGATCTTTGCTTCATCCAGTACACTGATATTAGTTTACCTGTCTTCCCAAGTGATGTGTTAGATTTTTCAGAGACACTGTTGATGGAATCTTTTGAGAAATTGGAGATGGTGTTTGTAAGTGGCCCATGTTTCACATACAGTAAGGTTGGTAGTACAAACACTGCACTTCAATCGGGAGAAAGCCGCACTCGCAGAGCTCAGGCGATGCTGGATTTCGGCATCAATGCTGACACCTGTGGAAAGATAACTGCCCAGGTAGGAGAAGTGATCAACATTTTCCAACTTTATACCATTGAGTTGGATTGTATCCTACTATGTATCCTACCATGCTTGTAATCTACCATGAAATATATTTTTCACAATGCATAGTCTTTCTTTAGCATCTGTTTCCATTCTCCTTCCCCTGAACTTTTTTAAAAATATTATTATTATTATTATTATTATTATTATTATTATTATTAACAACTGAATAAATAAAAACTGAAGGAGAAACCCAAGAGGGGATCAGGAACTACAGTGGTGCCTCGCAAGACGAAATTAATTCGTTCCGCAAGTCTCTTCGTCTTGCGGTTTTTTCGTCTTGCGATGCACGGTTTCCCATAGGAATGCATTGAAAATCAATTAATGCGTTCCTAGGGAAACCGCCTTCAGACCAGGTCCGGGGACAGTCTGAAGGCTGGGGGGGGGGACAAGGGCTTTTCTTCCCACCCCCAGCATTTTAAAAAACCCCGGGACAGCGGAGGACTTCTCCGCTGTCCGGGGCGATCTTAAAATGCTGGCGGGCGGCATTTTAAAATAGCCCCGGACAGCGGAGGACTTCTCCGCTGTCCGGGGCGATTTAAAAGCCCCTGGGAAGGCAGGCAGGGGGGACAAAGACTTTCGCCCCCTGCCCGCCTTCAGAAGGTGTCCCCGCCCCCCCTCCCCACTTCGGAACAGCTTTCCGAAGTGGGGCGGCTGGGGCAGGTGTTCCCGCCCCCCCGCCCCACTTCGGAACAGCTTTCCGAAGTGGGGCGGCTGGGGCAGGTGTCCCCGCCCCCCCTTCGGAACAGCGTTTTAAAATGCTGGGGGTCGGCAGCGCTTCACTCCCGACCCCCAGCATTTTAAAATCTCCCCGGGACAGAGACTTCTCTGCTGTCCCTTGGAGATTTTAAAATGCTGGGGGTCGGCAGCGAACGCTTCGCTCCCGCCCGCCAGCATTTTAAGATCGCCCGGGGCTGGCGGGGGGGGGGAAGGCAGGCGGGGGGAGCAAAGACTTTTGCCCCCCGCCGGCCTTCAGAAGAGGTCCTCTTCTGAAGGCCGGCTGTGGGCGAAAGTCTTTGCTCCCGACCGCCAGCATTTCCCTATGGGCTTTCGTCTTGCGATGCAAGCCCATAGGGAAATTCGTCTTGCGAAGCGCCTCCAAAACAGAAAACCCTTTCGTCTTGCGGGTTTTCCGTCTTGCGAGGCATTCGTCTTGCGGGGTACCACTGTACATATAAAGCTCTATAAGTAAATGGTATTGAATTTTGAGGGAATGAGAGTCGTGGCGGGGAAAAGTTGACAGTGGCTGTATAACATTCTAGTGACAGTGGGAGGGTTTTTTCAGTGCAGCCTCCAATATGAAGATAATGTTATTCTTCAAAGAAGTAATTGTGGCTTTTAAGCTCCAGTGACTTGCTATTGTGCAATGGCATGCATTTAATAGGGAATATCACTCTTTATTGCTTACAATTTATTCCACAAAGATGTATGTGTGTGATGCTCAAATAACTAATAACTAGGCATATACGATTATGCAGAAAACAGCAATCAGATGCTCCGCAAAAAGGTGGCTTTACAGTGACACCTTTCTGTTTTATTTTGATCAAAGTCTCTTTTGAGATCACAGTCATCTCTGCTGGGCAGGTGAGCATGCAAGCATAAGAAAGTCCTTCACCCTATCCTGTTACCCACAACTTCATCTCCATCGTGAGATTTCTGTATTTTCAATTTATGTTCTTTCCTTTCATCATCCAAGAAAAAGAGAATGACATATCTTGGATGTTTGCACGGTGATAAGTTTTACTTTAGTTAAACTCATGCCTTTAGGAATACTAATGTTCTATTTGTTTTTCTTAAAGATCTGAAGAAGTATTCTAACCAAGCTGATATCTAGGTGACTAAAGTTGCTCCTAGTTTGTTTTAAATGTGCTGCCTTGAAATTATGCTGGGTCCCTAGCCCCTCCTTATATGATTATTTCAGAGGAAATGTTTTTTTGGTGGTGGGGGGAGGGAAGCATAATAGTTACAAAGCAGAATAGCAGCAAAAGTGTTGATCAGGGAGGTGAAAGTGGCTTCTGGTCACTGGTCGAATCACAGAATGAGGTGCTGAAGTGCTGAAACAGTAGATGCGAAATCATCCCCCCCCCCCATGTTAAAACCTTGTTGCAAAGAAGAAAGAAGTTGAATAGAACCATGCTTGTTTTCTGTTTCTAGGGAGCTTTGTGGTTTGTTTTTGTTTGCTTTAGCTGGAACTGTCCTCAGTTGTCCTAGTATTCTACTGTCATTTAGAAGGATTTTTTGTTTCATTTGT
Organism: Podarcis vaucheri; assembly: GCF_965113315.1. Lineage (NCBI taxonomy): Eukaryota > Metazoa > Chordata > Lepidosauria > Squamata > Lacertidae > Podarcis > Podarcis vaucheri. Next base: position 93,041,347 of record NC_138765.1, read on the forward strand.
TTTAGTGGCTTCAACTATGTTGAAACAAGCTTAGACAGTTGCTTTATACCCTCTCCTTTTCTATGCCTGCTTTTGCCAGCTGCCATGTAAGCATACCCACAGCTGTTGGCTATCATCTAGGGTAAAAAAGGTAAAGGTACCCCCTGACCATTAGGTCCAGTCGCGGACAACTCTGGGTTGCGGCGCTCATCTCGCTCTATAGGCCAAGGGAGCCGGTGTTTGTCCGCAGACAGCTTCCAGGTCATGTGGCCAGCATGACTAAACCTCTTCTGGCGAACCAGAGCAGCGCACGGAAACTCTGTTTACCTTCCCGCTGGAGCGGTACCTATTTATCTACTTGCACTTTGATGTGCTTTCGAACTGCTAGGTTGGCAGGAGCAGGGACTGATTAACCGGAGCTCACCCCATCGTGGAGATTCGAACCGCCAACCTTCTGATCGGCAAGCCCTAGGCTCTGTGGTTTAGACCACAGCGCCACCCGAGTGGCTAGATGCAAAAGAGGACAGGGTGCCTGCACTTTTAATAGTAGAAGGCATTTCAGCAGAAGTGGCTTGCTGTCCTATTTTGTATCTGGCCCCTCTGGTGCCACAGCAGTTGTCCTCTGCTTTTCACCATCTTAGGGATTGCTAACCACACAAATCAGGTACAGTTCAATAGCAAGGATGGAGGACAGTAACAGGTAATAGCAAACAAGGAGTGCAGTTCACAAGCATGATTCTCTGCATTCACATCCGAGTGCCTGAATTCCCAAATAAACAAAACATACCAGCATACAAGTGTACATTCAAAGCTCTAAATAATTTCCCTTTTTCTGAACAGAGCCAACGCATAAATCTTCATAGGCTGGAATTAAACAGCTGTTTAAATGCAATAATGCCCTGTCCTTTTAATGACAGTAATTAAACAGGTGTAGATTAGGAGGAAAGGCAGGGCTTATTTGACATATGCCTTGCACACTCTTAGCATATGCTGCTAATTAAGATGCATTCTGTTGTTAGTGTGAAAGGCAAATACTTCAAGCAAGAGGCATATTTCATCACTTCTAATAAGTTATTAAGGAGAATAGCAAGTATTAATTGATTGGTGTGATTAATTAATTAATTAACTGCACATTAAAATGAAGTAACTTTATCCAGGATGTGTCCTGAGGGGGGTGTCAGAACTGCGTCATGCTTTTAAATAAGTCTACCTGTGTATCTCAATTTTTGCTCATGCAAAATATTATAATTATTTATTGAATTTATATATCACCCTATACCTAGAGGTCTCAGGACAGTTCACAAAATAAAATCAAAATATAATACATAATCAAAATAAAAACAACAACCCAATAATTGCCGCCCTCCCCCCCAAAAGAACCCCCACATTTTAAAAGGGCACAGGATGTTGGGAACATTCCTTCAGCTTTGGAAAAACAACCACCCTTTTCCAGTTTTTCAGCATAACGAAGAAACATTTGCCTTTTCACTTCCATTAGCATATCTTCTTTACTCATTTTGTTTAATTACTTATTTTGGTAATGATGCTATCATCTCACAGCCAAGTCTGATTGGTTATGCAATATAGTGACATCACTTCATTCATTGTGTAATCCTTCATTGGCTGGGAATATCCATATGACTAATCCAAGAAACCTTATATTCACTTTCTGTTAACACTGTTTCCCCATTATGATATTATTTTCTTGCTAAATCTGATAGATATGGGATCACATATGTGACTAATCATGAAAAGGGAAAGGAGCAGTGACTTGCATGGGGATGAATAGCACTGAATCTGCAAACAGAAGAGTCAATGCTATTAATATTTGCACAATTAAATTGCTCTTTTGGGAGGGAGGGAGGGGTGCTATTTTTGGCCATAAAATTGAAATAGGTGAATGTTTAGTAGAAGTGCACATTCCGTGCACATACAGTGATTAATCTTGTTTAACAAGACATGGAAAGAGGTCCTTTCCTTAAATTATTTTTCATGGCCTTCAGTTTTTTGTTGTATGCCCAGGTGCACCACCATGGGGAGAGAGCAGAGCAGAGGGAATGAAATAAACACAGGACAAGATATTGGGAACAAAACAGGCCACAACTTTATTGATAACATATGTCAGTAGGCTTTGACATGGGCATTGGGTGTGTATCCAAATTCATCCAACCCACCTGCTGGCTGACTGTTCCTGATCCTGGGTTAAGGATCCCCCTATGACGTACATCAAATAGGCATGACCCACCTAGATCACTACTTTGTGTGGTGCTATGGCCCATCAGCCTCTGTCTGGGCATCAGGACACAAGCATCTTCTGCCTGGACCCCATTGAGGGGGTACTCCACTTCCTTGGAAGGATGTGTTGTAGCTCTCGACCCATCCCACTCTGCCTTGACTAGGGATCCAACCCAATGCCATATCTGCCACCCAAGCCAACAGTGGAAACAGGTCATTTTTAAAAATTATTTTTCATGGCTTTCAGTTTCTTTTTCCAAACTATTGACATCACCAAAATGTATATTTCCAGCTTCCGAAATGTATATTTCCTGGCTCATAAATATGAGACTTAGGGCCTCAAATAGATGGTGAGCTTTACCATTCCAAATTATTTTCCACTTTGAACTGGGGAAAGATTCCCCTCCCACCCACTTACCCAGACTTCTTTCCACCAATCACCTATCAACTTTCCAAGCCCCCCAACCCTTTCCCCTTCAACTATGCTTATAGATCTGCAGCTAATAAGGCAATAGCAAGCCGGGGGTAGGGAGAGGGAGAGAGCGAGCGAGAAAGGAGGTCTCATTTCTCCTCTCCTCTGCAAGTGTAATGATGCATTGAGAACAAAAGTAGAGACTTCTGAGCTTGCAATATCATCCTGTTTTTCTCTAATAGCCACAACAACCAGCATACTGTTCATTTTACACTTTCTGCTCTTATGTCAAGGACTGAAATCTTGATAAGTCTCTAAAGGTATACAGGAAACACCTAGAGTTGCACAGCTCATGGGTTCTGAAAGTATGACCAGCTATCTGTGCATGCTACAAGATCTATCAGTGACATCTCCATTGCTTCACTGCATCAGATGTTTTCAGTTCTCCAAGGTGTTTGGGAGTATGGTGTGTTGAGTATGGTCTTGGGGCCACATCATGCTTCACTTGATGGACTAAGGCCCCTGAGTGAGTAGACAGTGCTTTATTTCCTAGATTTATTCTTTTGTTTCCAAGGACCAGCAGAGATGGAAGTTGGTGATAACACTGTGGCAGTTTTGCGATCCCCTACACAGTTTCTCAATTTTTGTGATTTTTATAATGTTTTTTTTAACAAAATCAAAGGGGAGTAACTCTTCATCTTGTTTCTCCTTCAGTTTTCCTTTTATATTTTAGTTTGTAAACACATGGGGACACTATGCATAAGCCATGGAGACAGAGCAGTCATTACTGGTTACCAATAACTCTTACAAAAATACTTCAGCTTTTGATACTGATGTTACCAGTCATTTAAATAATGTTAAGTAAAAAAAATATCCAGACATCGCCGATAAATCAATTTCAGACAGAAAAATGCAAATACAATTGTGAATTCTTTCCAAGAGACATCAGAAATTGTTTTTTAGGTCTTCAAGTATCCTTTTATTTTGAGAACTAAAAGGCACATTTTCCATTCTTCTGTTCCTTTTATATTTTAGGAATGTTACGTGCTTGTACAGTGTCTGTGCTTGAACTTGGAATGAAAAACTTTTGATCGTCACTAAAAAGGTCTAATGGTTGAGTCCTTGAATGCAAAACTTCTGATGAAAATAAACTTCAAGGTCTCAGAGTGCTCTTATCAGATCAACTGCTATGAATAAGGCTCAGGTCCAAGTAGGTTGCATAAATCTTACCTGTGGGTATTAAGCTTTTCAATCACCCAGTCAAGCCAAAAAATATTTTTGTTGTTTTTCTTTAACGGGGTTAGTGCAAAGCGTAATACCCACAGGCATGCAATTTTTTTGGGAAGGTGATTATAATTCAATACCAGCTTTGCATCATGGATAAAAGTGTGCTAGTGACTGAAATCCTTAGTGGTTTATTGCACTTGCAGTTCTTCAGTTGCCCAAATGGTAAAATAGTATATCCAATCAGATCAGTTGCAGATTAAATTATTCTAGACTGAAGGCAAGCTTCTACCTCCTTGGCCAAAATGAATTACAGATATATGCTCTATAATCATAATACTGCAAATTTTTATGCAATCCTTTAAGGTTTTATGTCTAATTTATTTTTAATTGCACACTGTAGAATGCATTGTTGCCCAGTGAAACAGAAGGTTTAATTTACTCCTTCAATGTTGAAATGCCAGAATTGAGGTACTCCTTTTTCTACAGAGTTTGAAATAAAATGTCATGCTTTTCGAATATGCTTATGATGATGTATTGTCTTGTGGTCATTTCACTGTATGTGCAAAATCCACATGTTATAGTCTTCGCAATGTGATTATGAGGTAAAGTCTTAAGAAATTTGTTTGAAGAGACAAATCTTGTGAAAGCTTAATAGAAAAGTAAGAGGTCATGAACAACAGAGGATATGAACACATACTCAAGGCTGACCAGGGCCAGCCCAACACAGTTTGGCACCTGAAACAGACAGCAAAATAGCTGAACAGATTACACAAGAAACCAACCAAATCATGTGTGTAAATTTATTTTACTGTAGAAGCGACTCTTCAAAATCTAGGTGCTATCTTCCATGCCTTCTCATTAGAGGTTTAGCTATTGTGCCTCTTCTGCTTAAATAGAAGGCAGGCTTTCACTTTTACACATTTTCTTTGCTTCATTTGTGTCATTGAGAGCCAGTGTGGTGTAGTGGTTAAAGCGGTAGACTCGTAATCTGGTGAACCGGGTTCGCGCCTCCGCTCCTCCACATGCAGCTGCTGGCTGATCTTGGGCTAGTCACACGTCTCTGAAGTCTCTCAGCCCCACTCACCTCACAGAGTGTTTGTTGTGGGGGAGGAAGGGAAAGGAGATTGTTAGCCGCTTTGAGACTCCTTAGGGTAGTAATAAAGTGGGATAGCAAATCCAAACTCTCTTCTTCTTCTTCTTCTTCTTCTTCTTCTTCTTCTTCTTCTCCTTCTCCTTCTCCTTCTCCTTCTCCTTCTCCTTCTCCTTCTCCTTCGCAGCAAAGAAGAAAAATAATGCAAGACAGGAGAGGATAAAAACTTATATGCACAGGGTATTGACTAGATAACCTTTGATATCCCTTCCAACCCTATAATTATTACATTCTTCCAGATATCCAGGATATCAGCTTCACACCCATACAGTAATGTATGATGCATACTTTGGATACCTAGTTCAAGCAAATATCAATTAGAAAGGTATCCTATGCACAAGAAGCTGGCATAAAGCAAAACAGTATAAGATAAGCCAACATAAACATGCATCAGTTCAACAGCAGGACCTGGCGGAAATAAAACAAGCCTTTAAAACAGTGTTTTATGCCAGGTTGCCAAGTCATGTGGCTGAGCTCAATAGGCTTAGGCCTAAGTCCAAGCTCCACCACACCCTTCAAATGCTCCTTTTGGTGGACACACAGGCTGAGATGGGATGAAGAAGCTGCGCTGTCATATCTTTGGGTGAGCCAGGTTGGAGACTTCACATCTGCTGAGATGGAAATTGGCTCACCCCAGTGGATTATGCCATAGGATTGCCCTCTTAGGGTCTTCTGTTGCCCCCATCAAGAATCAGGTCATGCCAACTTAGGGAGGAAATAATATTCACACATTCCTTAGTTTGTTGTTGTTGTTGTTTAGTCGTTTAGTCATGTCCGACTCTTCGTGACTCCATGGACCGGAGCATGCCAGGCACTCCTGTCTTCCACTGCCTCCCGCAGTTTGGTCAAACTCATGCTGGTAGCTTCGAGAACAGTATCCAACCATCTCGTCCTCTGTCGCCCCCCTCTCCTTGTGCCCTCCATTTTCCTCGACATCAGGGTCTTTTCCAGGGAGTCTTCTCTTCTCATGAGGTGGCCAAAGTACTGGAGCCTCAGCTACAGGATCTGTCCTTCCAGTGAGCACTCAGAGCTCTTAGTACCATTATCATAATTTCAGTATTCAAGTATTCAAGCTTCAGTATTCAAGTTACTCAATCTCTTCTTGCCCTTTGCCTTACAAGAACATCATTAGCAAATAATAATATGTTATCTATTATTATTAGCTTTGAAAAGCCATGCTTTTCATTTTTTAAAAAAAATAACTGTCCTAGCAAAGATTTAGTAACAGAAACCGTAGTGCAGTATCATATTTTTACAAGATATATTAGAAAATGTTTTCTAGTATTTATAAGGGGTTTATCATAAATAATAAAACTACACTATAATTGTCATAATCCATTGCAAAGTATTTTTGTTGTGAACTGTTCTTTTAGTTTTTTATTGCTTATACAGGGATGGTATAATTTTGAAAATTCACACAAGATCCCCCCATCATTAATGTAAATTAACTAGATTCATCTGAATTTTATTCTTGCTCTAGTGCTTCCCATCCTAAATTCTTAGGAAAGAACTTCTATGATGATTTATAAGCAGTAATATAGGGGAATTCATTTAGACAGATTTAATTAGCATGCCACCACACTTTGCATATTTTGATAGTGCTTCATAAACTACTACCTTCTTGCAATTTCCATCTAAGATTATTAACTTCTGTCCTCCGTCTCAAATACTCAAAAAATAAAATATCACCAGCTCTTTTCTATGACTGTTACAATCATGTAAAACGAATAAAGCAGCATATTGTTAGATGTTATAACTAACTATAACCATGTGCACTGCAAAGGAAATATATTTCTCACACCTCATTACCTCTGTCACACTCAGAAAACAAAACGTTGTCCTACTTATTTGTTGCACCAGCAAACGCATAATTTTTAAACTATCAACTATTGATGGTTGTGAACATTATCTGAGCCCAGTGGTGGAGAATGTATGTTTCTGGGATAATATTCTACATTTCATTGTCCTATCCAGACAATCTGACAGCTAGTTAGTTAGTCCAGATGTATTTATTACATTATATGTTTATTACATCATACGTTTCTATGTCCTGTTTCAGCCATTCCACTCTATTTTCCTCCCCCACCCAGTTGTCATGGTTTCTTTATGTCTCCCAAGCCTTATTAGGGCATCCCCCCGCCCACATATTAAAATGATGTGAGGAAGGAGAACAGTTTGCACTTCTGTCCCCGCCCCCTCCATGTGCCTTTCACTTCCTGTAAGGATAACTTCTGTAGCAGGGAGTCTTCTGTTAGTGTGTAAGCTTCCTGCATGATCTTCCATGGTGCTAAATTACACAGAGAGCTATACATTGCATTTCACTCTTACAATGCATGAGCAGTGGATGGACCAGGCAACAAGAACATGACAGAGGGGGCAGGGGCATGAAGTGGAATTCCAGTCTCCCCACCTCTATGCAGCTGTAATTACATGAGGGAGGATACTTGAATAGGGCCTCAGTTTCTCAGCAGTCGATGTCACTAAGTTATCATGGGGTTGCTTGGAAGTTGTTCTCCCTCTTAGAGTCTTTCCTCTGAAGATTTTTGTACTTATGCATACCACATTGGTGCCTCAAGTCTGCCAGTACCTCCCTCTTGTTTGTTTGTTTGTTTGTTTGTGGTGTTTGCTACATAAGCATAGGCACTAGGAAGAGTTTGGCAAGCATTAGTTTTCGTATACAGCTATCATTGACCTTATTCAAGATATAATGGTTTGTAAAGTTGTCTAAAACTTTTATTCTGCTATGATAAGCAAAACTTAACTTGAACTTGGAACGTCTTTAAATATTTTGGGTATTATCAGTAATATGTTAAGTCAAAGACAAAGGAACGGATAAATTCCTGAGCCCAATTATATTTGAATAATTACCTTTTTTCAAATAAACAGAAGACTTTCTGGATCTTTACAAGAATCACTTCCTGCTGGGAAAATGTCAATCATATTTTTCACAGATGTTTGTTTTATTTCTTCTACTTAAGTGTACTTATTCCAGTCTCAACAAGAATTAAAATGAGCAGTGTGAAAAAAGTTCAATGAGACTTAGAACCAAGTAAGTCTGCGTAAGATTGCAGCTTAAAGCACATAAACTCATCAAACGTTGCTTTGCACAAAACTATTACTACTGATCACACAGAGCATGAATCTGAGAGTCCAAGTTCATTTTCTGGCATCCTCTGTTGAAATGATCACTAGCAGCAGAGCCACAAAAGACCTCTATAGTGGTACCTGGGGTTAAGAACTTAATTCGTTCTGGAGGTCCGTTCTTAACCTGAAACTGTTCTAAACCTGAGGTACCACTTTAGCTAATGAGGCCTCCTCCCGCCGCCACTGCCCTGTCGCCGTGTGATTTCTGTTCTCATCCTGAGGTAAAGTTCACAACCCGAGGTACTACTACCGGGTTAGCAGAGTCTGTAACCTGAAGTGTCTGTAACCCGAGGTGTCTGTAACCCGAGGTACCATTGTACTTGAGGCATTGAAGAGCACAGGAAAGGCTATATACTTCTGAGATAGACTAACTGCTTATATCCTTAACTGTGATTGTTCTCATCCATTGCTGTATCAGAGAATACCTCTTCCTCTAATACATGTTTCTGTGTTCAAGTAACCTGCTATATGGTACTGGTAGCATGTATTTCTTATGTGCTTCAATTCATTTAAGTCTTTTATTCCCTACCCTTCAGTGCATGCATGTAGCATACCACTAAACTATTTTCACACAAACCATTGTAAAGTACATTGAGCATTTGTGGTACTTGAAAATGTGGTTAATGCAGGATATAATGTGGAAAATAAATCAAAGGTGGTTTCTAACGAATGCAGGCCTTACATTTCTATTACAGATTTAAGTTTGTAAAAAATGCCCTCCATGCATCTTTTTCATAGTATGCTTTGGGCAGGGATCAGATACACCGCTGAGTTCCTGATCAAGAACTCCCTAGTACAGTCAGTTTCTGCTTTCAGCAGAGATCTTCCTGGAGTTCACGCTAGGCTTCAAAGCAGGAAAAGGGAGAACAGGGAGTACACAAACAGTGCACTACCAATTATTGGCAGGCCCTGCCCACCTGTCAAAATGGTCCACTGTAGGTAGAGTAACTCAGAATCCTGACTGTTGTCCCGAACCTATTCCCCATGCTCACTGCCAACAGCTTTTTGTGGGATAGTCCCAGCACTGTGTGAAGACGCCAGAGATTGAACCTCAAATTTTATTGGATATGAATTCTGTGCTCCACAGCTGAGCTATTGCCCTTCCCTAGATTCCACAAAGGCCAAACAACATTTAGATCAGTGAAGAAAGAAGTTCTATACTAGTATGAAATTTGTCTCCAGGAATTCAACTACATTACTTAAATTCAAATGGAATATAATAGTACCTGTTAAGTACAAGCTCCTCATATCCCACCTGGATTGTGCATCCCATTTAACTCAAGATGTGTGATAACTCAGATGCTTTAAGCATGGCTATTTTTCTCCCATAGCTCTAGCCTACATATCTCTGTCCACACTACTCCATTAACATCAATATACAAGAGGTCAAGTGGGATTATAATATGCAATGGCAATGCCACCCTCTCCAACCCAGGTTAGCAAACATTGCCATTAAACATGAATGGTGTTACATGGAAACATGGGAAAGTTGCTTCAATACCCAATATTAGATGATGTAAGAATGGGCCCTCAGTGTTCATGTAAAGAGACTTCTAGAACATATTCAAGGCCTTACCCCAATTCTTGACATTCACAATTTTATTGAAATTTAAATTTATGAATGACTCTGTGTGTGTTTGTGTGAGTGACAACAGATGAGTGACAACAGATGAGATACAACCAGACTGCAAATCCCTCAATACTGATTATTCCCATTCCCCCAGTAATTGGAACAGGTCAGTGCTTAAATTAAGTCCTGAAATAGATTTTCCTTTCTTTTAGCTGTGAATGTAGCCTGAACACCTATCAACCTGGACAATATGCTATATATCCTTGGCAGAGACTGCTCTGTAGACGAGTGTCATATATATCTCCTTTTCTAGTACATAAAGAATGACAGTATAACAGAAAGAAATTGTACAAGGGAGTGAAGACAGCTCTTTAACTGGAGATGCCTAAGCAAATCCATTAATATCCCACCTGACATATTTCAGAGCTGAGGCATGTCATCAAAAACAGGTAACAGAACTGAGCAGTAGTTCAAATTAGGCTGCAGAGCTATGATACTGACTTCTTCCTGTGCTACTTCCATTTGCAGGAGTAAAGGCCAAGGTATTGGGGGAGAGGAGAACATGGACAGTAAATAATTTCTGCCCATTCAATGGGCTGTGCGGAGGAACACAGGGGTGACATTTTACTTTCCATAAAAGGAAAAGTATAGCTCTTATTCAATTTTCTAGATACTTTTCAGATCAAATTAGCGCTAAGAAGTATTTGGTTCATTTGTTATTGGAAGAGACCGTACCAACTTAGTCAAGCAAGAAAATTACCTCAAAAGCTTACAAGATTTATAATGCTTAGAAAAGAAAACAAAAAAAGGCAATTCAAAACCTAATGAGACATTTTAGGCCTCATTTACATCTGTAACCTGACCCATTTCTGCAAAGTGGTAATTTGGTAATTTACATACTAAAAGCTAGGTATTTATTCATCCTTAACCAAAAAGATGATGAGATTACTAATACTATAGCACAATTAACATTACCTTACACTCTATTGTCACTTATACAAGACGACGACTAGATATGTTTCTATTAACACATTCTATTAAAATTTAGTATTACACCAAACATTTAATGACAGAAATATAAAATCTCTTCTGTTATCACTGACAGATACAGCATTAGATTAATAGTATATTTGAAAGAAAGGTAGCAACTATTCAAAAAAACAAAAAAGGAAATCAAGCTGTACAATGCAGTCTGTTGGTGGCACCGTGTACTGTCATAGTAGAATCAAAACACTTGATTTTGCAGATAAACACTTGATTTTGCAGATAAAAACATTTTGTCCTAAACAATAAAAATTGCTGATGTTTCCCTGTGCATGCTTTTGCAATAGGATGCCATCTATGCAGTCTTGTTTGTCAGTGAAACACTGAAAAAAATGTATTTCCCTTCATCTTATGAATTTGCTATTATTGAAAATAAGATAGGAAGCAAGTGTAAACAGGCAATGAATATGCAGTTATTTCAGCAACACATATTTAGGCTTCGTTACAGCAACCTGAGACAAGGTAGTTGTTCCTAAGGCTTCACAGAAAAGCAGAGACTCAGGGTCATGCAGATATGACAGAGAACACTTCCAGATATAAGGGGCAGCAGGGAGAAAGGGAACCTCTGAGCCAGCAGGAGGCCTTAGGGCAGCTGCAGATGTTGGAACTTGAGAAACAAAAGGTTAAAGGGTGTGTCAAGATATAAGGCTGGGAAAATAAGGTGTGGCACAAGGCCAAGGAAGGTTTAGAAGAAACGGAGAGTATGCCTGTAAAAGGGTGATAGCGGCAACCTGAATAGGGGTGGAACATAAGAAAGTCCAAGAAGAACGATGCTTTGTGCCAGATCTGCTTGATGATCGCATCACTGTATCAGGAAAATGTATCAGTAACAGAAGATAGCTTTTGAGCAAAGACTAGCTGGTTTGTCTGGAACACATTGAACTTGAGATGACAAGTCAGAGATGAAGTCAGAGGAGTAGTGTAGGCACTGGGAATCAAAAACAGAATTGGAGGAGTAAGAAACCAGGAGGATACAACGTGTTCCAGGAGTGTGGAGATAAAAAGAAGGGGAAACTGGGCAATAATTGCATGGAAAGGATGGGGCATGGGATGATTTTTTAAAAATAGAAAATTGGAAAATGCAGAAGGGAAAACAAGAAACCAGGACCTTTGGCTGTTGCTGGAGTTATCAAGGTCACTGGGGGAGAGCTGCTTGTTGAGGCCAGATATCACTCTCCAAATATTGCCCTTTCACCTGGGCAAATTCAGGTATTCCAGCTCTTCCAACATTTTTTGGAGTTCCCAAAGTGGCAGGGGGTGGGGTGCAGTTTGAAATTAGAACAGAAAAGTCAGTCCCCAAGGACTGTCTTTTCATTTTTTTCAGTTATAAAGCAAGACTTTTCATGCAACAAAACATCTATAATCTTCATAGAGAAAATGAGGGAGATGATTAAGGAGGTCTTAAGTCACAACTAAATCATTTCTTTCCTAATTTGGTTCTGATCAGACATCTTTATTCTAGCTAATTTGTATTTCTTGCTTATTTTTATTGCAAAGTACTCTGAGCATTTTATTAAAGGGCAACATAATAAATAGCTGCAATAAACAAATATACCTAAACTAAATGCAATGAGGTAAGGAAACAATAGTTAAGGCGTATGCACTAGTCAGAAGTATATTGTTTGAAGCAAATAAATGTTCTAATATTCTAACCTTTATGGATTAAGTGTTTTTCAAGACATGTTTCAGAGTGAAATCGTATGGGTTGTTTTTTTTTTTAAAAAAAATAAAAATTAAATTTTATAGCCCTTTTATCTTCTGAAGTGAATATTCTGTACTACATGCTAGTCTGCCCTGAATCTTCCCTGAGAGCTGAGTGCTCATAATTTTTCAAAGGGTATGATTTCTTCACTCTCACTTTATAGCTAAGTTGTACTTTATATATTTCAACTTGTGGTGTGGAAACTGCTTTTTCATAGCTTCATCCGATATAGAAGCCCAGCACCGCACAGGGAGGCCAGTTTTGCATATCCTTCCCAAAATAGGTACAAACTGGTCCTGCCTGCCCACGTGGGGCCAAAACATTACTTTAGCATGAAGCCATGGAAAAGTGGCTCCCATGTCACTGTTGTCACATACAAAGGGCAACCAAGCATCAATCCCACTCCATTAGCTATTTTGACGTTTGTAGACACACTCTTAACATATAATGTTATTAGATCCTGTCCTTAGACTGGAATCCATAATATGATTACGATGGACTGTGTCCACTAATGGACAGAATGTCTATTTTTTCTGGAGAGAAGAGTGCATAACAAGCTTCATTACACATTCACTTCAGTGCAGGGATCAATTCTATATGTATGTGAGCTGCCTTTCACAGAAATGATTGGGAATACACTTCAACCAGGAGTTCCCCAAGTAGACCATCTACTGGAATTTAAGTGGGTGGTGGTGTTGTATTATGTCAGTGGATCTGCAATGGCAGAACTTGCTCTAACGTCAACCCCCATTTCCGGTATGGTTGAACTATATGGGTTTAAATGGTAGATGCCCAGTTTCCACCTCCCACCTCCTTCAACATCTTCAATTCAGTAGAACCCTAACCTGGCTTCAAGGTCAGAAGACGTGGCAAGGATTGCTCTTGACTTTTATTAACTTTGGCTGGAGGGGATAGGCTGGCCTCAAGGGAGTTTGGGTCTATGCCCAACTAAACCACATAGAGACCACCATCCAAGTGATGCTTCAAGATGCTCATCAGCACCTTCAGTTTCCTGTTTTCCTTTATTTATGTATTTCTAGGATTTTCTATCTACCTTTTGCAAACCAAAACATATTAAGTGCTTTGGTCAAATTACAAGCAGCTGTTTACCAGGTGCTGCAGTGCAAAACAGTCAAATGAAAATCCCATTGCTAAAGCTTTAGCCAAGGGGAAGAATTCCTATTCAGCCCCTGCCCCATGGCAACTTGAGGGTGGGCAAGCACTGAGGTGGCTGGTAACTGTGTCAGGAGATGGGTTCCTATATTGAAGTGGCAAATCAGCACTCACCTCCCACTGGTCAGCTGCTGCTGGCCAAGTGTGAACCCTCACCACATCTCCTAATCATTGTTCAAATGGCTGTCTACTTATATAAACTCTAAATTTACCCATTTGCACTCAATTACGTTTAAATACTTTATTTGCCAATCAGCAATCTCTTCTTAGAGTGTTAATTATTTTGTAGCGAAGATCGCTTCTAAAATTTCTTTGATGTGAGCTTTACCATGAAAGAATCCCTGATAGATTACATATAAACAGACCATCTTGAGCAATACACTTCTTAGGTGTAGCTAATGGTTTTAGCCATGTTCTTTTTGGTCGCCTTTATTAAACCTGGCGAATTCAGGAGAAATCCACAAAGCATTACATTATCAGCATAACATGAAACAGTTGCAGGTAATCAATAAATAGATATACTTTATGTGCTCAAAAGCACACTTAAGAGGGCTATTCATGCTGTTTTTCATTGATTTTTTTCTCTCTTGGTACAAGTCACAGTGTGCATTCTGTGTGCTATTACAAAGACAAATTCTGGACTTAAAAAGATGAATGCTGATAGTGGAAAGAAAGCCTAAACAGAAGGCAGTATTGGTCAAACTCCCAGAGGCTAATTAAATTCATCTGTTACACAAAGATATTGGGGATAATTATAATTGTTGGGATGGATCTAAACTTCCAGGGAATGGAAGTTCTGATATCTGGACACTCCAGAACAATGTGAGAGGTGGTACTGGACACTGCAATCTTCATCAGAGGCTATTCTTCATGTGCCTCCCTCAAAGGAAGCATTAAGTATAGTTACACAAGAATAGGCATTTTCAGTGGTCAAGGCCTTGCCTGTGAAATGCTCTCCCTGGGGAAGCACACCTGGAACCATCATTATTAGTTTTAAGGGACCAAACTAAGACCTTTTTATTCACTCAGGCCTTGGGTAACCAAGCTGATTTCCATGGTGTAGTGATCATATTTTAGTGGGATAGCTAGGCATAGTCCTTATTATGTCACTGTATGAGTATTTTGGGTATTTTGCTACAGGTGGGTATCCGTGTTGGTCTGCCGTAGTCGAAACAAAATAAAAAAAATTCCTTCCAGTAGCACCTTAGAGACCAACTAAGTTTGTCATTGGTATGAGCTTTCGTGTGCATGCACACTTCATTAGACGCTGTTTATTTTTTCTGGTGTTAAATGTTTTTAACTTGCATTTTATCTTCTTAAGTTATGCTGAGACTTTTTTTGTAAAAAAACAATTAACAAACAACAACAACAACAAAGATTTCAGAAGGAAAGTGAAATTCATGAAAATATCCTCTCCTCTTTCCGCCAATGAGAACCTCCACTATTTGCACGTTCCTTCCTTTTGTTGAGTCACAGGACTGGATCCAACCCTCTTCCTTTCAGCATTGTTGCTAAAAATAATGAACCCTTTCTAGCTTGCATGAATATTAGGCCCTGTTAGTTCAATGCGGTATACTCCCAAGCAAGTGTGTGTTGGAGTGGGAAATTGCCACTCCCCTACTTTCTTTCAGTAGGAGATGCTAATGTATACAAGGATTTTCTTTTACTTTTGCAAAGTAGCAAGATCAAACCTATTTGTAATAATAGCAGTAAAAATACTAATATTTATCATTAAGTGCACACTAGGTAAGAAAAGTACAGTCGTACCTTGAAAATCAAACGGCATGCATGGCATCATGTCATGGCCATGATGACAGGGAGAGTTAGAGATTACCCCAAACAGAAAGTACAGAAAGAATGGAAAATCTTTAAAGAGTATCTGGGAAAGTATTATAATAATAAACACCTCCTGGCAGAAATAGAATGATCCTTGTAAAACAACAAATATGTTTTTTGGTATCTGAGGAAAACAAAGAAAGCAATACAACAATTTGGAACTGTGTTTGAAAAAATAGTAGAAATAATAACACAATGAGTCTAATCAGAAGTCAAATGTGTTTCTTTTGTTTTGTTTTCTTCTTTCCTTTTTTCTTTTCTTTTCTTTTTGTTTTGTTTTGTTTGTACCTCTTTCCTTGGTCTTTTCCTCTTGGACCTGCTAAGAAAGAGATAAAAGTTAAATATAAAAACTCGAGTAAGTTAAAAGTGATGTTTTGTAATTTTTCAATTATTGTTCATTTATTGTTATAGTTGGTCAATTATAATGAACTGATGTAGTAGTTACTGCGGGGGGGGGGTTGTTATTGTTGAACTCTAAATAAAGAATGAATTTTATTTTGTTTTTTAAAAAAGAAAGTCAAACAGAATCTGTTCCAGAAGTCCATTTGACTTCCAAAACATTTGGGAACCAAGGCGCGGCTTCCTGCAGCCAATCAGAAGCCATGGAAGTGACGACGGACGTTTGGGTTCCAAAGAACATTTGCAAACCAGAACAATCACTTCCGGGTTTGCAGCGTTCGGGAGCCAAAACGTTCATCTTGCAAGGCGTTCGACTTCTAAAGTACGACTATACCTTGTTCCTTCTTAGTGGAAAGCTGAAGGGAGAGGAGACAGTTTGATGAAAATGTAGCAAAGTTTGAAGTATGCTGAGATGTTAACTTGTATTATCATCACCCTGTGGAACACAGGTCAGTCGGTGATCACCCAGTCATTTATTCCATCGAGAAGTTGTTAAAAATGAGTATATTGTCCATTGTCTTTGTCAGCTTCGGTCTTGAACAAATAGATATATTTTCTTGTGCATGCGGTGTCAATAGCAATGCTCAAGTTCATTTATAGGGCTGCAATCCAACACTCTGGTTTCTGGCTGGAATCTAACACTCACTTACTTCAGAGTAAATCCCACTAGAACTTGCTGTGACTAATATCTAAGTAAACATGCATGGGATTATCAATCGGCATTATTTCTGAAAGGGTTTTTATTTCCATGGCAAACCCTTCAACACTACAGCTCCTTGCAACAGCCACAAGACAGTGGAGAAGAAGTGTGTTATGGTGGGTGGAATATTATGGAACTCTCGTTATAAAGAAATGGT
Source organism: Podarcis vaucheri (assembly GCF_965113315.1). Taxonomy (NCBI): domain Eukaryota; kingdom Metazoa; phylum Chordata; class Lepidosauria; order Squamata; family Lacertidae; genus Podarcis; species Podarcis vaucheri. The sequence goes on from NC_138765.1 coordinate 93,058,075, forward strand.
ACCCTACAGTGTGATTTGCATCATGCTGTGTGAGCCGCCTGTAGATTTATTGATTGGGTGACTTGCTAATTGATTTACGATCCAATTAGCTCTTTACAGCGGTCCGGCACGCTTCCCTCTCAGCGGCGCAATCTGCTTCGTTCCGTCACGCCTAGCAGAGTAAAACTCAGCAGCAAGCTGTCACGTAGCCTACGACAAATACACAGAGCACAGTAATGTCCATTTACAGCTCTTTATTTCATCATTGCTTAGAAAACTCCAGGACTTCTCGCAGCCATGACAAACTGCGTCTTTCTCTCTCAAAGACCGAGAGGAAACAGACAGAAAACTCCTCCCAGCTTCCAAAGCTGACGTCAGAATGCTGAGGCATCATGGGAACAACTTAACCTCTTAAGTTCCGACTCCCATACCGCCTACACTTTTCAGCAGTTGGTTCTGCGTCTGTAATTTATTGCTCCAGAAGCCATTATAATAACACAAGAAATGCCTCAGCAAGTGTGGAGGGAAGAACACATCACAGTCAGATTGTAATGACTATTTAGACTATTTAAACTCACTCAGCTTGTTCTGCATTAGAAAAACAAGCCCTATTAAATTACTTATTTTATACATTTTATTTGGCATTCCGGCTTCATTGTAGTCGAGATTAAACACCTTATTACACTTTTGAAGAGAGAAGCTTATGAAAATAATTGCCCAGAAATTACTGTGTTAAGTGTAAAAACTGTTGGGTAGAAATCTGATTTTAAAAAAAACAAAACCCAAAAAACTTGTAGATCTCTGCTGAGCAAATATACTAGGTTTCTTAGAAGGAAATGTCTGTCCCATTTCAACAGAGAAGAAGAAGAAGAAGAAGAGTTTAGATTTGATATCCCGCCTTTCACTCCCTTTAAGGAGTCTCAAAGCAGCTAGCATTCTCCTTTCCCTTCCTCCCCCACAACAAACACTCTGTGAGATGAGTGGGGCTGAGAGACTTCAGAGAAGTGTGACTGGCCCAACGTCACCCAGCAGCTGCATGTGGAGGAGCGGGGAATCGAACCCGGTTCCCCAGATTACGAGACTACTGCTCTTAACCACTACACCACACTGGCTCTCAACAAGTATGCTATCACTTGCTATCACTTAGAGTGCTATCAGAGTACAAGAACAATGTGGGAGGCAGCACTTATGAGTTATAAGCTCAACCTGATTGGCATTAGGCATAAGGTACAAAGGCTATGGGTGGCCTTTCATAGGCGCCGACTCCATGGGGCTTGAGGGGGCCCGAGCCCCCTCAAAAATTCGTTTGGGGGGGCTCAGCCCCCCCAATAATCTCGGGCGGCGGTGGGCGCATCCGCGGCTTTTATAGGGCGCCCGGCGCGCACCAGCTCGATAACAGGCACCGGCGCGGCGGGGGGCGCCGGGCCGGGGGAGGAGGGCGGCCGGCCTGTCTCCTTGGCAACCCCATTGAGCAGCGCCGGCTCCCCCGGGAGGGCCATCCCCCCGCGCCGCCGATCGCCAACACCGCCGACGCTGTGGCTGCCCGAGCCCGAGCCCGAGCCTGAGCCCGACCCGGATCCCGAGCCCGACCCGGAGCCTGAGCCCGAGCCCGAGCCCAAGCCCGTCAGTCAGTCAGTCAGGAAGGAGAAATGGGGAGGGAGACGAGGGAGGAAAATTGCGCGCAGGGTGAAGAAAGGAGAAGGGCGAACGAGACGAGCTTCCAACCCAAAAAAGGGCTGGAAGACTGGGAGGATGAAGGATCGGGAAAGAAAGCGACGCCTTCCCCGCCTGTGACGTCGCCCGCTTGTCATTGGCAGCGCAGCGGGCGCCCAGAGGGGCTGGGCACCGGCGCAGGGCCGCTCCGCAGCCACGGAGGACAGCTGCGCGGCTAGCAAGGTGTGCCGCGTAGAGCGCGGCCCTTGTGTGGCCCGGTGGCCAGGCAAGCTTGGGCGGGGACCCCCATGCAAATCTAAGACGGGAGAAGAGGGCAGAGCAAAGGGGGTCCCTTCCCCAACCTCCGGCTCTGAGACTTCCCTGCGCCCCAGAAAAGCGAAAGGATTTTCTCTTCTTCTTTTTTTATAAATATTTTATTAAGGTTTCAAATACAAAGTTAGAAACATACACTGAAGAAAAAAGTAAAAGAACAAGAAAAAGAAAAAAAGAAAAAGAAGAAAAGAAAACCAACCATTCAACACATTTTTTATATAACTAACTGGACTTCCTCGCATCTCCCTTACCCTGCATTCTTTATAATAAAGATATCAGCAAATTATTACCTTGTTTCGTACCTTATTTTGTACTTTTCAAATACTATACCTCTAAATTTAACATACTTTTCATCAGTTACTTATATCTTAATTAAACATAGTATTACCTTAGATTTTGACCTTTTCTTACTTAAAATATAATTTCCTGTTTCCCAAATCTAATTGCTGAAGCTATAGTTTCCGAATCGTGTAAATTTTTAACATTCATACAACTTATATTGTTTTTGTAAATAGTCCTTAAATTTTTCCCAGTCCTTTTCCGTTGTTTCTTCTCCCAAATCTCGGATTCTGCCAGTCATTTCAGCCAGTTCCATGTAGTCCATCAATTGCGTCTGCCACTCTTCCAGTGTGGGCAAATCTTGTGTCTTCCAATATTTTGCGATAAGTATTCTTGCTGCTGTAGTTGCATACATAAAGAAAGTTCTATCCTTCTTTAACACTTTCTGGCCAACAATGCCCAAGAGGAAGGCCTCTGGTTTCTTGGGAAAGGTATACTTAAATACCTTTTTAAACTCATTATAGATCATTTCCCAGAAGGCCTTCACTTTTGGACAAGTCCACCAGAGGTGAAAGAATGTCCCTTCAGCCTCCTTACATTTCCAACATTTATTATCAGACAGGTGATATATTTTTGCAAGCTTGACTGGGGTCATGTACCACCTATAAATCATTTTCATAATATTTTCCTTCAAGGCATTACATGCCGTGAATTTCATTCCGGTGGTCCATAACCTTTCCCAGTCCTCAAACATGATGTTATACCCAATATCCTGAGCCCATTTTATCATGGCTGATTTGACTGTCTCATCCTGAGTGATTTTCTCTTCAACCTGCCCTCCATCCTCTTGCAGAAAACTCTTTGCCTGCCCTGCCCGTATCTCGTTTTTGCTTTTTAATTCCACACACGCACCCTTCGGACTTCGTGGCAATCGGGCGCGCGGGTGCGTTTCCTAAGAGAGTGAGGACCCCCGCCTCCTCCCCACCTGCTCCCTCGCCAGCCAGCCAGCCGTGCGCCCTAGCCGGAGAGCCCCGGCCGTCCCCGTCGCGCAATCGGCTGGATCTCCCTTCAGCAGGCCGTGCTCACAACTCGGCCCAGGGACCCCCCAGCAGCGGATCTCCGGCCCAGCTGAAGAATCCGGCAACAAGCCCCCTCCTCCCCAATCGCTCCGCCGAAATACGCTCCAAAACCCCCCAGATAGGCCGCCGGCCGCCAAGTCTAGTGGCGCCCTAAGCGAGGGTCTCTCCCCAACACCGCCACCTCGAACTGCGTTCTCCCGGCTACCCGAGCGAACCAGCGGCAGGACCCCGGTATGGGCCCCCCCAATATTTTTTATAAGTCGGCGCCCCTGTGGCCTTTCGTTGGTTGGAGAGATCCTTGTGTCTCACTGGTCAGCTACTGCCCACCTTAAGCCCCTGGTCAATAAGGTGCCAACCAGCCAGTGTCTGCCTGTTTCAATGTGTCCTTGGAGCTCAGAGTATCATTTGGCAAACAGATCAAACCACCGCACCAGGCAACAAAGAAAATAAACAAACCCTCTTGCACCTAGTAAGCTGGAATATCAGGAGATTATGTCCTGTCTTCTCTGCTGGCCAACTGCAAGTTAACAACTCACAGAAGATGGCCATCATTAATCGTGAGCTGGAAACACTCAACATTGATTTTGCCACTTTACGGGAGATCAGACTCACTTTGAATGGCAGCCTCTGAGAGAAGAACTACACCTTCTTCTAGCAAGGAGAGCATCCAGAAGAACAACATATTCATGGTATAAGCTTCGCAGTGAGGAACCACTGACCAAGGGCTCAGAGTTCTTGCTCTCTATCCAACTTTTAGCCACCTCCATTCCAGTTAACATCTTGAATGTGGTCCCACTATGTGCTTGGGCATATAGATCAAGGGCCTGTTCTAGAAGGAACTAGACCAGGCTCATTCTTGGTTCATTCTTGGATGCCTTCCGTATAAAGAAGGGTGTGAAACAGAGATGTGTTCTTGTCCCAACTCATTTTAGCATATTCTTCTCTCTATTAATCTCATATGTCTTCAGTTTGACTGAAGACGATGTGTACTTCCATTCAAGAAGTGAAGGGGTCTGTTCAACCTGGCATGTTTCCATGGCATGTTGTGAGATGTTGTTTGCAAATGACACGTCTACAAAGATTCATCAATCATTTTGCCCAAGCCTGCATGGAGTTCGGCCTCCCCATCAGCCTGACGAAGACCAACGTCTTGCATCGGGGCATCACCAGCACTCCGCACATTGGCATTGGTGACCACATGCTTGAGGTGGTAGACAAGTTTGTTTACCTGGGCTCCACCACCATCAACAACCTTTCCATTGACACTGACCTGAACAAGTGTATTGGTAAGGCAGCTACAGCAATGGCTCACCTCTCCAAAAAGTTATGAGAGAACAAGGAGAAGGAAGGGGGGAGTTCAAGGGGGAAGACACAGACTGACAGTTTAAGCTCAGACTCAGAGGGAGGGCCACCAGAAATATCCCATCCCATGACACGTAGGTGTGCAAGAAGTAATAACTAACCTGATCTCGTTTTTTGACAGAATTACAAGCCTGGTAGATGAAGGGAACGCAGTGGATGTAGCCTACCTTGATTTCAGCAAGGCATTTGACAAGGTGCCCCATGATATTCTTGTAAAGAAGCTGGTAAAATGCGGTCTTGACTATGCTACCACTCAGTGGATTTGTAACTGGCTGACTGACCGAACCCAAAGGGTGCTCATCAATGGTTCCTCTTCATCCTGGAGAAGAGTGACTAGTGGGGTGCCACAGGGTTCTGTCTTGGGCCCAGTCTTATTCAACATCTTTATCAACGACTTGGATGATGGACTCAAGGGCATCCTGATCAAATTTGCAGATGACACCAAACTGGGAGGGGTGGCTAACACCCCAGAGGACAGGATCACACTTCAAAACGACCTTGACAGATTAGAGAACTGGGCAAAAACAAACAAGATGAATTTTAACAGGGAGAAATGTAAAGTATTGCACTTGGGTAAAAAAAATGAGAGGCACAAATACAAGATGGGTGACACCTGGCTTGAGAGCAGTACATGTGAAAAGGATCTAGGAGTCTTGGTTGACCACAAACTTGACATGAGCCAACAGTGTGACGCGGCAGCTAAAAAAGCCAATGCAATTCTGGGCTGTATCAATAGGAGTATAGCATCTAGATCAAGGGAAGTAATAGTGCCACTGTATTCTGCTCTGGTCAGACCACACCTGGAGTACTGTGTCCAGTTCTGGGCACCACAATTCAAGAAGGACACTGACAAACTGGAACGTGTCCAGAAGAGGGCAACCAAAATGGTCAAAGGCCTGGAAACGATGCCTTATGAGGAACGGCTAAGGGAGCTGGGCATGTTTAGCCTGGAGAAGAGGAGGTTAAGGGGTGATATGATAGCCATGTTCAAATATATAAAAGGATGTCACATAGAGGAGGGAGAAAGGTTGTTTTCTGCTGCTCCAGAGAAGCGGACACGGAGCAATGGATCCAAACTACAAGAAAGAAGATTCCACCTAAACATTAGGAAGAACTTCCTGACAGTAAGAGCTGTTTGACAGTGGAATTTGCTGCCAAGGAGTGTGGTGGAGTCTCCTACTTTGGAGGTCTTTAAGCAGAGGCTTGACAACCATATGTCAGGAGTGCTCTGATGGTGTTTCCTGCTTGGCAGGGGGTTGGACTCGATGGCCCTTGTGGTCTCTTCCAACTCTATGATTCTATGATTCTATGATTCTAATGAGAGTTGTGAACAGGAAAGGAAGCGAAAGTGGGGCTTTAAATGTGGGAAGAGGAAGGGGTGGAACTCACTCTCTGCAACAGCTAATTTGGAAGCAGATGCTGAGTGACTCAGCTCCAGAATGATTTGTGTGTTTTGAGCAATAAACCTGAGTTAATTACTGCTGGAGTTGTCTCGCTTCTGTGGGAGAGAACCAACCATTACATAGGCAATATTTAACAGTTGATGGTGACATGACAAAAGAAACAATTGGCCATGGTTTACCACTCAGAAGTAAAGGAATATGTTTATTTTGCCGAGTATTACAGATCTGTCAGAGGCAAGTGGGAAAAGTGCATATACTATGTGCAGTGGTGATCAAATCAGATCCTCAACACTGAAGTGCCTGCCTCTGCTATGCAGCCCCTACTAACAAGCTAATGAAATTTCCTCTCCTTGTGGTACAAGATGGTGCCTTCCTCTATTCTGTGTAAAAAAACCACAAAAACCCTCAGCTGGATTGACGGTTGAATCTTTCTTCAACCCTGGCAGCAGAAGAGAGTCCTCCTCTGATTGCAACCAGCTCAGGGGGCACAGGGCAGACTGTGTGGCACTTCGGTGCTATTTCTCCCCAGTCCACAGCATCTTCTTCCAGAAGCATCTTCTTCACTCTGTCTAATGGTAGGTCCAGCCCTGTCCAGCCTGTGCTACTATAGCTATAGGGACCAAGAGGAAGTGAGGAAATGCCAATTTTTCATTGGGTGAGTTTTCGTATGATAGCTTTTCATGCCACTGTGCTGATGTCCTGCTTGTGGATGTTGCCCAGGAATCTAGTTTGACCATTGCATGAACAGAATGTTGGGATTGATAGGCTCTTCTTACATTCTTATGATTGAAATGCTGGCATAAAAAAGGGGGTTTTATTTCTTAATTAGTCTGAATTACTGTTTGTATTATCATTGAATGTTTGCACAAGATGAGAAAAAATATTCAGGTTACTTCAGATAATACCATTTTAAAAAACACTCTTGAGAACATCTTTTTTCTCTTTCACCACCTTATCAGACTACTCTTCTATAATGCTGATTAAAATTACAGTCAGCTTCCTAGCCATCTAACTATCCTAGTTATCTTAGAGATAAAGCAATCTTTTCTATCAATTAAGTGCATTTCTGAAAATGTGTAAGACTTCTCTTTGATGAGAGCAAAATTTATTTGGAAGCTAAACTATCATTTCCTTCTTCAGTTATTTGCCACCTGCCCCTAAAATCACATGCAAGGGTTAAAGCGAACAGCACCATAAAAAATTAACAGCCCGTGTTGGCTCCATCTCTTGTAGCATGTGTATGTACATACTGTTAAATTTATTCTGGTTTTGTTTGTTTTTCTCTAGTCTATTTCTGGTGGCTTAGTCAGCTTTTCTCTCTATTTTTCCATCTCTGTTCTTGATCCAATATAAATCCCAGTCCAAACAGTGCTGGTGTAATTTCAGTGGCAGAATTCTTAAAGCTACAGTTGGGTTTGGAACTTAACAGGTTAAGTTCTTCCCAGGATGCCACACCATTCTGACGTCAGTTTTCGAAGCTTGGGAGGAGCTTGGGAAGAGTATGCCAGTCCCACTCGGTACTTTGTGGGGAAAGGATGCAGTTTTGTCATGGCTGCAAATAGTCCTGGAAATTCCTGAGAAATGTTGGAATAAAAGCTGTAAATAGACAAACCTGGACTGTGTGTGTTTGTCTGGAAGCCAAGCTACATGACAGTTTTACACCGCTGTGCGAAGCTCTGCTGAGCCGTGACGGAGAGCCCCAGCAGAAGTGTGCCGGGCGGCCATAAATTGCTAATTGAGGTTCGCAAATCAATTAGCGGGAGTCACGGATGTAAACAAATAGCCACAGGTTATGGGTAACCTAAATCACCTATCGTAAAACTGTCACGGAAGAGCTGCCGGGAGCTGAGAAATCTGCGGTGTCTAGCAGAGGAGCACGGAAGCAAGTAAGCAAGCAAGCTGAAAGACGCTGTTGCTGAATGCTGAAAGCTGTGAGCTGAGAGCAGCAAGGAAACGTTTCTCCACGCCAGAGGAGCTGGTGATCTTTTGTGAGTACAGCTTGGGGCGTTTTGGGAGAGCGGGAGAAGATGGCAGATGGCCAGGAGGTGATTCAAGCTCCGTTTGAACAGCTTGAGGAACTCACCGCCCAAGCGTGGAATACCTGGGCGAGATGGGTGAGAGCGTGGTTTATAGCCACGGAAGTTTGGGACATTTCCCAGAGGGAACCAGTGCAACTGGTGGACAGAGATGCAGGAAAGCTGAAGTCTGTTTCTCTGGAGGAGAAAATGCAGAGGGAGAAAGCTATGAGAGCTGAGGTCTGCATGTTGAGAGCAGGTGTTCATGCAAATTTGCAACATCACCTGGATGGCGTTGAATCTGCGTGTGAGGCCTGGAGTGTGCTGAAACGTCTGTGTGAAGGCTCAGCAGGAGGCCTAGGGCAGATGGAAGCTGAAAGCCTAAAGATGGCTGGAGCCCCTGTTCCTGATGATTTAGCCTCAAGGAGTGCTAGTGAGCAAGTCGGGGGGGCGGAAAGTTCCAAAGGCAAGTTTGAAAAGTTTTCCACTGAACCTGCTGGAATGGAGCGGCAGTTCAGGGGGGGCGGATCTGGCAAGGAGTGCTTTTCCGGAAGAAGGAGAAGGAGGCCAGCTGGGAAGAGCCCCAGGCAGTGTTTTTCCACTGGGTTTCGTCGTTGCTACGTGTGTAATGCAGCGGGACATCTGCGTCGAGATTGCCCCCACCGGAGCGGAGAGGCAAAGCAGGAAGGTTTCAAGGACACTTCTCATGGGAAACAGGCGGGTTTCCATGGCAACCGGTCTGGAAAAACAACCAGGCGTGGGACTGAGGCTGGTGGACGTGCCAGGTGCCAGGAAAAGACCTATCAGACTTTTCAGATCACGGCTAGTCTGGCGTTGGCTGAAGACAGCTGTGGGACAGGGCTAAGTTTTGTTATTGACTCTGCAGCTAATCGCAATTTGATTCCAGAGACACCTGCTGTCGAGAGGTGGAACTGCACGGCAATACCTGCCGGGAAAACTGTACTGTTTGCAAATGGACAGAAAAGACAAATGACTAATGCTGTAAATGTGCATTTTTGTATTTTACAGGAAACGTTGGAGTGTTGTACTGTTCCTGGGATGCAACACTGTCTTTTATCTGTGCCTTATTTACTGAAAAAGGGATTTACGGTTTGTTTTCAGGGTGATGTTTGCACAATCTCCAAAGAAGGGAGGATGCTTGCCAAGGTTAAAAAGGGGCAGAATGATCTCTTCATTCTTAAAACGTCTCTGGAGGGTGGTGGGAAGGTTGAGAAAGCACAAGCACTGCGTGCTACAATTCCCAATCATGATTCATGCGTACATGCTTGGCATACACGTACAGCTCATAGTTCTCTAGAAGAACTACAGGTGCTGCCGGAAGTTTCCAAAGGTTGTAATATCTTAGAATGTGGACATGCTGTAAGTTGTGAAACTTGCAAACTGGCAAAGGTAAAAGGATGCAGTTATCCAAAGGTTGAAAGGATAACCACTAGGCCTTTTGAACTGATTCACATAGATTTGTGGGGTCCTGTAAAGGAACCAAGTCTGGGAGGGTCAAGGTTTCTGCTCTCGATGCAGGAGGATTTTACGCAGAATTCCTGGATTCACGGTCTCAAATCCAAGGATGATGCAGCACAGCTGATCAAAGGATGGATTGAGGAGGTGGAACAAAGGTTTTCCACCAAAGTGCAAGCTGTCACAAGTGACAGAGGAGCTGAGTTTACAGGTTCTGCTTTGCAGAAGTACTTTCACAAGAAAGGGATACGTCACACAGTGACTTCACCCAATCAGGGGGGGGTGGCAGAGCGGAAGTGTCAGGCTCTGGTTAAAACTGCACAGGTGTTGCTGAAAGATTCTGGGTTACCTCCAAGGTTTTGGCTGGAGGCAATCAAGTATGTAAGCTTCACCTGGAATCGCACCTACAATTCCATGGTAGGGGACACACCGTTTGGTTTGTTGCATGGCAGGAAACCCCAGATTCATTTTTTGCGTATGTTCGGGTCACGTGCGTCTGTGCCGGTACCTGCTGCTTTGCAGGGGCCAGATGGATCCAAGTTCCGAAAAATGATCTTCTGTGGGTATGAGCCAACAGCGAGTGCATGGAGATTTGCATTTCCATCAGGTGATCAGAGTAAGTTACTGATCAGTAAACACGCTGAGTTCTATGAGCAGGATAAAAAGACACAAGCTGCTGTCAAGCGTGATGTTCTTTCAGAGTGTCTCTCTGATTCAGAACAGGAAGATTATGAGGGGGAGGAAGGAGAGGCTGAGTCTGATGATGACGATCAGGTAACTGACCAAAGTCAGGAACAGGAGGAGGTATCTGTAGCATCTCCACAAGTTGTAAAAAGGGAGGCCAAAAGCAAGCCCAGTTCCCCTGTGAGTGTAATGGAGAGGATTCGAAAACGTTTTAAGTCAGAGGGGGAATCCCGTGATGCTGAGGACACATTTCCTGGTGGCAGTGAGTCAGAGGTAACGTCTGAGTTTGTGCCCAGAAGGTCAAGTCGCACAACAAAGGGCATTCCACCTGAAAGGTACCAGGCAACGTGTGCGTGGGCGAGATTCGCACAGTGTGATTCTGGGAGTGTTGAAAGGGTTCAACAGGTGCCTGGGAAAGATGCTGGGAAGGAGCACAAGGCAAAGGGTAAGGTGTTGAACTCAAAAAAGGTCTTGTCAGAATGTGCGGCAAAGGGGGGTGTTGGGTTTGGAACTTAACAGGTTAAGTTCTTCCCAGGATGCCACACCATTCTGACGTCAGTTTTGGAAGCTTGGGAGGAGCTTGGGAAGAGTATGCCAGTCCCACTCGGTACTTTGTGGGGAAAGGATGCAGTTTTGTCATGGCTGCAAATAGTCCTGGAAATTCCTGAGAAATGTTGGAATAAAAGCTGTAAATAGACAAACCTGGACTGTGTGTGTTTGTCTGGAAGCCAAGCTACATGACAGTTTTACACCGCTGTGCGAAGCTCTGCTGAGCCGTGACGGAGAGCCCCAGCAGAAGTGTGCCGGGCGGCCATAAATTGCTAATTGAGGTTCGCAAATCAATTAGCGGGAGTCACGGATGTAAACAAATAGCCACATCTTGTACATTAGGACTTTTCTCTTTTACCAGTTTTATTTTATGTTCCCATCACTTTTGGGTTCCATCATAATGACAGTTCTTTCCTCTTTCAGGGAAAAAGAACAACCACAAATCTACAGCCTTAAATGTTCCAGACTGTAAGCTTACCTGTTGTCTCTACTATTTCTATTGCTCTTCATTCACCAGACTCGTTCCTGTCACATCTTTGAATGGCTCTAGCTTGTCACCATCTTTCGCTTGGCCACTCCTGTGTTTCATTTATCTTCCCCACACATTTTTCCACAAGTGTGATCACTGGGTGAGCTTCATAGTATGTCTTCTTCTTAGAATGCTTCTCCTTTCCAGAGCATGCCTATTCCCTTGTGACAGCATGTAGCTATACCAGCCAGATTCCAAAAAGCTACTTAAGGCATCTTTTGTCTTGTCTCCTCCCTCCCTCCCTCTTTTGAATAACACACAATATCACAAATGACTGCAGGTATTTTAGGCATGCCCCCTGAGATGTTTCCCCTTTCCCCCTCTTTTTTTCAACGATAGACTCCTGTGTTGTATCACAACCTGTAAATAGCTTCCTTAAAATGTCTGGTGCTCATGGGATAGGCACATAGAACAATACATGAAGAACAAGCCACCCCACAACTCACACGTTCTGAGGACTTCTGTAACTACAGTCTTTTTCATATAGCCTCTTTTTCTCCACTACTGACACACTTGTACCAGAGACCATTAGGAGAAATGTGAGGTGTCTTTGGGATGTGTATAGAATCCAGCCCACCCCTTGCCACTGTGTTCCACTGTACAATGCATGAATAACTTTCACTGACTAAATACATATGAGTCTTGTGAACAGACCTGCCATCCTCCCTAACCTGCAGAGCCTAGAGGTTCTTGTGTTGTCTGTGCGTATTTTATAAACAGAAGAGTCCAGCATCCTGTTTTAACAGTGGCTGCCCAGCTGCTAATGGAAAACTTGTGAGCAGGATCTGAGTACAATAGCAACTGGCATTCAGAGGCTTACTCCTTTCAGTACTAAAGACAGTACAGCCTAGACATTTGTATAATCCTCTTTTAAAGCTCTCCAAGTTGGTGAGAGATGTGGCAATTACCACCTTGTGGTAGCTAACTCCATAGTTTAACTATGTGCTGTGCAAAGAAGTACTTAATTTTCTCTGTCCTGATTCTTCCAGCATCCTGCTTCACTGAATGATCCCAGTTTTTGGCACCATCACAGAAGGAATAGAACTTTTGTCTCTCAGCTTTTACCATATGACACGTAATTTTATATATCTCTGTCATGTCAATGCTCACTTGGCTTTTATCTTATCTTTAAAAAATCCCCAAATTGTGTCCCTTTCCTCAAAGGGAAGTTGTTCTAGCCTCTTGATCATATTGGTTACCCTTTTTTGAGCTGCACAATGTCATTTCTGAAGTAAGATGAGCTGTAGCTATATGCTTGTTGACAGTCTCAAAGAACTGTAAAAGGTTCATGAAACAGAACTTGTCTTTGCAGAAGCCATTACATATCTAAACAAAAACTTTAATAAGTACAATTGTGTTTTGTTTTTGTTTTTTGTTTTGTTTTATATACTGGGGACTTTCCCCATAGCAATCCAAATAGACTCTCAATCATGCAAGATTGCTGTATTAGCTGGGAAATTGGGGGGGGGGGGCAATCCTAATTGAAATGGCATAGTACAGTGATTTGCACACCCAAATTTCTGTTCTACCACATTCTGCCCCACCCCACTTTACCTAAGTAATCAAAGAAGTAACTTTGCAGCAGATATGGTGCACTATTAATATTTTTATGTAATTAAGAAGTAATAGTAGATAACGGTAGATAATAATAGTGTCATCTTAACTTGACTCTATTAAACTCACACAATTCTAGCCCACTCAGTCCCAGTGACTTATGAAGAGGTTAGGAATTTAAAAACAGCAACAACAGCTAATAGAGAGATCCAATTAAACTACCATTACAAAAAAGGCAAGATTCTGAACCCTTTATAGTTATAAAAAGAATTGTGAAAATAGCAACTGTATATTAAGGTTTGCTTTGACAGAAAAAAAAATGTTTGCAGAGCTGTACTCTTTGGTGGTAGTCATTTCTTTACAATTTCTCAGTCAATCCGTGAACTTTTCTGTTACATCAAAGTATATTTCCAACTGGGCATTAAAATCTACTTAAACCACAGCAGCTCATGCGCGGTGTGGGCACCACCTCCACCGTATCTATCAATTGATATTAACTTCTCCCACTGAGTTTATCTGCACTGTAAACGCATAATAAATCTGTGAAATGTGACACTTCAGCATTGGGCTTTTTTCCCTTTACCTTCTGACAGTTCTTTCCCTTTGTATCTCTGGACTATAGAAAGTTAGATTCATAAATCTGAAAGGGTCCACAAGGTAATCCAGCTGAAACCTCTGCCTGAGTGCAAGTACAGTTTTGCCCTGTGCCCCTCACCTTTAAACTTTATACACTGAAGACCATTATGCAGTTTGGAATGCACTATAGAAGAAGCAGGGTGTCCGCAGTTCTGATCTGCCTTTGAGTAAGGATGGATTTTTTGTTTCATTTCACTGAGAGCCAGTGTGGTGTAGTGGTTAAGAGCAATAGACTTGTAATCTGGTGAACCAGGTTCGCGTCTCCGCTCCTCCACATGCAGCTGCTGGGTGACCTTGGGCCAGTCACACTTCTCTGAAGTCTCTCAGAAGCCTCACAGAGTGTTTGTTGTGGGGGAAGAAGGGAAAGGAGAATGTTAGCTGCTTTAAGACTCCTTCGGGTAGTGATAAAGCGAGATATCAAATCCAAACTCCTCTTCTTCTTTTTTCAGAGTTGAATGATTTAGAACTTGGGTCAAATAGCCACCCCCCTTTTTTGAAAACATTCATCTTTCACAAAGGTGGGGTATATTCTGCAGCTTTCAGGCAGAGAAGGGAGGTGAATTTTGCAAAACATTCATATTACTTTAAGCTCAAATATTAAGTTGGTGAGGGTTTTTAAGTTTTTAAGTTGGTGAGGGTAGCCTCAGTGTAGCAGAGTGCCTTCCATTAGCTTTGACTGGTGGCCTAGCTGTGCCCCTATCTGGACAGGGATAGCCTAATTTCTGTTGTCTATGCTCTTTGTAACCTCCAGGCTAGATTAGTGCAACATGTTCTATATGGAGCTGTCTCTGGACAGTTCAGAAACTTCAGCTGGTGCAGAACTTGATGGCCAGGTTGCTCACTGCGGAAAGAAAGTTTGAACATATTACACCAATTCTGCCCCAAGGACACTGTCTGTCAACTAGTTTCTGGGTCCAATTCAAAGTGTTGATTTTGACCTATAAAGCTTTAAATGGCTGAGAACTGCAATACCTCAAGGAACGCCTCTCTCCATATGAACCTACCTGGACCATTCTGAGGCCCTTCTTTGTGTGCCTCCTCCATGAGAGGTCTAGAGGGTGGCAACACAAGTGTCTCCGCATTAGTGGAATGTTCTCACAAGGGAGGGAGAGAATGCTTAACCTTGTATGCCCTTTTAAATGTGTTTGTGGAGGCGGGGTTACTAGTTTGTTTTTGTTCTTATTTTTATTATGCATTTTGTCTTTTTATTTTGTCCTTTTTTGCTGTGAACTGCCTTGAGATCGTCAGATGAAGGGCGCTAAACTAAATTATCAATCAATCAATCAATCAATCAAATTGTTCACCTCTCTGTGTGCAGGCACACACATACACATCAGACTCTGAAAATCTCACAAATATCAAAAATTCACAGGTTTGAATAGCTAAAGTATTTAAAAGAGTTTAAAAGTGTTTATATTATGTGTCCAGAGAAGTTTGGCTCACATTACTTTCCATTAAACATCTTGTTTGGGTTTATAGATCTATTTATGTACAGAAGAAGTGATAACAGAAGTTTCTGTTATGGAGCAATAGTAATAAAAAAGGGAGATAAAACATAGAAAAACCAGTCTAGCAATTATTCTAAGAATAAGAACTATTTGTTAAGACATTTATGCAAATCAGATATCTGCTTCTCATTAGACAGAAATGGTTCACCATTTTGTTACAGATGGATAATTGCCCTCACAGCTAAAATGACATTATAAAGTGAGGCTGCAGGTCAGTTTTTATCCCTGTCACAATGTTTTCCTATCAACCCAAAATTTAATTTTAGACATTTGCATTTCATTTCCCCCTTCCTGGCAAAAATGAGTAAACATGTTTAAAAATTAATGGATATTTTAACACAGGTCATCTGGCTTCTGACTGACAAGTGGCAAAGAGATATGGAAAGGAGAGGAAAATGATCAATTTTGCTTCAATTCTGAAGGCTAGATGACAGATTCCCCCCCCCTTCCCTTGGATGGCATTCATGTGACAAAGTAAAGTGGGTAGATTGGTTTCTGTTGGAATGAATTACAATTTATTCCTGTGATGCATCCTAACATGATATATTTAAAGATTGACATTTGCAGTAGGCACTACTCCACTCTAACACTAAGCTTGCCAGGTTTTCTGTGGACACAATGTTGCAGAATTTATCAGGGTGACAGCCTTGAATCAGGGCTTGAACTGAACTCCAAAACCTCCATGCTAGACGATATTATTGATACACTGGAGTTACACATCTCCAGCCCTACATAGCACCAGGATGTTAATGGACTGGATGGGTGGGATGTGGCCTGCTCTGAAGATGCAGGTTGAGGACACTTCTGGATTCAACACTGTTGCCTGAGGCTCAAGTGGCCTCTGTGGCATCAGCTTTGGCTGGTGGCCTAGCTGCACCCCTGTCTGGAGAGGGATAGCCTAACTTCTATTGTCTATGCTCTGCTAACCTCTAGGTTAGATTACTGCAATGTGCCATGGTTTAGAAACTGCAGCTGGTGCAAAATTCAGCAGGCAGGCTCTTCACTGGGGTAAAAGCACATCACACCAGTTTTGGCGATGGCTACCGATTAGTTTCCAGGATCAATTCACAGTATTGGTTTTGACCTATAAAGATCTAATATGCAGCTCAGGAGAGCAGTACTTCAGTATCTCCTCACATGAACTAATCCAGACCCTGCAATCTTCATTTGAAGCCCTTCTCCATGAGTCCTTCCATTGGATGTCCAAACAGAAGCAGTTGAGGGTGGCATGACCAATGCAGCAGCACTGGGAACCACGTGTCATGGACGAGGAGTCAGCTTCACCTGCTGAACAGCAGCCTGAAGGGGGAGAATGTGGAGTGACTCCACCTGCAACTGATCAGCCTCCAAGAACACAGAGAAGGCACTAATGTGAACCAGCTGGCTTCAATTTTCTGAAGCAGAACTTCCAGCAGCAGTCAGGTGCTGGTAACAACATTTGTAGTACCTGGCTCTATCTTGCTGCTTCCTGCTCATCTTGAATCTTCAGCCTCTGATCATCAGATTCCCTGACCCCTAGACTGTCTGACCACACTAGTTGCTGTTTTCCCAACCTTAGGACTGGACCTGACTCTCCTGCCAGGCAAGTAGACCTCAGAGACTCTTCTGGTTGGCTGGCCTCCCACTCCACTGAGCTGTACACACTGTTGCTTAGCAATGGGACTATGACACTGCACTGCAGGGAGCACCACAACAATGATGCAGAACAAAGCACAAGAGGCCAAATTTTAGCATTGTACAGGGCACTGCTGAAATTTGAGAGCCCAAAGTCCCCCACTGGTCCAGGGGGTGGCAGCATTAGAATGGGCCTTTTCAATGGTGGTCTCTCACTTGTGGAATGCTTTCTTAAGGGAGGCTCCATCTTTATCTGCTTTTTGGCACCAGGCAAAAATATTTCTTTATACATGGGCTTTTGGCCCTTAAGTTGAAGAATTTTAAAGTATCTGAGGCCTCTTTTGGTGAGGTAGAATCTGCTAGACCTGTGTTTTATTTGTAGAGATGCGTGGCTGTGTTTGCTTTTTAAGTTTTTTATTGGTTGTGTTTATTGTAATTGGATTTATTATTTTATTATTTCTATTTATATTTCTGCTGCTAGAGGGTGGCACTGACGAACTACTGTTCAGACCCTTGGTTTATGGACTGTGAAGTCCTACAGGGTTATTGGCTTGTTCTCCTTTTAGTGAACATTGCCGGATGGATTGTGATGCAAGATAGGATTTTATCTGTGGCAGCGCCCCGGTTATGGAGCTCCCTCTGGCAATATGGCTGGCCTCATCACTGATGAGTTTCAGATGTCTACTTAAGTCTTAAGAACAGGCATTTGGGTAAGGTTTGTAAGTTGAATGTGGTGGTTTTAATGTTGCTATGGAATTAGTTTCATAGTGTGACTTTGTGCTTCAATTAATGGTTTGGTCGGGTTTTACACCGTTGTTTTATTGCCTTGTTCACTATATGGGATGAAGGATGGTCCAGAAATATACATAATTTAAAAGTAAATGAGGGAGAAGTCTACTTGGAAAGTTCCAGCATGAGGAAGGCATTGGAATGCAATGGCTTCATATTTTATGAAACTATAGAAGTATCTATAAGCATAATCATGTATAACACCATAATAGCTCTTTGATATGCATCAGCTTCATAATCACACAATTATTATGTGTGCTTTAACTACAAGCCTCAGCTAGAGTGTCCTTTTGTAATCTTTGTATGCAAAAATGAAGCTTTCAAAAACAACCTTAACAATTATCAGTGTTCACTGTTTTCTGTTTTACATCAAAATTATTTTTGCACAATGGAATGTGAAACTGCAAAAAGCAAGTGTAAATTATCCCTTGATGTTTTCTAAGTAGTGATGGGTGGAATTGTGGGAGATAGTTTGCTCTGATGGAGGAGACAATTATTAGTTACTATAACTAAGAAACCATGAATACTTTTTCAATATGACAGTTACAGAAACAGCAATTGACCACTGAACTCCTCTACAAAATTGATCTAGCTAAAGGATTAGTGGCTGTATAGACAGTGTGCGGGTTCAGGTGTAACAGTAATCCATAGTTATGAGAATCAGCTGCAGCTATCCTCTCCTACAGTGCAGCGAGGAGGAGGAATTTGGAACCTTTCACTACTGCATCAGCCAAACCCAGACAAATTGCACATTATCTTATATGTGATTAGTTGATGCAAGCCAAACTATAGTTTATGAAACCAACCACACTTAGCATCAACCACAGTTTAGGGCTAAGTCAGCATACTTAATATTTACACCACTTATATGTCACAAAAACTAAAAGGATACAAGTGTGCATAAAAATTGAGTTTACTGATGTGTATTTATGGACATCAGTAACACTCCAACAGTTTGACTTTACCCCCAAAGGCCCACACTTCCATTGTCTCCTGAGATAATCAGATGCAACAGCAACAACAACGATGTATAGGTGCAAAATTGCAACAGAAATCTAATACATCCCCCATAGTGGGGGAGACTGTGTCCACAGGTGATTCCAAACAGGCGTGTACTGTATTGTACAATGAGTGCAGAATCCACGTGATATAATTGGCATCAAAATGCAACCTCTCTATATCTACCTCAATTTAATCTAGATTTACCTTTTCTGTGAAACAACTGGGTCCCCGCCCCACCGCAAAAAACCCCACTAGTATTTACAATATCTGAATGAGCCATTTTCAATATTACATTCCCATCTAGATTGCCCTCTGGGTATACTGAGTACACTGCCCAGGTTCCCACTGTTGATGGTCACCTGAAACGCCCTGCTCTCTCGCCTAATGAATTTTTATTTTTAAACCAGACTGAGATTGGACAGCCCTTGAAACAGAAGATGCCTTCACGGATGCTCCAAGTGCCCCTATTTTCCAGGGACGTCTCTGATTTAGAGAAGCCGTCCTGGTTTCTGATTTGAACATGGAATGTCTTGCTTTTTCTTAGGATGTCCCTATTTTCATGGGAGAAATGTTGGAGGGTATGCCTTCAAGGACTGCCCTCTGTAAAGTAGGACACATGACCACTGTAATGCTAAACTGAAGTTAATCTAAGACAGAAGCAGATTAAAAATAAAAAAACAACTTTAAAAGTTGGCTAGACTGGGAGGGGAAGCCTGTGTAACCCCAATGTTCACTGAGCCTTGTTCTTGTAATGTTGATGCATGCCTTAATGTTGCATCCAAATGCAGCCAGTATCAGAAAATAAGCCCGTCCTCTTTCCATCCTTTTCCCTCTGGTTTAATTCTTTAGCTTCACTGTGCTTCTGAGATTTCCCTCCTGTACAAATAATCCCTCATGGTCATCTCCTTCCATCATTCCTTAGATCAGGTCTTGGAGTGTAAACAGTAGTTTCGGGTGCGTTCCCATGAGTAGATTTGCTTTTGGAGAGGTCTCCAGCATAGCCACTTGAAACAGAGGCCTCCTGAACCAGCAGATCTCATCTCATAGTGACTTCTTGGAAAGGGTCAAGCGTCCTCCCTGGAATATTTGTATCATCTTATTCAGGCCTGGACTAAATGTCAAAAGGTTTGCTGGAGCAAATGGAAAGATTCAGCTAAAAATGATTCTTCTGTAAAGAGTAACACACAGGTTCAATAATAAAACTTTCAGTATAAGAAGCTTAGCCCTCTTTCTCTGCCAGTCTTAAAAAGATACTGCCACCTGCTCTTATCTGAATAGCCACCAATAACTGTCAGTTCCATTTCACTTTTTTGTACCTTGCCAGAGAACACAATAGTCTTCTTTTGTGTCTCTTCATTTATCTCAGAGTGCTTAGAGTATTCATTTGATGTGCTGAGTATGATAAAGCAGTTACAGATGGATTATCAGGTGATACACTTCCTTCAAGTGATAATGCAATTTAAAATGGGGGCAGAGCTCTGGGTATTTTGTTGCAAAAAAGAGAGAAGGATATTAATTGACAGGAAAAGGTATAGAAGCTGGTGGGGAGGGGGGGTAGAATAATAAAAAAGTGACTTTCTCTTGTGACACTGTAGAGAGATGTCTCTGGAATAATTTTGCCACTGTGGCACATTTGAGATGTAAGAAACATTAACAATGAGGAGGGCTTTAGGTGAAGATCACTCTGCATCGTAGATGGCATTATCTGCTGATTTAACTGGGCTGAAAACTGCTGAAAAAATAATCCTTTTTGTGCCCTGGTCAGAGGCTTGGGCCTGAAGTAATAGAAAATCAGCTTTACCTGAGTCAGATAATCATTACAAAATGAATTTCGTTCTTCACTCGCTCAAAGTAGTAATTGGGAGAAAAATGTTTGATGGGGATGATGAATATTATTTTAAGTTAAAGCTTACTTAAGATATGCGTATAAAATACTAGGTGCTACTAATAATTAAGCTATTCTGTGTACCTGTAAATTATCTGCCTTGATTGAAAAAGAGATGATTACTTAAAATGGATCTTTTTATCTTTTAAATCCCCCACCCCACCCCCAAATCTTACTGTTTCTCCTTTTCCTTAGCATTCACAAGAGGCATTCAGTTAATCATACCGTAGTAGCTGATTACCCAGCAGGAGGTGCAGTTCCAGCAGGGTAAGTCAGAATGGGGTTGCCAGTTCCCTGGAGAGGGACATCCTGGAAAAATACCAAGGTTGAGAACTGTCATATTCACAGCAGTAGGTGCATTTTCCTCAGAAATTAATGGAGCAAGCTGGGCAAAAAAAAAAAAAAAAAAAAAAGGTTTTTAAACTACATCTTCCCTAGAGTAAGATGCAAATTCAAAGCCCCTTTTGAAGCACTGGAATGAAAGTTGAAGATAAGACTTTTTAGGGTTTTTTGACATTGATAATATAGGCAACTCCAGCAGTACGAATATTAAATTGAAATGGAAGATAAGTGGGGCAGATGTTGCTCATGCTGGCTCAAAATTCAATCATAACTCTTCTGAGAGCTAGATTGAAGCATTCACGAAATTTTACAGGCATAAAACATAACTAGGGTTTGATAAAATGAAATGAAAGTTGTCAGGACCATTAAAATATGGACAAAGACATGATACCTCAAAACTACTCTCAGGACTCCTTTATGCCTGAGAGATCAAAACTGTCCCAAAACATTTCTCTGTAAGAAAGCCACAGCATAGCTAGATAAATCCCCAACTTTGAGTATAGACTCCATTGCAGATCGTGACCATGATGATGGCAATAATAGTTCAACAAACTCACTTTCTTCCCCTACTAATTCAGACAAGTTTAGACCACTACAGGAAAACATCTTTCATAAGCCTCTACAATCTAAGTTTTGAGGATTGATAAGTTTAGTGTCCATTGGAAACGGTTTCTACAACACTTGGAATAAGGAGATTCATAGATTTTAGGGTCAAAAGGGTCCAGTGAGATTAAGTGGTGTGACCTACATTGCAGAGGCCAACTTAATCTCTTCCATTTATTACTTTCTCAAACCCGGTATATCCTATTTGCTAAAGTATGGCTTTTAAAGTGGCACCTAAACTTTGCAGAAAATCCACAGTTATGATTACGGTAATAATAAAGTAACAGTTTGATCTATTTGTTAATCATCCATGCTTATTTGAAAGTATGCTTTATTTCTAATGTGAATTTGTTCACCAAGCCATTGGTTATATTTTGTATTCTTTCTGAATTTTAAAACACATATCACAGCTGTTGTATTGTCATTAGAAATAAATAAATAAATACTATACAACAGAGATTAAGGTAAGGCTGAGCTAAAAACTAAAGGTACCGTTCTTTTGATGGCAGTACTTTTAGCTTTTAGCTCAGCTTTATCGTAATCTTTGTTGCATAATATTTTTATATATAGAAGAAAACAAGTTTCTGAAATAGAATATTTTTAAGGTTCTATTTGTCTGCCCCCCCAAAAAAAACCCATGCATAGCAATTATCCAGTTGTGATCCAAGCTTTTCAGGCACCACAGAACTTCATCCACACCTTACATTTAAAGCACTATTATACCACTTTATAAGAGTTATGACTTTCCCATAAAGAATCCTGAGAACTGTTGCTTGTTAAGCATCCTAAGAGTTAGGAGACTCGTATTCTCATCACAGAACTACAATTTCCAGAAGGTGAAATCAATCCACCTCCGAATAGAATTTTGTGAACTAGAGGGACAGCCATGACTGTTTCAGTGGCATAATACTGCTTTAAATGTGTGGTGTAGATTTGACCGTACAAAGAGAAAATCTCATGATGCCTAGCATAGGAGCCAACTCCTAGTGGCCGAGGTGGCTTCACCCTCCCAATAAAATATTTGACGGGGCCAGGGGGGAATGGTGTGTGTGATCAATTATGCAGGGTAGGGCTTAACTGCAGCCCCCCCCCCAAATATTTTATTCAATGTGGCACCCCTGATGCCTAGGATTCCTAGCTTTCTCAAGATGTGAGTAGGGTGAGACTAGGGAAAACCTGTATCAGGCTGGAGTAAAACTACAAGGACAGCAACTGAGACCAGGCAGCCTAGACCCCAGCCTCAACATCTTGCATCTTCCATGAGTTGTAGCTTCACACCAGCCACACTTCCATCACAGAAAATACTTAATCTATTGTGTAGTGCTTCTTTAAGAGGTGAGCCCAGATGTGCTCAGCAAGAACAGTCAATGTAAGTGAACTGGATGAAGCTATCCTTGGCCTATAATAGACCAGCAACAAGGGACAATTTTAATAATAATAATAATAATAATAATAATAATAATAATAATAATAATAATTTATTATTTATACCCCGCCCATCTGGCTGGGTTTCCCCAGCCACTCTGGGCGGCTTCCAAAAGAATATTAAAATACTGTGATACATCAAACATTAAAAGCTTCCCTAAACAGGGCTGCCTTCAGATGTCTTCTAAAAGTCATGTTGCACTTGTTTGTTTCCCTGCAATCCAACTTATCTGCCCTGGGTATTCCCAATGAGTTGTAATAATAAATATCGAGAGTTTCCAGAAGAAGTCTGGTATGTGATCCTTTTCACTCACATTCAGTATGGACCTCCAGAACGAATTAAGTTCTTAACCAGAGGTACCACTGTAGTCTGTATTCATCTATAATTTCATCAGAAGCTGACCAGACTCAAGATTGTCTTGTGTTGGTGAAGCTGGAAAAACTGGGCTCTGACATAGATCATTGTGTGAAAATTAAGCATTGTGCAAATTGTGTCCTCCCTAAAAGAGGGCACGTGTTGTGGTGAGACCTGGAGACCTGGTTGTGGGTGGCTCTACTGGATAGCCACAACGCCCGATTGGTGGGTTCCTCGTTGCTGGGGTAATCTGGCCAATAGGGTGCAGACTAAAGGTTCGAGGGACCTATTTAATCCTTTGCACATGACCCAGAGATTCTCTTTCAGCTCGTGCAAACGGAACACCCACCTCTCCCTATATTTAGGGTATTTTGCGATTGACCTTGCTATGCCATCGTGTGTCGTCTGTCATTGGGTCAGGGGCATGACAGGTATTTCCCCCAGTTGGCTGATTGACTGTTGCCATTTGGGTTTCACCTTCTGCTTAGCAAATCGTCACAACTTATAAGGTTGCGGATAGGCACTGGTTCATGTGATAGGGATGGGAGAATGGTCTCGCCATCCCTATGTGAAGGGTATTCCGTTAAAGGAATCCAGGGACTCAACTTGGTTTGGTCAACCCCCGAGAGGGGGTTGTGCCCGTGCCTGAGTCCAGGGGAGCATCTGGGGAGTGAACAGAGTCTGTTCCCAGGCTTTTCACCTACCTCAGGTGTTCACGCTTGGCTGACCTATGCTGGAGCCCTGGGTCAGTGCTACCTGCAAGGGTGCAGGGAGCTAGTTGAACCAGAGCCTATGCAACTGTGGCATCTGAATATAGACTGCATTTTTAATCAAGGCTTATATTGGCTTATATCTTGATCAGGTTCCTAAATTAAATGGGCTTAGATTTTCAAATGTTTCATGCCAGGCAAGAAGACTAGCTGTTTAGAGAACACTGGCAATGTTTTCCTCCTAGACAAGGGGGCCCCTTGATTTATAGCAGAAAACAATTCTCAAAGCTGGAATTACAGACTGAGAGTGAGGACACTGACCCTACATGTTACAGAAGATAAAAAAGGCAGAGATAAACATAATTAGGAATGAGTAAATAGTAAAATAATACCAATGTGCCTCCCAGTAAAATGAGCCAGATCTTCTTTCTAAGGTTAAAGACCAAATGGAGAAGCATCTAGCTGGCAGAAAGAGAGCATTTTTGGGAAGTCTTTTTTTAAAGCTGTTTAAGAAAGAAACTGAGAGAGTTAGAGGGCAATAAATGTGGGGAAGAGCTAATGGGAAAAGCAGCTGGCTGAAGGGGGGGTGTAAACTGAAGAGGCTTCTTTTGAAACTGCTTTTTACTGAGTTCCTTTTTCTACTTTACAAAGGCCTTATTCCTTTTAAGAGGCTACCTGTGTTGTGTATTAAATATATTGGCTTAAATGTAATTATGCAAAGGATTTAAGAAATGCTAGATTCTTATTTCATATAGTTGTAAGAGTTGTATTTATCCTGAAATTAAGTCAGCCACCAGCCTAGCCCCCCTGCCAGACAGGAAGACGCCATCCAAGCAGTCCTGATATATAGCTGTCAGGCATTTGTTTAGAACAGTGTTTCCCAACCACTGTTCCGTGGCACACTAGTGTGCCGCGAGATGTTGCCTGGTGTGCCGCGGGAAAAATTAAAAAGCTTGAAAGATTTTTTTTTTAAGTCAAATTTTCGATTGGGGCGCCGTCACTAGATGACCCCTGGGGTTCCCTCCCTCCCTCCCGCGCTGCGCCTCCCTCCTACTCCTCCTCCGGGGAGGCCCTTCCTGGCTCTCGGCCAAGGCTTGGCGGCTGCCACTCACTCACTTGTTCGCCCACCCGTCCCTCCATCCCTGCACCCGGCCTCTCCCCCTCCGTCCCCGGCGCGGGGGCTGCCGGGATCCGTAGTCCCCTCGCCCTTGGGCTCCGCGCCCGCGCGGGGTGCGCAAACTACGTTTCCCAGCGTGGCCTGGCGGGCCGGGCGTTTTGTTTGAAGTGCTCTTCTCCCGGCCATGGAATGAGCGCAGCGGCGGCGGCCGGCCGGGCAGGGGCTCTTCCGCGCAGACCCCGCGCAGCCTGCCTGCGCCCCCGCGGAGATCGGGCGGCAGGATGGAGCCCGGGGATCCCCGCGGAGGCGGAGCGGCGGAGGCGGAGGCTGCCCCCCAGGTAGGGCTGCGTCGGGGGTGTGTGTTATTTTTGCAATGCTGCTTCCGCGCCGGAGGGGACGCATCGGACCGCGGGGAGACCCCTTGGCAGGTGTGCAAGGCAATGCATGCGTGCAGGCGTTGCATGGAGTGCAGTGCAATGCAATGGCAACGCGGCGCCCTGCATGCATGCATGCAACTTCCACCGGCGCTCCGGACTTGGCAGGTGAGGGGGGTCCCCAGTGGGCGGCAGAGAGAGCCGGGAGGGCGAAGGGGAGCCGGGGGGAGCAGCGCTGCTCCCCGAGCCAAGCCCGGGGGGAAACTTCGGCGTCGTTGCGCCGGGTGTTGGAAGCGGAGGCTGGCTGGGGCCCCTCACCTGTAAAACCTGGTAGCCTCTCATATATTTCATGCATTGCATTCATCGCCCGCTTTCTCCTCCAAGGAGCTCCCGGGGGCGCGTGTGGTTCTCCCCGTGTTATCCTCGCAACAGCCCTGCGAGGTGGGTCAGGCGAGTGGCCCAAGGGAGCACCCAGGGATTGTCCTGGCCAGGTGGGGTGATTTGAACCCTGCTCTCTGCCCGGTCTTCGTCCTCATTTAGCCCCCACATGTGCATGACTGAGGTTTTCCCCCCTCGTCTTGGCTATGGTGTGAGTCTGTGCTGTTAATTAATGGGGTTCTGCCTTCGGAGAAGATGAGCCAGCCCTCAAGGAGGTGATTATGTAATTTGCTAGCAATTCATGTCCCTCCCGGCGTGACGCTGCGCGCTGACGTCACGGGGCTGTAATGGTGGTGTGCCTCGAGATTTTTTTCATGAAACAAGTGTGCCTTTGCCCAAAAAAGGTTGGGAAACACTGGTTTAGAAACCTTCAAATGAAGGAGATCTTTCAATCTTGATGTGAAACTCAAGATCCTTGACATATGTTTAAGATAAAAATTTAAGATTAACCATTTGTTTTAGAAGGCAATAGGGCAAGGAGGGCAAGAGGTGAGCTGGTAATTAAGATTCCTTGTTGAGACACATGTAAGATATATTACTACTTATTTGTCATTTATAGATGTAACAATATATAGCTCTTTGTGTTCCATATAAGGACAGGAGGATATGGGTGTATCTTTTAGGATTGGTTATAGCAATCAGCCAATAGGAAATTCAACCAGGCTGATTGGACAGAGGCAGCCACAGGAGGAGCAAAGGGGGCTGGATTAAGGGAATATAAGTGCTGGCCATAATGGCAGGAGGGCAGGCCAGAGCTTGGTAACCATATACCACTGTGCCTCTCATTTATTTGTCTGACAAATAAATTATTATTTTAATTTCTCTATTGCTGCGTTGAATATTTCATTCCAGCTAAGCGTTAACCACAAGCAGGGTGCTACACAACCACTCACTTTTCTGTAATCAATAAAGTTGTGGCCTAAATTCTGCCAAAAACCAAAACTAAAATTTGAGTCAAGTGTGAATTTATTTAGGGGGGAGGTCTCTGGGTCTGAACATGCAAAACATTACAAAGCTGGTTTGGCTGTGACAAGAATCACTACAGCTCCGTGATCAAATGACTTTTGCAACTAGCTGATAGCACTTGTTCGTAATATCTCCATATTACAGTTGTCTGACTTAATGACAATTCATATACTGTACTAGGCTTCAAGTCCATTCATGTTTGTCAGTCTGTGTCTTTGGCTAACTTCCTGGGTTCATCAGAAGACTGGATCACAAATAAATATCTTGATCCTATTGTCCATTGTACCTTTTGAAACACAAGTGTTTACCTGGGTAATTCACTTGTACTAGAATGCTATCTTTTCAGTGTTATTCCCGACATGTCCAATCTTTAATCAGGTTACGCACATATGGGCAGTGCTTGACTTACTTTTCAATATTTGGGCCTTCATACTAAAGCAGGAAGAGGAAACCATAGGCCCAGGAGCCATGCTCATCTTTCCACAGGCTATGCTCATCCCTAGGTCACATTGGGTTGACAGGTTGTCAAGTGCTTCTGGCTGGCTGGAATGTGGTCCTTGAACTCTGATCATGCCTCTGGCTTGTCTGGATTTAGTATGGAGAATGTGTATGCATAGAACCCTCTGGTTTCTGCATAGCTGAAATGCAGCTATGTAAAAAGAGTCATGTCAATTGCTTCACCAGATTTTGGCATCTGACCCCACTCACCGTTGGAATTTGCGACCCCACCCCACACATAGAAGGTTGTCTAGAAGGAGACAAGACACTTGCGGCTTAAAAAGGTACTCCCCAACCCACCCCTGCTGCACTAAAGGATCAACTCTATGGTCCTAATTTCCCACCATGGTTTAGGTAGAAGGTATAGCTGCCTCTGTGCATTACTCCAGCACAGTGAGAGCAGCAGCTGTATCTATCTATTCCTAGATTAGCCTGAACATGTAAGAGCCAAAAGTGTGAAGCAGGGACTGGTGTGTGTGTGTTTGAGTGGGTGGGTGGGTGGGTGGGTGTCCCAACCTGCCCCCACTATTTTCATACATACCACCCCTCCCCTCCCCTCCCCTCCCCAGTGGCAACCTCCATCTCCACTGTAGCTACCCAGGTAGAAGCCAACAGAAAGGAGAAGCAGCACTTCCTTTCAAGTCAGGGAGTTCTCTTTCAGAATTCACACTCTTCACGCTAGAGGTTGGGAAGGGAAGACTGGACAGAGTAATAAAAGTAGCAATTGTGTAGGAAAGACCAAAGTGATAAGCCCCTGCCCAGAGGGTTAGATCAGACGTGAAGGAACCACTGACAGAATTTTTTGAGATATGCTCAGAGATGAATCCTTCCCTACAAGTGCAGGAGCTCAACCACCACTCACTATACTCGTTTTCAAACTTACTGGTGTCACAGCATAATGTCCCAGATCCTTGATTCCTTACTAGTGACATCAGATGCTCTAGGAAATACAGGGCTCATTAACAACCTGATTGCTGTCATGAACACGTTCAGCAGCAACATGGATGCAAAGGAGAAAGCCGTTGCAGCCCTTCAGGACATAATGGAGAACCTGCTGCTAGCCTTCCTTGCTGTTGCTGCTGATATCTTAAATGGGGGAAAGGCAGCGATGCTCACAGTGCAAAAGGATGTCCATAGGATGTCAGAATGGGCTCAAGACGGTCAAAATACAATTCATAATCCATTTGACACCACTATTAGTGACCGTGTTTCTAGTTTTAGAACCAGTCAGTATTCATAGCTACACACATTACTACATGTGCACATTTGCGTAAATTCCTGCAGAGCAAGCTTTCCCCACCCCCAGCAATGTCTCCCTTAAATGTGCCCCAGTGTTTAAATTTAGATATTGGAGTCTCCCACTAGACAACAAGTTATTAAAACATCTGCCTTTCCATAAGCCATTCTGTTCTCTGCTTTTCCACATGTCCTTTTCTACTTCACCAGGCAAAATTGCCCAATCTAAATTTCAGCTCAAGTGTTTGATGGCTTTCATGCTGAGCTCAAACTGTTAGTGCATCCCTGAGAGAATAAAATTGAAACAGGATTTAATCTAAAATAACAAAATAGAATAAAGGTTTTTACATATAAATAAGTAATGTCCTGTATATTTTTATGCATATTATGTGTTTCCAGATTCCCCCCCCCCCATGAAGTTAAATGCTAAGATGCACAGATAACCAGCACTAAAAAAGGACCATGCTAATGTATCTGTCGCCTGCATACCTGTAAAAAATACCGTCATTCACCTTTCAAGTAACCAATTCAGCTGCTGTATATTGCCACGTTCTGTTTCTCTCTTATTGTCCAAACCTAATCATGGGAGTGAATTCAGTTAAAATTTGTAAGGCTTATTCCCATGATGTCTGTTTAGGATTAGGATCTTAGATTACAGCTTTAAATGGAACTAAAGGTGCTTTAAATGGAACTAAAGGTACCCTGCCCGTACGGGCCAGTCGTGTCCGACTCTAGGGTTGTGTGCTCATCTCACTTAAGAGGCCGGGAGCCAGCGCGGTCCGCAGACACTTCCGGGTCACGTGGCCAGCGTGACAAAGCTGCTCTGGCGAACCGGCACCAGCGCAGCACACGGAAACGCCGTTTACCTTCCCGCTATAAAGCGGTACCTATTTATCTACTTGCACTTAGGGGTGCTTTCGAACTGCTAGGTGGGCAGGAGCTGGGACTGAACGACGGGAGCTCACCCCGCCGCAGGGATTTGAACCGCCGACCATACGATCGGCAAGTCCTAGGCACTGAGGTTTTACCCACAGCGCCACCTGCGTCCCTTACAACCCACCTTCCTCATGTCCTTGTAGTTGTGGTGCCTGAAGTCCAATTTGTCTGTGGTCACAGGTGCCGCGTCCCACGAGTAGATAAAAATAAGAACAAGAACAAACTAGTAACCCCGCCTCCACAAACACATTTAAAAGGGCATACAAGGTTAAGCATTCTTCCATGTGAGCCTACCTGGACTTTTAAAATCCTTCTGTGCCCCTGCTAAGTGACGTATGACTGGGAGGCTCTGGGAGAGTTGTCATTTCTCATGGTGGTGATACCCTAGCCCTCACCAAAGAGGCTCACCTGGTCCCTCCACTGATGTCGCTTTGGGGCAAGGCAAATACCTTTTAGTTTTCCCTGACCTTTGAGTGTTTTAGCTTGAAGCTTATTTTTATTTTCTACAACTCGTGTTGGTAATGCAGCATTGTACTTATTATTTATATGAGTGCTACTGAATTCCAAACAGTTTCATTTCTTGTCAGCTGTCCTGAAAACTTTGTTATAGGGTGATTTATGAATACTGTTAATAAATAATGATAAATAAACCATCCCATGGTGAGTCACTAAATATATATATGTTGTTAGACCAATGTCATATATATATATATTGTGACATCAGTTAAACATTTCTCAAGCATAGTTTACACCTCCTTAGCAACATAATAGAATTATGTGTCAATAGTTGTTACATGAGCTTCCAAAAGCCAAAGTCGTAGGGAGATAATTGGAATGTGTCAATCAAAATGAAAATGTGCAGTTTCTTAATGACCACTTGATTTGCAAAAACAAGATGAACAAGACATGTTAATTTCCCCTCCCCCTAGAATCTATAAAGCCAAGAGAAACAGTGCAGAATGGAGCCTAACTAATGCAATTAGTTGAACAATTATCCACATAAATAGCCACAGGGATGGAAAATTGTTAGTTTGATCATTTCATTTTTAGCCTTACATATTATGTCCACAGCTGCCTTAATGCTGGTGGTTTTGCATTTCTCTAGGTAAACACCATGGTCCTACTTCTTTGAACCAAAAGCTGAAATGCAGTCCACGAATGGTAAGGAAGCTGTAATAAATAACTATGAAAGGAATTTTACTACAACCAGATGAATTAGATATTTTTACAACAGTGTTTCTGCACCTGGTATGTAACCTTGTGCATCAGTTTCCTACCCCAAGGATGTTCTGGGTTTCTAGAGCAGGCATAAATTCACAGGTCTGTATCCAAGGAATAAAAATCCTGCAGTGAACATGTCACAAGCAGCAAAGAGAAAGCATTTGCTCTGCAGAGTAAAGTTTCGATTGCCATGGCACATGACACCCAGCAAATATCAAGAGCTATGTAGTTTGCTCATTTAAATGGGAGGGGGGAGGATCTTTCCCCAAGTAAGGTGATTTTGTCAGGTACAGTCAAATCACAAACATAGGAAAAGGATAGATACTATACATGAATGAGCTGGCAGAATATAACATAAAGGGAAACACAGGGTTATAGTTTATCAGAAATGGCCTCTTTTGCACTGTACTACATTTTGCAAAATAAATCTATACCTGATTATTTTCTCAGTATCATATAATTCTAATGTGGATGAAGTTTGGATATGTAATAAAAAGGTAAAGGGACCCCTGACCATTAGGTCCAGTCGTGGCCGACTCTGGGGTTGCAGCGCTCATCTTGCTTTATTGGCCAAGGGAGCCGGCGTACAGCTTCCGGGTCATGTGGCCAGCATGACTAAGCCGCTTCTGGTGAACCAGAGCAGTGCACGGTAATGCCGTTTACCTTCCCGCTGGAGCGGTACCTATTTATCTACTTGCACTTTGGCGTGCTTTTGAACTGCTAGGTTGGCAGGAGCAGGGACCGAGCAACGGGAGCTCACCCCATTACGGGGATTCGAACCGCCGACTTTCTGATCGGCAAGTCCTAGGCTCTGTGGTTTAACCCACAGCGCCACCCGCATCCCAATTTGGATATGTAATACCAGGTATCAAAATGCAAACTCTGCCACTCGAAGAAATGCAAGCTGTTCCAACTTGGGTCCAGGCATATTTGACTCTGTATTTATCTTTTAAAAACTGATTCAGTTCCTGCTCCTGTTACCAGTCAGCTCCCCACTGCAAATTTAAAAACCACTGTCTTTTGTGAAGGAAAGGGCGGAGTAAAATGTAAAGGCGGGGATGGAATTTGACACCATTCCTATCTATTCACTAAGGTGAGGGTTTTGGTTTGCTTTTTGCCAGTGGGAATCAGGAAATACCATGGAAGAGAAGGAACCTGGAAAAACACATTTTTTTGTGTGCACACCTCATAATGTTCACAAAGCTTCTGAAGACTTTTCAGATACTTTACAAGAATGCTTGCATACCCTAGATGATTTCTGAGGTGAGCTGTGAGTGGTGATTCACAAAGCACCATTGAGAAATGAAATATTAAGGGTTTATTTTATTTATTTTAACCCATTCCCTGGGGCAAGATAGAAAGTGCTGCACAATACTTAGGACACGGTATCTTCCACTCCTCCCGAACCATGAATACATAATTAACAATTTACAAGAAATTTCATATATATCTTTTCAGGGTATGGTGATGATACTGTTAGAAGCTACAAAAGTGTAAAGAATAAAAGCAGCTAACTCAAAAATGAATCAAGCAAGCTGAAACTGCACTTGCACATGGCTGTAATAAGATCCCACTCTTTGACTTTCTTTTTAAAGCACTATGTGGCAGGGACAGTATCAGGTTTCAGGAGGGTCGTCAGGCATCAGCGTAGTGTCTGCTAGTACCCCTCCCCACCTCCACTAATTAGGCCCCTGAGAGCCACCAACCAATCTTCTGTTCTGGCAGGCTTATTTGGCAGTGGCCAATATACCCATGCTAGTGCATTCTGGGAAATTTAACACAGTGGCTACTCAGCCCTGCTGATCAATGACTGCTATGTAAGCCTGCCAATATGGGGACTGTATGAAAGTCATCACCGTGCTGGGAGGAGCAGCTTTTAAAACATGATGAACAAAACAAAAACTTCCAACAAAAACTTGTTAGCCCAAGTAATAATGGGGCTGTTGACAGCTTGTTCCAAATTCCTTTTTTTATTTGTACCTCTAGACATCTTCTATCTGGTACGTGTTGAAGTAAGATGCAGGCTGTTGTGTATCCTGGCTAATATGAACGGAGAACTCAATCTTATCTGAATATCAATTTAGCTTTTATAACATCGCTTGAAAGATGTGCAGACCCCAGTTTAGGAACACTGAACTCTTGCCACTCTTCTGTGTCGTGGCTCATTTATGGGGAAACTCACATAGATCTTGAGTTTAGGTGCAATTCGTATATCCGCCTCTGCGTGAAGAAATGTTAGAACTGCATTGGTTGTTTGACAGGATTGAAGCTTTATTGTCTCCTGATGGCTTACTCAAGTGTGATTCTGATTTAAATTGGATCCCCAAATACTTGAAATCCTTGATCTGTTCTGAGTTGATAATGCTATCTGCTTTCCGCTTCTGCAGCTGGGCCTCCTGGCAGTCAGACTCCTGCAGGTTCTTAAACAACCAACCTTCCTTATTACCTTCTTTTCTATCTAGCCTGCTCTAATCCTTCCTCAGGTACGGTGTATGTTGGGGAGTCCTCTTAAGCCATTGTAGTTTATTTGACAAATTTATTAGCCACACCTAATGCTTAAAAAAAAATTGTTCAAAGGAACAGACAAAATGGTTGTTGCAGTTTTGTTTTTTGTTTGGTATAACTCTCCCTCTCTCTCTCTCTCTCTCTCTGTGTGTGTGTGTGTGTACGTATTGGCAGTTTAAAAGGCAGCTACATCATTCTTTTTTCTCAATTCCAATCAAAGCTGGTTTGGGAGGGGTAGACACATCAAAATGCAGCATTCCGTAACAGATGACAGAATAAATACAGGATAAATATGGATACAGGATACAGATTGTGTCCCTGTATCCCGCTTTCCAAGCCGGCAGTGGGAATGCAGTGGATGCAGAGTACATGCGAGTGTGTTTGCACAGCCAAGGCGTCTTTGAAAGAGCAAGGAAATGCAAACTGTGGCTAGAATTCAATCTCATCTACTTCTGTCAGATCTGTAGCCTGAAACCTTGGTGTGACAGACCTGAATCTTGCCATGCACTGGTAAGAAATCAAACCATAAATGCAGTTATGTAAAGCCCAGGACAGAGCCCTTGAGCCATCCCTGCTCAGGATCATCCAGACACAGGAAGTCATCCCAATGGTGCAGGGAGGGGAAATTATGGGTGTGTAGTTGCTTGCACATAAGCAATGACAGGATTAATATTTAGATATGCTCAAAGGCGCCAGCTTGCGAGGGCAGTTGGGTGAGGGATGTTGCGTGTGAAATGTCAGGATGTCAGGAGGAGCTGGGGTGGAGCCAGTGGAGTGACTGTGTGGCTTCCATGTCTGGCAGCTCCACCTCCTCCACCTGCCACCAGCAGGAGGTTTTCTGCTCCGTGGTAAAAGGAGGAGGATCCAGCCACTGGAGACAGGCCACGCTCGGCTCTGTGCTCAGCCTCCTCTGCCCCGTCAACATTGGGGGCCCCAGCCCCCTCACAAAAGATATTGAGGGGGCCCCAAACAGCTCAGCCCCCAGGAACTGGGACTCCTGGATGTGCCTTTTGTATGGAGAGATGCACATCTATGGATGTGACATGCGTATTAACTTTGATTTTCCTTCTATTGCTGTAAATTGAGTCAGTAGGTGATACTATAGAAAGAATTAAGCTATTCCTTCACTAGGAATTCATTTGCAACACAATGATCATGTGCACGTTTGTCTACTCAAAAGTAAGTCCCACTGAGTTCGGTGATACTTACTCACAGGTAGCTGTGTTTAGGGCTGAAGCCGTAGAAATGCAAAATACTATTCACAATGGTTTTCTTTTTTTATTAAAAAAATACAGTTTTTGCTTGTAATGATAGCATATGTGACCCTTAATACAGGCACTTTTCAGATTTGTTACTTAACCTAACATAACCTACAATACAGTTCCCTCCCCACCCCCTTTTAATTAATATCCTGTGGATTCAATACTTGTTTGAAGCAAAACAAAAACCTCACAATCTTCCAGTTATTTTCAATTTTATCTATGTTTGATTAAAATGCTATTGTCTGTGATTTCATAAGGTAATCTTTTTTTTCCTTTTTGAATCTTCAAAGTACATGATTTGTGCCTAGAAAACGGGTTATTTTGTGTTTCTCAGCACTTGGCTTTTTTCATCCCTGCCAGTTATAACCTAATAACCTGGTTTCACACTGTGCTTTAGCACAACAATATAGTCATCAAACTAAAGCAACACAGTAAGTGGGCACATTAGCCATCATTTTGCTTGATCACTTGGGAGAGATTAAATTTATTCATTTTCCGAACAGGTAATGAAATATTTAGAACATGGTAACATAAATGGGGACTGCATCCTCATGCCTTGACGTGCTAGTTGCAAAAACAGTGCATTAGATGCTACACGTACAAATCCTGCCAAGATGTTTGTGACATTGCAACAGGCCTTTTAGAGCATTTGCATTTGGTTTATCTAAAGCAAAATCCATTCAGTTTTATTGAACTGTAATTCTGGCAATTTACAATATTTACATGCTGTGGTTAGATTGAAAATCATTACTTAATTCAAATTCCAATCTAAATTTACTTCATAGTAATTAGGACTTTGTTACTGACACTGGGGGCCTATTGATTTAATGAAAAACGTAACCTTACTGTAAGTGCTTAATTAGTTGCTTCAGCAGAGGCTGTGCTTGTCCCAAATTATGGACTTGGAAATCGGGTGCTAATTTAAATTACACCATCCACATAAAGTTCAGGACTATTTTTAACACAGAGCCACCTAACCATTGAATTTTTTGTTTATGTTATCTAAAAGCAAAAGATGTTACTCTCCAAAATTGCAGATTTTGACAAGTACATGTACTGTTCTCACATATCATGTTTATAGCATGATCAGCTGGTGTATCAATTTGCCAACTCATCCAACTGCATCTTGTTCTATAGCAGCCACTATAGGGTCCTGTTTGCTCATGGAAGACCCTGCATGGTCTAAACAAGCAGTTTGAGGGATTCAAAGAAGCAGATTTCCATATTGCCTTACTTGGGAATGAGCTATTCTTGCAAAATTTCTGAACTCCTGTATCTATCACTTTACTTGCATATCAAATATTCTTGTACAATTCTTGTGCAATTGTAAGCACACTGTGATTTGGTGCTCATATCACTGGCTATGAAATGTGCTATGGGCACATGGAAACTTTAAAGGTATGTGTTTCCCCAGTAGCTCTTCTCCAGGATGTGCCAAGTCTTGGGATGAATTTCAGAGTACAGAGACTCCCCATACAATCAGCTATTCTTAGGGGAGAACGTCATAGATTTGAGTGTATGGTGCTTCGGCTAGTGAACAGGCATCACTGTTTAAGTGAATACTTCCATGTCAACATAGCCAAGCCAGAAATGAATTCATAGTCAGAAGGGGTGTGGCGTGGCTGTGGTAAACAAGTCCAGACAGCCTGGTCTGGGATGGAGGAGTAGGCAGAGGTGTTGAACTATGGGTACAGCTGTACCAGGCCTAATGTCAGAAGGGGCCCGATGATGATTAGCTGCTGCTGCCTGCCTATCCAGTGCTCACCCAGGCCCTGATGCTTGAGAGCCAGATGCCTGGTCCTTGTGGTGCTGAGTTGGTCCTTGGCTATGTTACTGGTGATACCATGGAAACAATTGCTGACATTATAGACTGCACCAGTGAACTCACCAAAGTTCTCAATTTAAGGAAACCAGCAACTTAACTAGAAATGGAAGTGAACTTTAGCCCTAGTCAAGAATTCACCTGAACACACAAGGGCTTAAAACATGGAAGGGGGCATTCAGCAGAAAGATCTAAAGAGGTTTTACATGTGGCTGAATATACTTAGGAACCACATTTCATGCTGAATGTGTAAAGGTCTGAAGAACAGCCTGTAAACCTGGGAACAATTGGTGCCTGGCTTGCTTGCACTCATTCACTCTCTTCATATTTTAAATACTTGTATCTTCAGTCTAATGCCATTTCCTGGTTTGGTGTAATGTTCAATTTCATACATCAGTCTAATAGGCCATTGAAGAATGTCAACTTCTCAAAATATGCATCTTCAATGTTCTGTCCAAATTACAGATTAGAAGAGAGGCAGTTACAGGACATTCTTTCCTCTTCCACTTTACCAAGAGGTTTTATTTATTATTTTTATTTCAATTGCATTTTTTAAAGCATGCAACATAGTTTTTCTTGTTTCTAATTTGACATAATCATATATATGCATCTTAGGTAGATTTGTGGTGGTGATGGGTTGTTGTTTTTTTACTAAGCAATCTTTATTGTCTCATCCATCCCATATTTTTTTCTTAATGGGGACAGACATTATGTTTTAGAAGCTAGAGCTGGTAATGTCTCTGCATGGGTTTACTATGCAAAAGCCACTGAAGCAAAGCATTCTGTCTATACAATACGTGTTAATGTACTGGAAAATTGTTATAGTATTCATTGTTATCCCTGTGTGTCTGCAAGAAATAGAAAGGCAAACAATATTGTTAGCTTTTATGCAGACAAATATCAACATCTGTATTTTGTGCATACTTTGAACATTTCTAATTACAATTTAATATTCCTCACTTAAAAAACATGGCAGATTCCAATTCTGGATAATCATTACCTAAACCACATTTCCTTTAGTGCTGCATTTCAACTTGTAGTTTTTAATATAGATCAATAATGCAACCATAAGAAGAGAGATTATTTTCATACTAGAATGCTCTAAGCATTTTTTAAAATTATTTTTAAAGGCTCATTAGACCTGCTTCTAAGTTTGGGCAGGGGGCGGGACAGGGAGTTACTATAACAAGATACAGCTGCTGATGCCACCACCAATCACAACAAAAGGAAAGATAGCAATCAATGAAAACTCACGTTGTTGTGTGAGATGTGGGGTTTCCGTATTCTTTTGGTGTTTTAATGAACTCATTGTACAACTGGGATCTAGATACAAGAATAGTCTTCATGTCAGTAAAGCATGTTGGAAGGAAATGAATCTTATTAGTGGCCTTTGGGTATGACTGATCAGGGCATTCATGTCACAGGACCTGAGAAGCATTCACAGGACCCCTTTTGAGGGATTTAGCTGTTACATTGCATAGAAAGTCTTGAAGGGTTGTGTGGGAGAGGAAGTAGTGATGCTCAAAATCTTTAGGGCTTCATATTGCTCCATTCCCATGTTAACATGTCTATGAAGTAATGGGATTTACTTATGCCTTTAGGAGAGCAACTATGATGACATCCATCTCTATTTCTCCTTCAAGAAACCTAAAGTCTCAGTGCTTACAGTGTCTAGTCAAGGGTGTAGGAAAGCCAACTGAATTTGGGCACGACTGCAGTAATCATTGTCACCAAGCAAATTCTTTCAGGGTGCTGCTGCTGCACTCATCTCCCACTCATCTCCCTTGCCTGGTCATTCAGATTCCCAGCAGCAAAGTGTTCCTTGATCCACCAGTGTGCTTTAAATCTGGACTGTAACATTTCCCACCAACACCACGTGTTAAGAATATTGCATCAACTCTAGAGCTCCATCCCTTAAATTTTGCTTCCCATCAGCTTTGTGTTTACCAGTTTTAGTTTATGCTACATGAGCCACCCTGGGTGACTGTTTAGAGGCTTCAGCTGATATATCAGTTGACAGTTGCTGCTGTTACTGAGCTTTTATAGTAAGCGATCAAATCAAATTGATCTTGTGTTGTGAGGGGCAGAAATATTGGTTTACAATATATCATATACAACCAAAGAGATCCAGAAAAATACTATACAATACAAGGTATGATGGTCATTGTGTCAAATAGCTCTTTCCACATAGTGTTATGGGGTTCCTTCCTACGTTCACTGCACAGGAGAAACAGATTGGAATCTTCAGTGTTGTCAATGTCACCTTACAGTAAAGAAGTTTTCCCGGACTCATTTCAGAGATGGGAGAAAGCCTGTAAGAGTCATCTCTGCTCTTTAGCATTTTCTATACAATTTTTCAGCATGAACAAGGTTTTGTATCTCCAGACACATCTTTCCCCCCCTGCAAAGCAACCTATCTAAAACCTGCCATGAACATAAACATACAACTAGCATGTGTGTGTACATCCAGCTCCAGCTAAATAATTGTTCTCTGAAGGAAATTAAACTGGATATACAAATGATCCAAGATAGTTTTCCACACAAACCACTGTATCTGATGTATCTAATATAGCACAAAAATATAACACATTTCTCCTGTCCCACCTATCATTTGACAAATGTTGTTCTAGCCTAGCCTCACCTTGCCCCATCTGATACAATCCACAACAACGATGTCATGTCACTGATTTCCTTGCTTCTCCTTCACCACTAATGTGTAAGTAACCATGGCAGATATAAAACTATTTTCATTCATTTCCCATTAACTTTTAATATTTGTCAAAAAAGGCATTTCTTAGATGCAGTATATGAAGTTAAAAGAAAATGCATTATAGTTATTAAAGTGTGTGCTGGGCAGATAGATACCTATTTCTGTGCTATTCAAAATTTAACACAGAACTGCTAAGAGAAATATTTAACATGTTGCTCACCCACTCTCCCTGATTCAAATAGAGAGAATTCTGTATACATTTCTATTTGGAAGCATCTTCCACTGATGGAGAGCAAAATATTTTGTCTCTGGTTGATATACTAGATACCATTGTTTGAATTTGAGCCTTATTTTGATTATTTATCGTCTTCACTGAAGATCGCTCTCATACAGCTTCAATTTTCAAAACGAACATAATAATTGGCAGATGTAACAGCATAGATCAGTCATCTAATATTTGTCCTTGTCAGATAGGTGTCTACAAACTATTTTCAAATGCCAAAAGATTTCAAATGAAAGGTATTTGAATTGGTATTTAAGGAAGTGCATGAGATTTTATATATTTTAATGTGACGATTGCCTTTAGTGTCCAACCAATACAAGTTCAAGAAAAACTATGTTGAGTTTTATATGCTTCTCAGCCAGATCTTAATGCTTCTCTTCATAAATAACTTTACGCTTTCGTGAAAGATTAATTTAGAACCTGCCATTTGCAGCACTGTAGTTAATCCTACATTAGAGTTTTTATTGTAAGATACACTTATCTCCAGTATATAACTTGCTTGTAAACATTCACTCTGGCTAGAAAGGATATCTCCTTTCTAGAAGTAAATTATTCAGTACATTTTTAGTATATTTCAGAATATAGTTGGCTGGCCGTGGGATGTTTTGTTTTTTAGTGCAGTTAAATCAAGCTAAAGCATTGTGTTTCTCTCCTTTTCTTCTGACCATTTCTTTTACTTGAGGAAGGCTGCAAACCTCCTTCATAAAGAAAGAAAGAAAACCAGGATCAGCATTAACAAATAGTACTCTGATTTCCAAACAGGACACTGAAATCTCTACTAGACTTTGATAAATCTAATACAGATAAGGTCATTATTAGTCTACCTGTTTTCTTGGGCTTAAAAGTTTCAGGGGCCTCACCTTTTCACATGTTCTATTTTCTCGTGTAACCTTTCTTATTTTTGACAATTGGATCCAGCAACCCTATGTTCAATTCCCTCTGCTCTCCACCCCGTTATTCTCTAATACCAATTCACA
The DNA here is from genome assembly GCF_965113315.1 of Podarcis vaucheri. Lineage (NCBI taxonomy): Eukaryota > Metazoa > Chordata > Lepidosauria > Squamata > Lacertidae > Podarcis > Podarcis vaucheri. The sequence continues at coordinate 93,098,184 of NC_138765.1, forward strand.
AATATCAATTAGCTCCTCTATGCCCGTTCCCTTATGCTCCTACCTGCTTAGACATCATCTACATTTTTTTTTCACTTTCATGCTATCATACACATATTGTCACCCCACACATTTTTCTCTTCCTCCTTCCTTTGGCTGTTGACCCACCCCATATCAGCTGGCATTGCCCAGCTACTTGGACTGGGTAGCGGTGCTGCTGGTTGTGTTACCTTTGTTTGCTGCAAAGGATTGCTGCACAATGCTACTTGGATACCACAAAGCAATCTAAAAACTACAACTTTTTGAAGATTACAAATAAGGTTAGCCTAGCATCCTGCCAAATTCCCTGTCAAATTGTGTTGTAAATAATTGGGATTTGGGATTTAGCTGTGATGGTAAAACATACAAATTATATTACGTTAAGGCAAGACAGATAAGTGTGGTGCTCTTTAGTTCCCTGTTTTAGGGGTTTTTTTTGGGGGGGGTTTAAAACATTATGAAGATGTGGCAAGGTGTTCCTTCCTACAATTTAACAGTCCCCTTGAAGAAAGGGCTTTCAGCATTGTAGATGGGATGCCCAGAATTGTCAGAATGGCATATGTCAGATTTGTTTTGAACGTTGTATATATGTCCATAAAAAAACTTAATAGATTCATTGACTGGGCATATATTTCTACATTCCGCAAGTGAAGCTCAATGTGTGGAAAAGTTTCGTGTAACCTTACAGCATAATCCTCTGCTCCTGTGTTATTCTGCCATGTGCAGGGAGATTACAGGATTACAGGAGGCCAGAAGCGCAGACTTTAAGTCTTTGCAGTGTGCCTGGAACAACAATGACACACTAGAAGCTAGGGCAATGTATCTTAGGAGAAGAGGCTTATCAGGGATGCTTTTCTGCATCTTGTTTTTCATAGGCAATTATGTCTGGGAGCATCAATGTACTGTTGTTGTTGTTGTTGTTGTTGTTGTGTCGTTTAGTCATGTCCGACTCTTCGTGACCCCATGGACCAGAGCATGCCAGGCACTCCTGTCTTCAGCAGCTTGGTCAAACCCATGTTGGTAGCTTCGAGAACACTGCCCAACCATCTCGTCCCCTGTCGTCCCCTTCTCCTTCTGCCCTCCATCTTTCCTAACATCAGGCTCTTTTCTAGGGAGTCTTCTCTTCTCATGAGGTGGCCAAAGTATTGGAGCCTCAGCTTCAGGATCTGTCCTTCCAGTTAGCACTTAGGGCTGATTTCCTTAAGAATAGATAGGTTTGATCTTCTTGCAGTCCATGGGACTCTCAAGAGTCTCCTCCAGCACCATAATTTAAAAGCATCAATTCTTTGGCCATCAGCCTTCTTTATGGTCCAGCTCTCACTTCCATACATCACTACTGGGAAAACCATAGCTTTAACTATACGGACCTTTGTTGGCAAGGTGATGTCTCTGCTTTTTAAAATGCTGTCATGGATCACTGCCTTGCCGTGGCAGAGGCTTGAATAACTCAGAGAAGCTATGAGCTATGCCGTGCAGGGCCACCCAAGACAGACAGGTCATAGTGGAGCGTTTTGACCAAGCATGATCCACCTGGAATAGGAACTGGCAAGCCACTCCAGTATTCCTTCCAAGCAAAGTCCATGGACAAAGACAACAGGCACCAATGTACTGAGTATCCTTCAAATCCAGGTAAAACACACTTGGTGTGTGCACACTTTCTCCATTTTAATACATATAGGATGAATTGGAAAGCACACCCATTAAGAGAGCTCTTTGATGCTTCAATTAAGCACAGATAGCTCTAATTAAAAAAAAAAAAAACTATTTCACAAGATCCCCATGCAAAATTATCAATATTAATCTGCATTACAGTTAATGAAAGCTTTTAAACGTTTTAGCTGCTTAATCATATGTCGTTTAATCAAATAACCAATTTAAATCAATACTACACAGCAAAAAACAGTTATAATTGGGATGACTTTAACGGCAATTGGAATAATTTTAATGAAAGTAATTCTCACACACATGTATTGCTAGAATATCATCTCACATGCATTTCTGCACTTTCATACTGAGATTATTTTTTTGCAATTTCAACAGTAATGAGTACCATTTGACAGGAGACAGCTTTCATTAAATTCTGATTAAATCCAATATTTTACTGTGTGGTTAATTAATTAGCTGATCAGTTTGTGCCAATTAGCCAATTAATGTTTTAATGTTTTGATTTTTTTAAAAAATTGTTTGTACTGTCTGGGTTATTTTCCTTACCTAGAATTGAATCTAATGGAGGTTTTGTGCTTTTATAAAGCACTTCCGCTAGCATAGATGGGCACTCAGTTTTGACAATACTCTTCCCACCCCATTGCCCCCACTCAGCTCATTGGTCTTGATTGAGAGCCGTCTGAAGCAGTGTAGGATACGGCATGGAGGGCTGCTGTAGGAGATAGGCAGCAATTGGGTCCTCCACCTTGCATAAACACTTTTACTAGCACAAAACCCAAATCCCTGTCGTGAGATGTCCCTAGGCTCAGGCAGGGAGTGGCAGGCTAAGATGGATGAGGAGGTAGAATATGAGGCTAACATGTGAAGCTGAGACAGGGAAACAGATGGTGGGGGAGGAAGGTACTTCCCTCTACCAAAATATGGATGCTTGGGATGAGGAAGCAGGACTCTCACCTCCCTCTTCCCTCCTGGAGAGAAGAGCACAACCATGAAATCCAGGGGACATGTCAACCAACCATTAGTGGGGGAAGAACCAGGGGTGGAAGCATAGGCAACTCTTATTTTCCCAGGACCCGGAAGCATACACACTGCTAGGAACAGATCCATCCTGCCCTGATGCAGTGAGCTTCTGCATGCTGTACAGCCTCACAAGGCACAAGAGTCTCACAAATATGCCCACCTTGACCCATCTTTAAAAGGTTGCTGGGTGGGCATGCCTATCCTTTGGTACATTCTGGTATCTCTGTGGCATTCTGAACTATAGCATGCCATGATAGTGACGCCATAAACTTGAGCCTGCTTCTAGCTTAGCTGTTGTGACCTTTCCTGTCATCCAGTGTAACGGATGCTGTGATTCACTACTTGCTGCTGAGCCCATACCTCTACTTTACCTAAATGAGGATGTCTTCCTTACTCTCAAGTAAGAGAGTCATGGTCTGAGCAGGAATCAATATAGATACAACCCTTCTTATGACTGTTACAATTTATGGTGGTGGGATTATTCTCCTGCTGAAGTAATTTTAGGTTTCTTCCTAACTTTTCAGAAGTCTTACATTTCTCCCATATGCCAAGAGATATATTAAAATTAATATAACACCATAGATGTTTATATTGAGCCACATTTCACTATCTTGTGTGCACATCCTGATTTAAAACTGCTTATTAATAGAACTGCTTTTAATCTATGTTCTTAAAATCATTGATCCATGTCTATTTAGAAGTCTCGATAATTTCAGTAGAATTTATTTGCATATGGCTGCAATTTTTGGCAATTAGCTTTCTCACCCTGTATAACTGCTTGCAGTTGACAGGCAGTGGATTTTGTAGCACCAGGCTATAAACTGACTTTGTTTCTATAACACCATCTGCATGCTTCAGAAATCTGAATTACTGAAATCCTACGAAGCCAATCTTGTACCACTCAACACATGGCTGTAAAATCTTCACTACATGGTGAGAAAATTAACCCACATTCAGCTGACTCTAATTTGGATTAGCACAATAGACTGTGCTGTTTCTGGGCCCTTCCACTTGACCAGTGTAGTTTGCACTAATGGTCATTTTCTGTGTGTGCATAAGTTAAGGGAAGTGGGAGAGCCTTATCCTTCGACCATCTTTCACATGTGTTCCCAGCTGTGATTTAGAGTGAACAATCAACATGGAAACTATACATCAAGAAATTACAGTGGTATAGATTTGTGCAATTGGGTGGTTGAACCTGCATAGAACCTGCTTCTTTTCCATATAAATATTTATGTAGCTTATGTAGCTGGTGCACAATTGGCTGTGTTTTAGCTGTGGAGCAAGGGTGAAGAAAATGAGAGATTTATCAAAACATCAATATTTTCCATACGGGCATTTCCTATTGCAGCTGTGAATGAGACTGGGAAATGTTTTACTAGCTTATCATGTAAGAAGACTGAAAACATCCAGACATCTTTAAAATGGTCAATGGCAAGAAAAGCATTTTTCTCCCCAACGGTCACCCTAAATCTCAGTGGTGTTTATCTCATATTTTTCATATAGAAAATCCCAGATTCAGATCTCAGCATCCCCTGATAAAACAGCTCCAATAGCAGTACTGAGAAACACCTTAGCCTTATATATCGGAGACCCAGTGCCAGTAGAGCAGACAATACTGAATTCAGTGTACTAATAACGTGAAATTTGGTTTACAACAGCTTCTTCATATGGTCACAAAAATGTGTGCATGTATCATCATGCTTTTAGGGCAAAACATGATGACATGATGGTACCGGACGCCTTATAAGGTATTTAGCGTTCAAGTCTAAAGTTCAAGTTGAAATATAAGTCCAAAATGAACACTAAGCATTATAGATTGTCCTTGTCCTTCCAACTGAAGGGACACAACTAATTATTACAAACTGGCAATACTGGAAGACATCTAATAATTAGGGACAGAGATGTATATTCATTGCATTAGAGATATATTGTCAATGATTTACTCTCTTAGAATAAATTGTTTTTGAAAATGAACTCTTTATTTGAGCTCAGCTCATTAATTAACACAGATTTGCAATAGAATGTGTTTTTGAAACTACGTGCAATATTCACATGCTGGATGCATTCATTAAGACCAGTGTGATTACAGTGAATGTAAAATGAATTAATAACAATGGGACTTTTAAGTGTTACCATTACTTTCACAGTGTGATGCTGTTTTATACTTACAGGCTGCAAAGTTAAATGACACTCTCAAGTTGCCCAAGTAGATTAATAGTGCATTAATAATCTATAGGTGGGCCAGCAGTCTGGTGGGCACTTAAATTTCATTGACACCTGGATACTGGAAAATCATCTTCATTGCCATGTTTCAGTAGGAAAATTAAGTACATGGAGTCATTTTTAACATAATTACATTCGTGTTACTAGTTTCTGTTCTTTGAGTGTCACATTTCCATCCTCATGGACAATACAGAAATGCAGCACACATCTGAATGAATTTAAAATACAGCAAGTGTTAACTAATCATAGGTTGTTAATTAATTAGCCAAGACAAAGCAGCAAGACACTATTTTTGCGAAAAGTGTCACCTAATGCAAAAGAGAGACATTTTCTCGCCCTGACTTAAAATAGAATGTATTGACGTTGCTTTAAGTAGACTTTACCGTTTTAAAAGTCACTTGGACTTATCAGTCCTGTACATTCAATAAGTAGACTAATGAGCCAGCATACCTTGTAAAAAGTGGAGACAAACTGATCATGTGTAGAATATCCTCTAATGAGCAGATCTTTCATGTTCGTGGCTAGAAGATAGCAATTCTTAATCCTTGGGTAGAGTGAGAATGTAAGGGTTTGAGAGACAGAGTTTGAAGTTCATTTATTGTACAACTTGGTACAGGGCCATCTTAAGCGTATCAGGCGCCGTGGTGCAAAGAGCCCTCCAGTGCCGCCCCCCCTTTCCCAGAGTTGTCGACCTTTTTTAAGGGAGGGGACCCCAAAGTTGCTGACCTTTTTTTAGGGAGCTAACACCATGCTTACACATTATCTCTGCTTGGGAAAAGAAAACAGGAAACATAAACAAACCTCAGTCAGTAAAGCATGAGACTCTTAATCTCAGGGTTGTGGTTTCAAGCCCCATGTTGGGCAAAAGAGTCCTGCATTGCAGGGGCTTGGACTACATGACCCTGGTGGTTCCCTTCCACCTCTGTGAATGGTTCTGTTATTCTGTTGTATCTGAAGGGCTGTTCACAGGGAAGATGGAGCAAACTTGTTTTGTGAGAGATGCTGCTTGTGCTATGATTCCTGCACTGGAGGTGGTTGGTCTAGAGGAACCTCGGGGGTCCCTTCCAACCATCCAGTTCTGTGATCCTATGATCAAAATACTCCAAGAAATAAATAAATGGGCTTCTCTGTGGCAGTCACTGGAAAGGACTCCAGGGGCGGCCATCCCGCAGAAAGTTTGGTATGTGCCCTGCCAAACCACCCTCTAGCCCAAGCCCCATTCGCCAGACGAGACCCAGTGAGCTGAAGGAGTGCTCCGCAGTGACAACAGGGCTGCCCAGGAGAGCTTGGCTGGAGATCTGTCTATAGGGCTGGTCCATTTTATCTTAGGTGGGATTTAAAGATTAATAAACTGCCAGTGATCAAATCAAATCCAGCTTCTTCTCATTTTAACCCCTCCTGGGAAGAAAAAGAAGAAAGGGGGGCAGGTGGAGAAGGTGTTATGCAGATCTTCAGACACATTTTCTCTCCAGCAAAGACTTGATAGGTGGGGTGCCTTCTGTTACCTGTCCTGACAAAACTTGACCCCCCCCCCAAGAAGTGTGTTCCCAATAACAAAGAATATTAAATAATACAGATGCATATCTTGGGTTTGCATCATGACAATCCAAGGTGCGGGGAGGGGAGAGAGAGAGAGAGAGAGAGAGAGAGAGAGAGAGAGAGAGAGAGGAGCTGATCTCCATATAAATGTGAGCTAGCGGAAAGATCTAGGAGGAGAGAAAGAAGCAGAAGGGGGAGGCGATCACAAAATTCATTTCTGCAAACTGAGTCTTGAATGGGACATTTAAAGCAGAAGAATGCTCTTTTGCAGAGGTGAATTTGACAATGTGTTGGGTGAAAATGACCTGTAGGAGGGAGGCAAAGTGTGCCTCCCAACACAGATCTCTGCCAGCAATTCTTAGACCACCTATGGGAATACATAGGTGGAAACCAGAGACAGAGGTTATATGCTTTTTATTACAGGGGAGAGACCAGGAGCTCACCAAGACAGTAGCCAAGTTTCTCTATTTTATTTTCTGCGACGTGGCAAGGTTGGGGGTTGGCGGTATTTATTCGGCAGTGCGACGTGGGGACCCTCTCTTGCTTTGCGCTGCCAAACACCCACCTACCCACACACTCATTAGTTAGGTCGTGTCTGGCCTTGCTTTGGACTTTGGTTGGTCACCTGTTTTGGAACGAGGAGCGGGTAGGAATTTTTTCCAATGTGGCAGATTGGCTGTGGCCACTTGGTTTTTGCCTATCTCTTAGCAATGTGCTACACGCATAGAGGAAAGGCGCTCTGCATCTCACCTTTAGGATCTTAGTTGCAATAGTCTTTGTTTTTGAAGTTGGTGTTCCCCACACGGATTTTGACAAAGATGAGACACAACAGAGTCGTCCCTTCATTTCAAAGGTGGCTGGCTCCCTGGCCCCACATCCGTCCTTTGAGGTGGATCTGCTTTCAGGAACACCCAACTAAGTTTGGAAACTGAGTTTGAGATCCTGAGATAGATCTTGCGGAGAACTTAAAGCGGATGCAAATTCTCTGCCCTGTGTCCCATTGTGATAGGAAAAGCTCTGTGGAGTGAATTTTCACATCCATGCAAATCTTCGGACATTCAGCAGACATCGCTTCAGCATCTCATTAATGCAGACTAAATACCACCTTTAAAATTCTAGTTTCCTTACTAGGAGACCATGGGCAAAAAGGAGAGGCCTTTTTATTGGGCCATGGCAACCAGCAGAAAATAGGGAAGTGGGTTTTTCTCCGCCCCCCCTCCTCCTCCTGAGCCTGGCACCATGTACTTGGGAGTTCACCCTTTGAGGAAATTCAATTCCCAATAACTGTGAGCTGCTACGTATGCTTGTGCAGACATGCATTTCACATGAAACTTCAATTACGATAGGTGTAAAGTTAAAAATCGTCTTGAAGCAAATAATGCTTCACCACACAAAGTTCCGCCAGCCCTATTGGGACATGACTTTCTGTGCGCCATCAACTCATGGGCTTGTGAAACATGTGCTGACCCTGGTTGGAAACCCACATGTGGCTTTTTGAAACAAGCTAGTCCAGTTTTTCCTTTAGAAAATGCTTACACCAAACTGCTTACACCAGTTGGACAACTTATAATAATAATATAATAATAATTTATTATTTATACTCCGCCCATCTAGCTGGGTTTCCCCAGCCACTCTGGGCGGCTTCCAAAAGAATATTAAAATACTGTGATACATCAAACATGTATATAGGAGAAAGAAATGCACTTGCAAATAAAAGATTCTAAATGCTATGTACCATAATAATAATAATAATAATAATAATAATAATAATAATAATAATAATAATTTATCCAGCCACTCTGGGCAGCTTCCAACAAAATATTAAAATACAATAGTCCATCAAAAATTAAAAGCTTCCCTAAACAGGGCTGCCTTCAGATGTCTTCTAAATGTCTGGTAGTTGTTTTTCTCTTTGACATCTGGTGGAGACGCTCCTTCGGGTATATTGGACCAAGGCCGTTCTAAACCCTGATGGGTCAGTCTCAGCTTATGTGAGCAAGTGTTGAATGGAAGTCGTGCACCAGTGCACACTGCCCATGTGACATTCCAGTCTCCTCCTCCAGTTGGAGGGGCTGTGGAGAAAGAGGCGCCCTCCTCCACGGGACTGCCCACAAGTATCCAAATTCTGGACAGCGGCTTGGTCAACAAATGACCAAATTACTCAAACACCCCTTTCCAACTTCACGCCAGCTTTGTTTACTAAATCTATGAGATGATCAACGGAAAGGTTTCAGCTCTCAGTATACCTGAAGGAGCGTCTCCAACCACATCGTTCAGCTCAGACAGTGAGGTCCAGCGCCGAGGGCCTTCTGCAAGAATTGAAGCTACAGGGGACCAGGCAGAGGGCCTTCTCGGTGGTGGCACCTGCCCTGTGGAATACCCTCCCATCAGATGCCAAGGAAATAAACAACTATCTGACTTTTAGAAGACATCTGAAGGCAGTCCTGTTTAGGGAAGTTTTATCGTTTTTCGCTCAGAGTGACTGAGGAAACCCAGCCAGATGGGCGGGGTATAAATAATAAATTATTATTATTACTTCCAGGAACTCCTGGAACATACCTTTATGGTAGATTGGTAATGCTCCTAAATGGTATGCAAGTTTTTCACAGTGATCACACAGTGCTCTTGGCATCAAAATGCCAGCCTGCACCCCTCCCCCTGCTATTTAATCTAGATCTACGTTTTCCCATGAAATATCCACTAAGTTTTTTTAAAAAAACAACAACAAACAAACTGTTGCCAGAGACCTTTTAATCCGTTCTGGAGGTCCGTTCATAAACCAAAACAGGTTGTAACCCAAGGCACACTTTCGCCAATGGGGCCTACAAAAAAAAATGTTCGTAATAAAAAAAAAAAGGGGGGGTTGTAGTCCAAAAAAAGTTCGCAAACCGAGACACGCACTTCTGGGTTTGACTTGTTTGTAATCCAAAACGTATGCAAACCAGACTGTTCATAGAATCATAGAGTTGGAAGAGACCACAAGGGCCATTGAGTCCAACCCCCTGCCAAGCAGGAAACACCGCCAGAGCACTCCTGACATATGGTTGTCAAGCCTCTGCTTAAAGACCTCCAAAAGAGGAGACTCCACCCCACTCCTTGGCAGCAAATTCCACTGTCGAATAGCTCTTACTGTCAGGAAGTTCTTCCTAATGTTTAGGTGGAATCTTCTTTCTTGTAGTTTGGATCCATTGCTCCGTGTCCGCTTCTCTGGAGCAGCAGAAAACAACCTTTCTCCCTCCTCTATGTGACATCCTTTTATATATTTGAACATGGCTATCATATCACCCCTTAACCTCCTCTTCTCCAGGCTACTAAACATGCCCAGCTCCCTTAGCCGTTCCTCATAAGGCATCGTTTCCAGGCCTTTGACCATTTTGGTTGCCCTCCTCTGGACACGTTCCAGTTTGTTCGCAAACCAAGGTACCACTGTATTAAGCCTCTGCCTGGACTTTCATTGCTCATTACAGTTTATTTAAGTGATTCCAAAACTCTTTCAGGCCACTTGTGTAGAGGAGGAAGGGACCCCGAGGGTCATCTAGTCCAGCCCCCTGCAATGCAGCAATCTCGACTGAAGCATCCATGAGAGATGGCCCTCTAAGCTCTGCATAAAAACCTCCCATGAAAGAGTCCACCACCTTCCGAGGGAATCTTATACAGGTTACCTTATTCTGAGTTCTGTTGAAAGGAATTAAATACAGGAAAATTGACTAAATTCCAGGTGTGATTGGAGCTGGCGTCGGGGGCACATCTGCAGCCTATTTCCTGCGCCAGAAGTTTGGTAAAGACATCCAGATTGATATCTTTGAAAGAGGAGAAGTCGGAGGCCGTGCGGCTACTATCAATTTGGAAGGGAAATACTACGAAGCAGGAGGAGCTGTCATCCACCCCCTTAACCTGCACATGAAACATTTTGTGAAAGAGCTAGGTATGGACACCTTATTTTCCCTATGAGCAGGTTTCATCCCTGCTCCTTTGTTCTTATGCCAGTGGAAACTGTTTTAGTTCCATTTCACGCCAATGAAAAAGCTATAGTGCAGCCTTCTCTGCCCACCAGATGTGTTGGATTACAATTCCTATCCGCTCCAGCCAGTTATAGTCTAAAACATTTGGAGGGCCCAATGTCTGGGGAAGGTTGCTATAATTAATTTGGAGGAAATGGTAGGGGCGTTTTCTTTCTGGGGGTGTTTGTGCAGCGCCGTCTTAAGCATATCCGGTGCCGTGGTGCAAAGATCCCTCCTGCGCCCCTCCCTTCCCAGAGTTGACCTTTTTTTAGGGCTGGAGGAGGCGGGCAGTGGCTGGAAGGTGGCTCCTCCGGCGGGGAAGAGGTGGAGGCTGGACGCAGCGCCTCCTGGCTCAGCTGGACGCTTCGTGCCGCGGTGGCCATGGCAGGCAGCACACCGAGCAAGCGGGTGTGCGCCAAGTGAGCAAGGGTGCATGCACTGCTCCCGCCAAGCGTCGGCTCGGTTTTTTCCCTTTTAGCCCTCTGGCGCCCCGCATAATTTGGTGCCTGCAGGCTAAAAGGGAAAAAGCAGAGCCAACGCTCGGCGGGAGTGGCGCACGCACCCTCGTTCACTCAGCACACTCATTTGGTGTTCCCCTGACTCTCGCCTAGCGCCATCCAGAACTTGGCGCTCTGGTGCCCCGCGCCACTAGCCTCAGTGGGTAAGACGGGCCTGCGTTTGTGTGTGCGACAGGTCTGGGTATCGCTGCTTTTCTTCCTCTCAGAATGTAAGCTGTAAGCCAAAGTCACAAGAATAAGATGGGTACATCTCAGGTGTCAAAAGCCAAGGTAAAGTGGTGTGTCTTCCAAACTTGCCAGAAGCTTCTCTCCACCACAGAAAAGGCCCTTTCCTGGACTGCACCCCCTATGCCATTCTTAGCACCCAAGTGTGTCTGTAGGGAAGGAGGCAATCTTTCATGTACCTGGGGTTTTTTTGTGAGTAGTTTAGGGCTTTAAACACTCATGTGAGCAACTTGATTTTGGCTCCTGAACGCCGCAAACCTGGAAATGAGTGTTCCGGTTTGCAAACATTCTTTGGAAGCCAAACGTCCAGCATGGCTTCCGCAGCTTCCGATTGGCTGCAGGAGCTTTATGAACGTTTTGGAAGTCGAACAAACTTCTGGAACGGATTCCGTTCGACTTCCAAGGTACGACTGTAGTCACATAGCAGAAAGGAAATAAACATTCCCCACCCTCTCAAGATTTCCAAAAAAGACAGAAGTGAACAGCAGACTTAGGAAAAGGTAAAGGGACCCCTGACTGTTAGGTCGTGGCCGACTCTGGGGTTGCGGCGCTCATCTCGCTTTACTGACCGAGGGAGCCAGCCTTTGTCTGCAGACAGCTTCTGGATCATGTGGCCAGCATGATTAAGCCACTTCTGGCGAACCAGAGCAGCGCACGGAAATGCCGTTTACCTTCCCGCTGGAGTGGTACCTATTTATCTACTTGCACTGTGATGTGCTTTCGAACTGCTAGGTTGGCAGGAGCAGGGACCGAGCAACGGGAGCTCACCCCGTCTCAGGGATTCGAACCGCCAACCTTCTGATCAGCAGGTCCTAGGCTCTGTGGTTTAACCCACAGCGCCACCCGCGTCCCTGAACAGCAGACTTACTGGAGTTCAAATTTAGAAATACGTGTTCCCACCAAATCCTGTCTCTGATAGAGAGGCCTGTGTGCACCCATCCATCAGCCACCAAATCTCAAACGGATGCTGAGTTCTCACCCTGCTGCCCCAGTGTCAACTCAGACTGTCTCCCAGTTCACAGGCTGTGCTTTCAAACCTGCAGGTCTTAACATCCATCAGGGTCAAGGTGGCCTTTTGGGCATCTACAATGGAGATGAGTTTGTCTTTGAGGAGAGCAGCTGGTACATTTGGAATTTTCTCAAGCTCCTCTGGCATTACGGACTGAATCCTGTGCGGATGTACATGTGGGTAGAGGATGTGCTAGACAAATTTATGAGGTAAGTCTGCCTGTCTCAATTCAGGCTCCCTCCCCACCCACCCTAGCAAGGCACCTATAGCCACTGCACCTTTCTCTGACACCTGTGGGGCCCCTGCCCTTGCCAGTACTTTTGAAACACCTGGAAATGCCAGACTGGCAAAGGCTGCCTTAACCCCAAACTGGAATGGTTTACTCATTCTGGCTAGGAAGTTAGATGTTGCCCACCTTTTACTAAAAAATAATAATACAGTGGTACCTCGGGTTAAGTACTTAATTCATTCCGGAGGTCCTTTCTTAACCTGAAGCACCACTTTAGCTAACGGGGCCTCCTGCTGCTGCTGCTGCTGCACCGCCGGAGCACAATTTCTGTTCTCATCCTGAAGCAAAGTTCTTAACCCGAGGTAATATTTCTGGGTTAGCGGAGTCTGTAACCTGAAGCGTATGTAACCCGAGGTACCACTGTAATTAAGAGTACCAATGGGGTAGGCAACCTAAGGCCCGGGGGCCAGATCACCTTCTCAATCCGGCCCGCGGACGGTCCGGAAATCAGTGTGTTTTTACATGAGTAGAATGTGTGCTTTTATTTCAAATGCATCTCTGGGTTATTTGTGGGGCATAGGAATTCGTTCATCCCCCCCCCCCAATATAGTCTGGCCCCCCACAAGGTCTGAGGGACAGTGGACTGGCCCATGGCTGAAAAAGGTTGTTGACACATGCCATGTTCTCAGTGACCGTGTTAGCTGGCCAAGCTAGGAATGTTATCTCATAGGTTTATCCTGTGATCAAGAGGATTTATTGATTACACAAATGTAAAGGAAACTGCCTGCCCTCTGCCCCCAATGCACTCTTGTCAAGCTGGTTTCGCCAGCCGCTCTCTGATACCTGTTTCTGATAGCCATTTCAAAGCTTCAGGAGCAAGCAGAAGAACAAGTCTGCAAAATGACTATAACCACCTGAGTATCCAGCAAGGCAGTTAGATACAAGATCAGATGCACAGTGAAGTCTGTCTTAACCTGGGGCCCCCAAATGGAAGTAGCCTACAGAGAAGAAATTTCATACATAAGGAATCAATTGCTTTACTCCAGGCCTGTTAAAATATGCTCTCCCTTAAGCCTCGACTCACTGCCAGTATTTTCTGTCTCATTAAGCCAGTGTGCTTCATCATTACAGTGGTGCCCCGCAAGACGAATGCCTCGCAAGACGGAAAACTCGCTAGACGAAAGAGTTTTCCGTTTTGGAGGTGCTTCGCAAAACGAATCTCCTATGGGCTTGCTTCGCAAGACGACAATGTGTGTATCTGAAGAAGTGTGCATGCACACGAAAGCTCATACCAAGAACTAACTTAGTTGGTCTTTAAGGTGCTACTGGAAGGATTTTTTTTACAATGTCTTGCGAGTTCCTGCTGGTTTTTTCCCTCCCCCCCCCCTTTTCCTAAGCCGCTAAGCCGCTTATCAGCTGATCCGATCAGCAGATAAGCTGCTAAAAGCCGCTAATAGCGCTAATCCGCTAATCCATCAGTGGGCTTGCTTCAGAAGACGAAAAAACCGCTAGACGAAGAGAATCACAGAATGATAGCCACTGTATTAGGACCCTTTTTTATTTGCTATTTACAATCAGGTACAAGGTGGGGGGAGAAAGAAAAAACCTGTCCTATCAACACTGCACACAGATTCCTAAATAAATACCTGGGAGCACTAGCAAAGCAATCTGGGGTGCAGGCTTCTTAGCTATCAGTCCTGTGCAGTGGAATAAGTTGCAATTAAATTGGGGTCAGTATTCTTAAGTGGTTGTGCATACTGGTGGCACTCAGCAAAGCAATCATGAACATCAATTTATTTTCTGTTTGAGAACAATGCAAAGCTTCTGAAAGGGCACCACCCAATATAAGTAAAGTCTTATCGAAAACAATACTAATCACTAACTTTGTCTTCCTCCTGCACAGTCTTTGCTTTCCCATATCTTAATTCTTTCCCCCCTTTTGCACAAAGGATCTATCGGTATCAGGTTTACGACTATGCCTTCAGTAGCACTGAGGGTTTACTTCATGCCCTCGGAGGGGCTGACTTTGTTCAGATGCTGAATGTTACCATTGATCAGGCCTTGCAGAAGACCAGCTTCTCTCAGAAGTTCATCAATGAGATGGTGACTCCAGTTATGAGAGTCAACTATGGCCAAGGTGCCAACATCAATAGCTTTGTGGGTAAGTGGCAAAGCTTGTTTGCAGATTCCTCTTCCTGATGGCCACCACCAAATGATGGCATTTTGCTGCCTGGAATAATCTGCATGAAGGGGATATTTGAATGATGATCTCACTGACAAAATTTGCTTTCTAGTACCGTATTTTTCTGTGTATAAAACTATATTTCCCCCCTATTTTTTCAAGTTTAAAATTGGAGGTTGTCTTATACACGGATAGTGCATATGGGCGATTTCTTTATTTGGATTCCCCCAAAATTGGGGTCGTGTTATACACAGAAAAATACGGCATCTGTCTGCTTCACTATCCGAGTCAAGAACAGACCTGCTGCAAACATGCCCAAAGTACATGAGGTGATTTGCATGGCAACTGGGGCCTATGTGAGCAGAGGTTTTGCTTGCCAGCCAGCCTCCCTACTGTGTCAAAAGCACGAATGACAGAGAATTCAGCAGGAGTCCAGAACTGTGTCCAGTTCTGGGCACCACAATTCAAGAAGGATACTGACAAACTGGAACGTGTCCAGAGGAGGGCAACCAAAATGGTCAAAGGCCTGGAAACGATGCCTTATGAGGAACGGCTAAGGGAGCTGGGCATGTTTAGCTTGGAGAAGAGGAGGTTAAGGGGTGATATGATAGCCATGTTCAAATATATAAAAGGATGTCACATAGAGGAGGGAGAAAGTTTGTTTTCTGCTGCTCCAGAGAAGCGGACACGGAGCAATGGATCCAAACTACAAGAAAGAAGATTCCACCTAAACATTAGGAAGAACTTCCTGACAGTTAGAGCTGTTCAACAGTGGAATTTGCTGCCAAGGAGTGTGGTGGAGTCTCCTCCTTTGGAGGTCTTTAAGCAGAGGCTTGACAACCATATGTCAGGAGTGCTCTGATGGTGTTTCCTGCTTGGCAGGGGGTTGGACTCGATGGCCCTTGTGGTCTCTTCCAACTCTCTGATTCTGTGAGTGGGATCAGAGGCCTGATAAGTCACAAGGCCTTGTTAGTCATTCTAGTTTTAGGTAAATACACACCTTTCTACAATCCTGTCTTTCTTCTGCTCTCCCATACATGGGATATGACTTACATTCTTTAAGCTGGCCTTCACGAGCCTGGTGCCTTCCAGATGTTGCTGGACTGCAACTCCCATCCACCCCAGACAGCCTGGACCATGGTCAGGGATGATGGAGATTTCATTCCAGAGGGCATGAGACCCAGGAAGGCTGCTCTGTGAGTTATACTCTCTGATTGGGCCTGCTTCATTGTGTAGTCCCCAAGGACATCCGTACAGGGCCTGCGTGCCCCTGAGGTGGCAGAATCCCTTGGGCAGCAAAACCCCTGAAGGTATCCTGCCCGCCCCTGCCAGGGAAGCAAGGAGCAGCAGCAGCGGCTTTTGAAAAGACTTCACTGGAAGCCCCTGTGCAACTTCAGCAAGCGAGGCTTTGGCACCTTCTCATGTTGCCTCAGGCGGCAAAACAGGATGGGTAGCCCCTGCTCCTTATTTTGTTTTTTGTCTGCCTTAAATTATGGCTTATTGTAGGTTACCTATTTGTGTGTGTGTGCGTACTATATGTTGTGTAAAGTTTTATTCACACTTTTGTACATATACACACACACACCCCGGAATCTTCTAGTGATAATAAATAATAATTAAAAATTCTAATATTAGATATACAATCTTCAAATGCTTTTATCTTCACTGTTAGTTGTAGAGTTCTGCAAGTTTGTGTGAAATTTTATTATTGCCTCCCTGGTAGGTGCCGTATCTTTGGCAGGCGCCGATTCTGGACTTTGGTCAGTAGAAGGTGGCAACAAACTGGTATGCACTGGCCTTCTTTATGCTTCTAAAGCACAACTGATTTCTGGCACTGTTATTGCTCTGGAAGAGAAAACGCTGAAAAGGGGACGCTTAGGTGAGCTTGCTACAACATTCTTACACTTGTGATGCAGTAGAAAAAAATAATTGCATTAGAATCTGCTGGTTGAGATATATTGGTTTGGACAGGGGAAGTCAGAACTGGCTGGGTAGATGAAAGGAAGGGGCATAGATGTCGATAATAAAAGCCAGACAGACTACTTGTAGTTGCAACTACAACTTTTTTCCTCTTCAAAGCCACATGAAATTTGCTGGAAAACTGGCCTAGTTCTACAACAGGTGGATTACTCTTGATTACGTTTTAAATAAATAAAGTGTTGCTTTTTAAAAAGTACTTTCTTTGTCTCCCAGGAGATACTGCGAAGCTGTATGAAGTCACCTACAATTCTACGTCAGGATTAATGTCAGAGCTGTACGACATCATTCTGATTGCCACCCCGTTGCAGCGTAAAATTGCCAACATAACTTTCCGCAACTTCAAGCCACCCATTCCCGAGTTCTCCCAGCCCTACCATCAGACTGTGGCAACGTTTGTCCATGGGCGCATTAACGCTTCCTACTTTGGCTACCAGGATCCTTCAAAGTTCTCTTTAACTGCCATTTTCACAATGGAGCACCCAAAGTTGTTTATCAATTGTATTGGCATGGTCTCTCCAGTTGAAGATAAAACTAAGCCGCTTCTGAGCCCTGCTGTTTGGAAAGTGTTCTCACCCAAGCCTCTCAGCAAGGAGCAACTGAATTTGCTTTTCTCGTCTTACGATTCTGTTAAAGTGAAGACGTGGCTTGCCTACCCGCACTACAGCCCCCCAGAGAAATGCCCCCCTATCATTCTCCATGACAGAATGTACTATCTCAACAGCATCGAATGGGCTGCAAGTGCCATGGAAATGAGCGCAATCGCAGCCAAGAATGCTGCTCTTTTAGCCTACCATCGCTGGTATGATAAGGCAGACATGATTGATCAAGAAGATTTGCACGAGAGACTCAAAACAGAACTCTGAGGTAGAATACACACAGCTGGGGAGGAAATCTAGGTTGGCATACTGTATTTGGTGGGGTGGGGGAAGAGAAGAAAGTGGATCTGATGATTTAGCAAGCTGTATCAGACCATGTGGTGCATCACCTACTGAAAACTCTTTTACTTTTATTTACAGGAAAAGATAGCAACGAGGCACAGGGGAGTGAAAGAATAGCTGTCTTTGAGCCATGCAGCTTAATTCAGGATTTCACTTTGTTAGCAACATGCAAGAGCCATCAGGTGCTGGGCTGGGGTGGATTAACAACTGAGAGCAAGTAGCTGAAAGGAGGGGTGACAGTAAATGAAATTGTTACGATTTCCCCATCAGTATACTGATGCCCACTCATTGTGTATTGTCATACTGTCCAATTATGTATCTCCCTTTCAGAAGTCCCAATCTTATACACTGTGATAATGGATAACTCAAGCCATATTATTGCTAGACAAAGTAAGATTTCTGATGTTTAGCTGCATCTGATATAAAATACAAATGTAGTCCAAGAGAGGGGACTGTGTGTATTTAGTTGCTTACTAAGGGAGGCTACTTACAGTTGATCCAGTTGACAGCCTTTTCCCATGAGGCGCAAGACTGCTTTAAGCACAGTCTAAATCCACTAAAAGTACGTAGTAGGAAACTGATTATCTTAAATGCACCTACGGCATAGATGCAGTTTATCTGATTCTATGTATTTCAGTCTGCTTATGCTGCCCACTATTTGCACATCAGGCACAATAATGTCACAACATGCCTGGTAAAAGAGCACAAAGCTAGCACTGAATACCATTCTATAAAATTATGTGCACTGACCTTTTGCTAGTATTCAGAAATTCTGAATGAAATCTGGCAATTTCTTTTAGTCTCTCAGCAAAAGGAAGTATGTAATGAGTTCATCCTCGTTATCCCAATGTGCTCTAGTACAGTCTCTTCAAAAGGGTAAGGTGCCTTAACTGTGATGAGCCTTACTGCCAAAAGTTTAGTTTACTACTACATGCTAGAACAATTCGTTCTGTTTATCAAATGAAAGAATTACATGGAAGAAAACAGAAGAAGCCCTCAGTTTTATCCTGTTAATGCACTGAGAAGTCAACCATGTAGACTTCAAACCACCCTGAATTTACTTTCAAAAAAGTAGAGTACGTTGATCCAATTTTAACAATTTATTTTTTAAAAAATCACAACGAGAGTGTCATGCCTGTAAAATCTACAATACAAAAACAAATGTCCACATTGTAGCTTGTTCCACTGGTTTGTTTATACTCGTTCCAAAGCTTCTAGCATAATGATGCTGTTTCCACGTATTACCTAGAAATAAAAACACTGAAAGTTAAACACCAACCAAATACTGCCAAGTGGCTTAAGGAAGAATATTATAGACTCACAAAAGGGACCTGTTTCCCACATCACGAAAGACAGCTGCAGAAAGTCACCACACTTCAGTGCTTAAGCTTTGTTATTATTAATTCCTACATTATTTGCTCAAAGCCTTTTAAAGGGCAATAACAAATAATAGTCATACTCGGGAGTTAACCCACTGACAATTCAATTCATTATAATTAGTCTATTTAGGATTATGACTAACAGTGAACATCACCCAAAGCACCTTAATCTTCTAACTTAAAATACCAAAAATAAAAGGCAAGTCATCACCTGGTACTGAAAGGACAAACTGTGTGCCAGATGAGCTTCCTTAGGGAGAAAGTTCTGAAACTGCAGCGCAACCACCAAAGTTTTATCTCATGTGTTCCTACCCAATTAAGAAATGGGAAGAGAGAAAGCCGAAAAGGGTGCATCTAAGATTTGACAAGTTCATGTGGAAAGAGGCAGTTCTGAAGGAGTCTAGACACAAACCATACACCTTGGCCAACGTCAAGGTACCAGCTGTCCCAGGAACATGGGACAAGAAAACAAGGGGTTATGGAGAAGTCAGAGAAGAGCCTTCTGCAAGAGTTAAAAAAGATCCACAGCTACACTTAAGGATGTAACAAGAGCCTGCTGGATCAGGCCCATAGGCGTCTGGTCCAGGATCCTGTTCTCACTTGAGCGCAAGAGCCTACTCCTCTTCTGTGGCTTCCAGTAACTTGTATTCAGGATAACTGCCTCTAATATTATTTTAGGTTGGTCTCTTTATTTTCCTCATAACTCTTAAGTACACACACTGACTGCTCTGGGTGACCTCCTTTTAAGAAAAGGATGTTGCCAAAGATCCAAAAGTGCTGTAAAAGCCTTGGGGCTAAGAAGATATTTTCATGAAGAAATGCAGTTTCAATAGTCATCTAGAAGAAGCCATTCAAACAGATCCTAAAATTCTTACTTTGATGTATGAGTTCCAAAGCCACTGTACCACTTTTTGCCAAGTATGAGTAGAGCTTTGGTATGCTCTATTGTGAACAAGTGTCATTTGCAAAAGAATATGGATATTGCCTGCCTTCAGCGCAAACACGCCTTTGGAGCAGTATCCTGGTATTCTTCAGAAGTGTTCTGTGAAAGTGGGTGGGGTGGGGGACCTATGAGGTTTATTTTGCCTACCTCTTTAGCTTAATTCTTGATCTTTTTATTATAGTAGCTTTTGTAAGCTTTGAAAATCAATAAAACTAAAAAAGCACTGCAAGCTTTTGGATTAGTTTGATATAGTACCAGGCAAAAGTGCAAAACCACATAGATGAACTCCTGCATTTTTTAAAAAATCTAACTCAAAGATATTTTTCTAGAAAATGCTTTCGATAAATTCTCAAGTACAATGAATGACATTAGCTTAGCTGCCTTTTTCGGTTTCAACTACATTTAAAAGGTTAATTAATTTCTACTTACCACCATCCCTATGTTGTTCTGTTGTCCTCCTGGTGCCATTTCCACACACTCATCTATTACAAGATTCATAAATGGATCAAATCCTCTTAAGATTCCTTGGACATGCCGGCCACCATTTAATTTCACTGTAAGGAACAGTCAGGTTAGTTTACTTCCTCTTGGTACTTTATCTTGATTCTACGTTTGCTATGTCCAAGGCAACATTTATGGAATTAAGATGGACAGATATGTAGGTAGTCTGTCTTTATCCTTTCTTGCTCACAATTGTGGAACCCAGTTTAAACCAGGGGAAAGATGCACTGCTCACTTTCATACGTTTGTTTGGCAGTTGGCTGTGCATCACAGGGAATCTAGGCTACTTTCCTGACTAGACATATAGTCATACCTCGGGTTGCGAATGTGATCGGCGTGGGAGGCACATTCGCAGCGCCGCGTCTGCACACACACATGATGCGATTTGGTGCTTCTGTGCATGTGCTGAAACCTGGAAGCAACCCATTCTGGTACTTCCAGGTTTGGCGCGGTCCGCAACCAGAAAACGTGCAACCCACAGCGTCCATAACCCAAGGTATGACTGTACTGCTACAGAAGCAAAGAATGGGGGAAGTGGGAGCAGGTTGCCATTCAGCACAAGTTAAGATGACAAGAGACAAAGTAAGTCCCAGTAAAGGTTTCCTCCCAAAATGCAGCAAACAAAAAAAAGCCATTCAACTTACATGACAGCTTCTTGTCCATAAATCTGAAAATTAAATAAGAGTGAATAATTAAGCATCACTGCAGTCAAATTCATCTTAACACAGGGAAAGGGTGAGTTATAGGTCTTTAGAAAGAAAGAAAAATAGATATACGGCCTCCCTAGCTCTATGATCAATTCGCCCTAAGGAGGAAAACGACGGCGGTCCCGAGCCATGTGCTGCTCTACATTTCGTAGCTCTATGACACACAGGCGCGACGTGCGGTGCATGATGGGAGCGAGGAGGCCCAAGCGCTCGCTCGCCAACTAACGGCGGCCGCCCCCCGCTCTTCCTCGCCTCCTTCCCATCGGGCCCCCGGCCCCCGCCGCCCCTGCCGCGCTCCCGCGCTCACTTCTTCAGCTCCGGCGGGTGTGCTTTGCTCATCGTGTCTCCTCACAGGCAGCTCCGGCGACGAGCGTCTTCCTCCCGCCTTAGCACGGTTCCGGCGTATGACGTCACGGCGCCGCTTCCGCTCTTCCCCAATCAGGAGGAGCCTGTTGCGCCGGCGCGGACGACTAGCTCAACGCAAGGGACGCCTGCAGGGCGTGGACTACCTCGTCCTCGCAACCAATCAGCGCGGAGTAGACGGCCGCGGTCTACCCTCGGATTTCCGCCGCCAACCAATCAGCGGCCGAGCTGTTCCCTTTGCGGGTGGGTCCTATCGACTCGTTTCCCCCACGTGTAAAGCAACAGGCCATGCTTCATTTGCTTTTAGGGTTTATTTGCATATATGCTAATATGTTTATGTATAGGGTTTAAGTATTTTATTTCAGATTTCCTATTGCATCCCAGCTAGTGGACAAATAAGGACTCCATTAGGCCCTTGGGAAATTAAGCCACACGTTTACCTGAGAGTAAAACTCATTTGTGCAGTGGATTTTACTTCTGAGTAGACAGGCAAAGAAGCGAGTCTGCCTACAATCTAGAGTGTACTCAGTGCTTTTTTCTGGGGGTGCGCAGAAACATTTTGTGAATTTTAGTACTTTTGTCCATTTACTGTATTTATTTTTCCCGATTTGAACTATAAATTTTCTTGAGTCAAAATGAGGGTACCCCTAAATATTTTTTTTAGGAAAAAAGCACGGAGTATGCTCATTCTAAGGGACGCGGGTGGCGCTGTGGGTTAAACCAGAGCCTAGGACTTGCTGATCAGAAGGTCGGTGGTTTGAATCCCCACGACGGGGTGAGCGCCCATTGCTCAGTCCCAGCTCCTGCTAACCTAGCAGTTCGAAAGCACATCCAAGTGCAAGTAGATAAATAGGTACTGCTCTGGCGGGAAGGTAAACGGCGTTTCCTTGTGCTGCTCTGGTTCGCCAGACGCAGCTTAGTCATGCTGGCCACATGACCCAGAAGCTGTATGCTGGCTCCCTTGGCCAGTAAAGTGAGATGAGCGCCGCAACCCCAGAGTCGGTCACAACTGGACCTAATGGTCGGGGGTCCATTTACCCTTTACCTTATGCTTATTCTGAAAGCAAGTCATATTGACATCATTAGTACTTTATAGTAAAAGCGCACGGGATCTCTGGCTGTATGCGGTGGAAGTTAAACACAGAAGCCGTTTCTATTATCACATCCTTTTACCGCTGCTGCCTGGAATAATTACCACGCTTAAAATGCTGTCCCTATTCCTGTGATTGTAAACTGTTTTAACTGTTATTAATTCTAAATTATTATAGCCTGTCCTGAGATCTGCTGGTGAGGGGTAGGTAATAAATATAATAATAATTCCCCTAAATGCAATCATAGGCTACATTCACACCATACATCTAAAAGCATATGGCTTTTCCCAAAGTAAACCAGTTCCCAGTCCCAGGCCTCTTTGTGGGGAAGTGTGTGCTTTAAATGTATGTTGTGGATGTGACCATAGTTTATCTCCCATGCATCCACCTCCCCAGTACCAATACCACTTTTTCAACACAGCTAAAATACCTACAATACACAGTTTTCATTTTTAAAAACCATTTTTAATTCAACTTTAAGAAAATAATTCACAGTTTAAAGAAAGAAAGGGAGAAATAGGGGGCAGGGCATTGGAAGACACAAGACCACCTTGTAAGAATGGCAGATGCAACTAATAGACTATATGGAGATGGCGGAAATGACTGGCAGAATTCGAGACCAGGGAGAAGAGTCGGTGGAAGAAGATTGGAGGAAATTTAAAATTTATTTGCAGAAACATTGTAAAATTTTTGAATGCTGATGACATTGAAATGAATTGAAGGGGCTCTAGCAACAAGGTAAAAAGTATGAGGGGATTAATAATAGATAAACTTTATGAATTTGCTGAACCAAATTTAAAAGGGATACAAAAATGGGATACGTGAGGAAGTCAGGAAAATAAGTTAACTAAAGTGGAGAGATTAAGAAAGAGAGAAATTTTGTTTTTCTTTTATATGTGTTTTTTCTTTTTTTTGGTTTTTGTGTTTAATGTTTGTATTTTTGTATTTTGTATTTTTGTGCTTTTGTATTTTGTATCTGTTTTGCACTTGTTTGTCTTTCTAAACTTTTCTATTGATAAAACCTAATAAAATATTATTTAAAAAAGAAAAGAAATAGGGGGCAGGGGCTTTGTTAATTCTTGGAATGGCATTCCTGCAGCCCCAAAGGGTCCTTGTCCCACACCCACATTCACAATAAATGCTGTTTGCTGGTCAGCATTTTTCTGGTTGTTGGGCCTAACCCAAGCACTCACAGCTCTACCTCCTACATCCGAAGGGGAAAACATTACTATTGGATTGGAAGGATGTGTAGTGCTAGTTGGCTCTGCAGCAGGGAATCCAAACCCTAATTAAAATTGTTACAGAATTCAGACGTGATTGAGGAGAAACCGTTTCAACACAGCAGCAATACTGTTGATCAGCACACATAAATTTAATCACACTTAAACAAAAAAGTATGTTTTCAATGCAAGGGTAGGAAGGAATTATTTATTGTTTCGCTTGCTGAGGAGCCAGGTGGGACTTTTATATGTCACACTGTACTTGTCCCATTGACATCTTTTAGTAGAATTGTTATGCATAAACCTGAACGTGACACTTGAGTCTTCAAAGGCTGTTCCATAAACAAAGCTTCTCCACCCAAATTTTACAGCACTCCAGCCATCTACAGTTCCCTGCGTCCCTTAGAGGAAGACACAAAAAGCTGTTGGCCCCTAACCTTACCTCCTCTTTACCATGATATACCTTTAAAGTCATATATCTGAAGTTATTTTAAATATTACAAGATAGCAAAAGCAGCTATGAGAACTTCCTCCCAGGGACAACTTTGTCTGCTAGATGCCTTATTGTAACATCTCACAGGAGTGTACAGGGGCAGCCTGCCTTTCAGATGTTTTGGACTACAACTCCCATCACCCTTTCGGCTGGGGCTAATGGGAACTGTAGTCCAACAACATCCAAAGGGTACCACGCTAGCTGCCCCTGCCTTACCACAATACATTCTCTGCTTCTACAGCACACAGGTCAATAGCTGCCAATGAAAAAAAAGGATGGAATAATTATTTTGCTTGGGTGGGGATCCCACAGTAGGTTCCACTGGGAAAATGTTCCTCACAATTGCGGAAGGTCTTTGAGCAGGGAAGGAGAGGAGGGAGTTGAAGGACTGTGGGTGCTTTGTGGCCAACGAAGGATTTCCCCCCGGCTGAAATGAACTTGGGAAATGGCTCAAGCATTCATGCCTAGACTTCAAATGAAACTGAGAAACAATACAAGGTTTTAATTTGAGAATCAAGTTTTATAAGTGTTTAGTTTGGGGCTGACTTTCAGAGTGAGGAGTGCCCAATAAAAAAAAACAAAAAACGTTGCTGTGTCATTCCAATGCCCACCAAAACAAAACAAAAAACACACAGAGGTGTTTAAAAATCCATTGAAAGCCACATTTCTGATTTAATCAGCAAAATCCAAGTGGTTTGCTTTACAGGCTGCATTTTGCATGGTGGGGAGGTGTCATAAATGCCCCCTTCCTTACTGGGTCGGTAGAACCTCCCCTGCTCACTGAAAACTAGTATTTCAGTGAGAAAAACTGAGCCTACACTTCTCCCAAGCTTCCCCATATGCATGGTTCCAATTTGCTCTTCTTCCACACTGGAAGCCTTTGAGCAAGCAGTCTGAAGTGGTAATGTCCAGAAGAAGGATTAATACTAGATTCTGCTGAAGGCACAAGGAGCCCCTCAGCTTTGGGGAATTCCTATTTGGGGACAGTTTGGTTTCAGCACTGCTATTTCAAAAAACGTAGTATCAAACCATCTCCTTCCGAAGAGACCACAGAGACAGAACTTCTGTGTGTCTATATTTGTAAGGCAGCTTAAGAAAGAGGTGCACAGCCAGTTGAGACACCAGGTAGCAGATTTCGGGGCTACCTTTGTAGCACCTTCCGGATTCCCCTCCCCACACCCAACTTTGCTACAAGGTGGGGAAGAACCACAACAAAAGGGTCTGTGCACACACATATCATTGATGCCAAAGGAGTGTGTTGTTTTTTCTTTTACACCGTCTGACAATCTGCAGCCTTTCTCCCAAACCAAACCCTAAATTCTCAAGCCCTTCAGGAGGCCACAAGTATACAGTCACACCATAGAAAAGTCACTCTGGACACACCTCATGTTTTCTTTCTATGTTTCCAGAAAGGGCAATCATGCCCATCTTAATTTTAATTGATTATCTCCCTTTCCCGTTCCTCCGCACCCCAGGGCGTTTACTGGGCAATGCTGGCCAAGTTCTCCTTCATCTTTTTGGTCATGCTGGGGATGAGCTGCATGTGGTCGTCCACACACTTTGTCACGCAGTTGTCCAGCTGCAGTTTGATCTGCTTCTCTTTGCTCCCTGAATCTAAGGAGTCCTTGGCTTGGTCATTACAATGCATCGTGCAGCGGGCAAGGCGGTCCTATAAGTAGCAAAAAATAAACAAACATGGAAGTCAGAGGTGGGCAAGGCTAAGAATAAGTTGCATTAACAGCCTTCATCAGTGGACAAAAAGAACTTAGAAGCTGCCATTCAAACAGGACTCTTAAAGAGCTTTTAAATGATGGTTTCAATAATAATAATAATAATAATAATAATAATAATACAAATACAGTGGTACCTCGGGTTAAGTACTTAATTTGTTCTGGAGGTCTGTTCTTAACCTGATACTGTTCTTAACCTGAAGCACCACTTTAGCTAATGGGGCATCCTGCTGCTGCCGGAGCACAATTTCTGTTCTCATCCTAAAGCAAAGTTCTTAACCTGAAACACTATTTCTGGGTTAGCGGAGTCTGTAACCCGAAGCGTATGTAACCCGAGGTACCACTGTACTGATATTCTTGGATTTGCAATAATAATAATAGTAGTAGTAGTAATAATAATAATAGATTTGTAGAATTGGAAGGTATCTCCAAAGATAATCTAGTTCAACCCCCTGCAACACAGGAATAAATCAAGGCTACATTCACCACTTTAAACAGTCCTGCCTCCCCCCCCCCGAATTCTGGGTGCTGTAGTTTGTCAAAGGTGCTGAGAGTTGTTGGGACAATCCTAGCTCCCTCCCAGTGCTACAGTTCTCAGGGTGGACCACTTCTCAGGGAACTCTGGGAACTGTAGCTCTCCTAGGGGAATAGGGGCTCTCCTAGCACAGGCATCCAGTGGTGTCCAAACTTTTTTCAGAAGGCCAGATTTGATGAAGTGAAGGGCTGTGAGGGCCGACCAGAGTTATTAACTGTTTTCTGTTGTTGTTGTTGTTTTTTAAGGACTGAAGTTGTTTTCTGATTTTACCCCAAAGTCATTGAGCTTTTTTTAGGATTGAGGTTTCTTTTTAGGATTTTACCCCAGGAAATAAGCTGCCACAGGGGGCAGATTAAACCAACCAGCAGGCTGGATTAGGCCTCCAAAACAGACTTTGGACATGCCAAACTCGGCCCTCCAGATGTTTTGGGACTACAATTTCCATCATCCCTGATCACTGGTCCTGTTAGCTAGGGATCATGGGAGTTGTACCTCAGGTTACATACGCTTCAGGTTATAGACGCTTCAGGTTACAGACTCCGCTAACCCAGAAATAGTACCTCGGGTTAAGAACTTTGCTTCAGGATGAGAACAGAAATCGCATGGCAGCAGTGGGAGGCCCCATTAGCTAAAGTGGTGCTTCAGGTTAAGAACAGTTTCAGGTTAAGAACGGACCTCCAGAACGAATTAAATACTTAACCCGAGGTACCACTGTAGTCCCAAAACATCTGGAGGGCCGAGTTTGCCTATGCCTGTCCTAACAACTCAGCACTTTAAACAAACTACAGATCCCAGAATCCTTCGGGGGAAGCCGTGACTGTTTGAACTGGTACAATACTGCTGCAAATGTATGCTGCAAATGTGACCCAAGACGTGCATTTGTTTAAGATGGTTGAGCAATCCAGACCATTGCCCTCTCGAAAGATAAGAGCGCAACCCTGGAGGGTCTGGCAGATTGAGACCAAAGTCCAACTGACCACTGACCAGCTAGTCTCCCACCTACACCCACCCCCACTTTTCTCCTCACCTGAAATCTCTCCAGCTCTTGAGTGACCACTGCCTGTGCCTGAGCCAGGGGCGCATGGCAGCGCTCAATGCACTGGTGCACTTGCTGCATGGAGGCCTTGTTGTTCTCACAGCAGGTCGCGCTGCACCGGAACATGATTCCCTGGAAAGAGCCGGGTGTCAGTAAGATAACCTCAGAAGTGCCACCACAACTACTCTGGAGGAAGGGCAGGGTTGAAATTGTCAGGACCTCGTCCTACACTCGAGTAGGACTCTGGCAGAGACACATGCCCGACTGGTATGTTCCCTCCCTCCTGGTCAATCGTTCAGGAGCTTCATAAGCTTTCTTCTGCCCGAACATCACAGCAACCGATGCCAACCAATTAAAGGCACACTTAGGGATCTGCAGAGTCTTCGCAGCTTGCGTAACAGACCTCAGCAACTCAGCATTTTGGCTAATCTACTTTATTTACATATAAACACACACAGAGCACTGCAACATGGCTCCCTCTCTCCCTAGCATCAGACAGCAAAGACAATAAGAAAAAAGGACAATAGTCCCACTTCACGGAACACAGTAACTCAAACATCCTGTCTCCGTCATGTCCCACTTTGTGGAGTCAAAACATACACTGTCATGTGATAGACTAAAACCCCATGACTGCAACCGTGGAGCAGGAATTCTAACAGAAATGTGGCAAATAATGGCCCATTCTTGCTGGGGCGCCTGTCCTAACCTGGTGCCCTCCAGAACATGTGGACTACAACTTCCATCTGGAATGGTTCAGCCACACTTGTTGGCGGCTGATGGGAGTTGTAGTTTAAAACACCCGGCGGGCCTCAGGTTGGAAGGCTGTTGCTTGGGGATTGCTGAGCACCCACTCGCCCCCTGCCTGGCTGCCCTCTGACCCTTTCAAGCAGAGCAACAGGGAGGGACCTAAAATCAGCACGGTATCCATTATGCATCGCATAATTGCTGAACGCAGATGATTTAAGGGGCCTATCCAGTCCAAGAGCACCCTCCCCTCCTGCGGTTCCAGCAACGGGTTCAGAAACATCGCTGCCTCCCACCATGGGAGACAGCGCAGCCTCCATGGCTAGCAGCCCCCGATAGCCCCCCCCCCTCCATGAATTCGTGTAGCGCTCCATTGCAGCCCAGGCTGGTGCCCACGCCTGCCTCCCGAGGGAGCGAGTTCCCTTCCCGGGGCGCATCCCCACGTGCGCTCCAAGCGCAGCCCGACCTGCATCTTCCGGATGTTCTCCCGCTCCAGCCCCTGCACCATGGCGTCGATGGCCTCCTGCACGCGGAGCTGCTGAGCCTCGGCCATGCCGCCATGCCGCCTCGCCCCGCGCCTGGGGGAAGGTCGCCTCGGCGGCAGCCCGGCCCTCTCCCCGCCCCCGGGCACTGCTTCCCGGGTCAAGGCGCGCCGCGCTTCCGCGGAGCTCGCTCGCCCGCCTGCGCCCGCCGCCCGGCACTGCACGGCCCCAGGCAGGCAGGCAGCCGCTCGGCAGGGGAGGCCGCTCGCCTGGCCCAAAGCCGCGCCGCTTGGATTCCTGCCAGCCGGGCTCGAAGGTCCGGGCGAGGCGCTGCTCCGCATCCAAGCTCGGAGGCAGGAATGCTTCTGAATCGCAGTTGCTGGAAACCGAAGCGGGGCAGAGGGCTCTTGCGCTGGGACCCTGCCTGCGGCTCTCCCATTGAGGCATCTGGCTGGCCCAGGGTGGATAAAAAGCAGCGGGTTTTTATATATATATATTTAAAATCAGATATTTTTATTTTATTTAAATCGGATTTTTATAATAAAATGCTTTTGGAGGAAAAAATATTTCAGTTTTCTATTGGAGTTACATTATACAGTGGTACCTCGGGTTAAGTACTTAATTCGTTCCAGAGGTCCGTACTTAACCTGAAACTGTTCTTAACCTGAAGCACCACTTTAGCTAATGGGGCCTCCTGCTGCCACTGCGCCGCTGGAGCACGATTTCTGTTCTCTTCCTGAAGCAAAGTTCTTAACCTGAAGCACTATTTCTGGCTCAGTGGAATGTGTAACCTGAAGCGTATGTAACCTGAAGCGTATGTAACACAAGATACCACTGTAGTCCAAAGGCTATTCATCAGGAAATAAGGATTTGTTTTAAGTTTTTCATGTGTGCTGAAACTCAGTCTAAGTTGGTTTTTAAGGAAATTGGTATTACGGAAATGATTGTTTTTCTCCTTCCAATAAAGTACAGCAGAAAAGTTGTCCAAATATAAACAGTTAACTCATTAAACCTCACCACAATTTCATAATTATCTATGTACTGTATTTTTCTCTCTATAACACTCACATTTTTTCTCCTAAAAAGTAAAGGGAAATGTCTGTGCGTGTTATTGAGCGAATTTGTGGTCCCTGGAGCTGATTGGCCCGAGTACAGGGGCAAAAATCAGATCGCGGAGGAGGGAAGGCTAAAGAGAGGAGGTTACTGCTTTCCTGCATTCTGCCTCAGGGTCTTACTGCCCACTGTTTTCGCTAGGAGCGCAGCCGACAGTCACCTCCTCCTCCTCTCCGTGCTCTGATGCATCCAGCATCACAGGCAGCTGGAAAATGCAGGTGGGAGAGAGAGAGAGAGAGAGAGAGAGAGAGAGGGCAGGCTTGGGTGGGTGGGTGGGGGGAAACTTTTGCCTTCCTTTCCTCCCACCCGTTAAACCCCTCTCCTGCATTGTTAGCCAGCTGCTTCTCCGCATACCCCTCTCGTGCTCCTTGTCCCTTCTGTGTTTTTCCTTCCCTCCCCACTTAAAACATGGTTACAAAGCAGGGATCCACATGGATCCTCAGGATCTTTGCATTGGGTCGCCCCAAATTCACCATCAGATCACATAGCATGTCCATGGCTACAGCCTGCACCAAAAAAATCACGCACCCACTGTTGCCTGGGGCTGCAATGGTGCAAAAACGTGGTTACAAAGCATGGATCCACATGGATCCTCAGGATCTTTGCATTGGGTCACCCCAAACTCACCATCAAATCACATGTCTGTGGCCACAGCATGAAGCACAAAAATGATACATCCACTGTTTCATTCAGAATTTTTCTTTCTTGTTTTCCTCCTCTAAAAACTATGTGCGTGTTATGGTCAGGTGCGTGTTATCGAGCGAAAAATACGGTGAATCAAATCCACCCTGGGCTGGCCACTGTGAGAACGGGATGGTTGCGCTGTGCATAGCGACCATGGCTAGTAGCCATCAATAGCCTTCTCCTCCTCCCCCCCCCCATTTGTCCAAATCTCTTTTAAACCTCTCCAAGTCGTTAGTCTTGCTTAGCCACTCGAAAGGGACTTCTGTGTGTGCATGTTGAATGGAAGTGGGATCCTCTGGACCTCTCACAGTATCATTTGCACAAGACTGCACATGTGCACACTCAAACACACAGGATGTTTCACATGGTGCAGAGTGGGGGGCAGTGGCCAGGGCAGCCTTTGCCAACCTGGTGCCCTCCAGAGGCTTTGCACTGCAATATCCACCAGCTCCAGGTTGGCAAAGCCTGGTTCAGTGCCACGCGAAGACAGGGAGACCTCCGCCTAGCCATGAACCTGACTGGGGCGACCTTAGGCCCATTGGCGTCTCACACGCTAACCTGCAAGTTGTTGTGAAGATAGAAGATGGACAGCGAACCTACTCTTGTCTTGGACAAACCTGGGTCCAAAAAAGGATTGACTATGCTGAATTAGACAGCCTATCTGAAAAATTAAAGAACAAACCAAGGAAAGAATTTATTTCAAAATGGGGAGCATTTAAAATATATTTGAAAATTAATAATACTGATCCGTTGCGGCAGTTGAATAATACCAGCAATAGGTATATGATAGAATACATTTCGAACTGATTTGAGATGATAGCAATAACATGTATTGGCAGCAAAGAATGGTAATTAGATTTATGGAGTAGATGGGAAGTTGGATTTAAAAGGAAGAGACCATTACAGTTGATGGATTATGGAATTTATATTAATTCTTTATGTAAGGCGCGACTGATGATATTATGGTGTAATATGTCTTTTTGTTGTTGTTGCAAATAAAATAAAAAAATTAAAAAATAAAAGCAAAAAGAAAATGGACAGTGAACCCTGCGCTTAAGCTCACGGGATAGAACTGTATGAACGAATAAAATGGATAGATAGCGACAAATAAAATAAAAAAACATTATTGGTGGAGATGGGGATGACTGTCCCGTGCATTTGACTGGCGTTGATGTTCTAACTTTTTAGTTTTATCTTTGTTATGTTTTGTATTATGTATCCAGGTTTTTTTAGAGATCACCTCCCGTACTACCTTGTAGCAGGGCATCTGGTAGACTCCCCACATACACAGAAAAAAAGGGGGGTGTTTACAACGTATTACAGCAACACGTCTCTCTTAGGACTCATCAATTGTTGTTTCTTCCAGTCGGACTGCTTGGACCCGGATGAGACCTAGATGTCTGTGCTTAGACCCCTGTGCAAATGACCCCTTGGAGATCAGGTGCGAAGCAAGTGGCTGTGACCTAAATTCTGCCCCCCTCCCCAAACCCCACCACCACCAATTTAGGCACAGAAATAAACATCTGGCTGCAGGGGGTGAACTTCCTTTCTGTTGGTGCCAGCTACCTGATGGAGCCCCCCCCCCAAACATGAAGCATGGGAGGTCCCAATAAAAATTTATAATTTGGCAGAATATTTGGACTATATGATATGTATTTGTATAATTCGGAATGTTTAATGTGATTTGATTGTTGAAATGGAAAATTTAATAATTTTTTTTTTTTAAAAAAAAGAAAGTACATTGTACACCAGTCTCCCACTGGGGGGCAGGATTGCCCTGAGCTGAAATAGGCACAGAGTGGTTTTCCTCTTGAGTTCCTACCCTAAACTGCTTTCCAAGGAGAGGATTAGGCTGCCCTGGGAATAAAAAGGTAGGAAAACGAGCAAAAGGAGCGAGGCCCAGAGACCCAGCCTCTTCCTCTCAAGTATTTTGGAAACATCCTTTCTGTCCAGCGGCAAATGCTTTTTACGCATATATTGCACCTCACAAGTTGTGTGTGCCCATACCTATTCATTCAGCTCACAGTGATTTGCCAGGAGTTATTTCTCTACATTACTATATATTTATTATTTGCTGCATCTATAAGCCCACGTTTTTCTCCAAGGAGATCAAATAGGGTGTGCTTGGTTCTTCCCCCCAACACACACAATCCTCACAACAATCCTGTGAGGTGGGCTGGTCTGAGAGGCAGTGACTGGCTAAAGGTGAGCTTCATCGCTGAGCAGGTCTCCCAGCTCCTAGTCCAATTCTCTAACCATAACATTTCCAAACGGCGGTTGGTTTATACTATAATAGCGCTACTCATTTTTTTTCTGACAAAGGTCAAGTTCAGGGGTCTGCAACCTTTAAGACAAAAAGAGCCACTTGGACCCGTTTCCGAAGGGGGAAAAAAAACTGGGAGCTGCAAAACTCGTCATTATAAAAATAACTTTTTTGTCACTTTTTATTATTTCTTTGTTTGACCCCTCAGAATTACTCCTCCTCATAGAAATTAATGTTAAATTAACAAGTTACCTTTTTGTGTGTGTGTGTTCTTCACTCCCCTTCAAAATAGTGACCAGCGTACATGCCCCCTTTCAATGCAGTGACCAGCGTACATGCCCCTTACAATGCAGCGGACAGGCGGGCGGGCAGGAAGGTGACGTCGGGACGGTGCATGACTAATGCACGCACCACCCCCAATGCGACCTCACAGCCAGTACAGCGCCTGCCACAGTGGGGGGTGTCAGGGCGCACAATGCGCTTCCTCCCCTCGCTAGTATCCATCCCGGAGCCACAGCAAAGGTGTAAAAGAGCCACATGCAGCTCCGGAGCCGAGGGTTGCAGACCCCTGGTCTAGTTTCTAGCCCTCATGGTTGTGATGCTAATAGACCTGAGAGTGCACATGTCAAAATTTCAGTAGCTGGAAGGTTGGCTAAATATTATTTCCAGTATGGTGGGTGGGTGTGTTTTCCTGCCATGGGGGCAGCACTGTAAAACAAAACAACAAACTCAGCAAATCTGATTTGCAAAGATGTTGCAGGTTAATTTTTGTAATCTGCAGAGGGGATGGCATGTGTGTGTTCTTGCTGCAAAATCTTCTCCAACCTGGTACCATGGTGATGTTTTGGGCTACGGCTCACATCAGCCCCAGCAGCATAAAACCTGGAGGGCATCAGGCTAGGGAACGATTATAGTCACAAGGAATTTGGCCTGGTTCGATTCCCCTGGGCCCGGGGGCAACAAGGAAGGTCAATTGCCTAGGCACCATGGAGAGTGCCAAGTGATCCACCTGCTCCTACAAGAGTTGGGAGTGAACTGAGGCCTTTTGAGCCTCTGCCTCCTACAAATTCATCTCTCCTAATTTCTGGAGAGCAAGTCACATCTACAGTGTACATTCAAAGTGCCTGCCTTCCCCGAAAAAAATCCCACCATGTGCTTTTAATGTGCTTCAGCTTTATGGTGTGGATGTGACACTAGAGTCTCCTAGCCTCCTTCCTGCCGCCCTCCAGTTCAGGGGTCGCTTGATCACCATCATCCAGGGCAAAGGCCAGAGTTGATAGAGCCTTCGATTCACTGTCCTGGTCACTGTGAGACTCCAGGGTCACAAGAGCCACTCATGCAAAATAATTATTCTGCTCACGGATTCCAGTAGTGGGGATTTCAGGAAAGGCATTAGTCAGAAAACGATGTGATAGGCCAGGGGTCTGCAACCTTTAAGACAAAAAGAGCCACTTGGACCCGTTTCCGAAGGAAAAAAACAAACTGGGAGCCGCAAAACAAGCCAAATGTAAATAACCACACATTCTTCCCCTTCCCCCATTCTCTCTCTTTTCCCTGAGTCTATTTCAGATAGCAAAGAGGGGTATGGTACCTCTCATATCCATTTTTTGCAAAGCACCATGTGCATAGAGGGCATTATACAAATTAATACATAGATATTTTTGTAATTTATTTCCCTCCCAAGTATCCAGAATAGCCCATCAATAAACAAATTAACAAAATGATGTTCATGTGGAAGTAAAGGATAAGGCGGTCAGATTACACCAAAGGAAACCTAGAAGTCCTGTTAATGGGATAGTGCAAGTTAACAGCATGTTGCTGGCCATGTCAACACCTTCATTTGGATTTTAAAAAAAGTTTTACTTAACCGTTTGATGAAATAAGAATTTTGGAAAGATGCTGTCCAAAATGACACTAACGTATTTACAAACCGCAGGGAGCAAAGAAAAAAAAAAGATTAAAAATAAAAATACAGAGAATTTATGGAAATATAGGTTTCCTATTTCCACCCCACAGGAGTCACGGCTGCTGTTTTGAAAGGCTTATGAGATGGTTTCGAGCTTTCAGAGTTCATCTTTTCCCCGCAATAAGGTGTATCTATGTCCACTGGGTGCTAGCTTCTGGAATGAACTTTCAGGTGGGCTGCTTACTATGTCTTGAAGTGGCTGACCAGGTGCTACATCAGTTGGATCTGGGCCATGGTGAAATTCCCTGTGCAGTTTCCCAGAGTGCAAATCTAGTACAAATTGCTTGAGTTTACCTGGAGTAGCCACATCGCTGAAGTCTGGGAAGACATACATGTGCCTAAAACTGTCAATAGCAATAACAGGACAGTCTGCTGGAGTCTTCTGAATGTGGAGGAGTGGATGTCTGAACTTGTCACAATCAGCATGTAAAAAGTTTATCGTACCCTTTTCACTTATTAACTGCCGTGCAACTTCCTGCTGGAACTTCTCTAGACTTTCTGTGTCATCTTTCATATGAAAGAGTATAAGAAAAGGAAGACCCTCTTCTGTCAATTCCTCTCCATTCTCAAACGTAATTTCACGAACAAGTGGAACACATTTATCTTGAGTCCATGCATAAGCCAAGTCAAAATTGGTCATAGAGCCCAAGTAAACCATATCTGGAGCATCTGGGGGGGGGGGGTGAGGCGGTGGGTTGCTCGGTCTCCCTGCCGCTCCGGCTCTGTGGCACTCTTTGGCTCTCTTTCCCCCCGGCCTCCAGGGGAAGTGCGCGGCGGGCGGGCGGGCGCCGACACGGAGATCCTGAAGCACCACCGCCACCTCTCTCTCTCTCTCTCTCTCTCTCTCTCTCTCTCTCTCTCACACACACACACACACACAGTGGCGTAGCGTGGGTTGTCAGCACCCGGGGCAAGGCAAGTAATTTGCGCCCCCTAACCTGTGGATTTGCACCCCCTAACCCGTGGATTTGCGCCCCCTAACCCTAACCCCCAGATGTTGCGCCCGGTACGGCCGGCCCCCCCTGCACCCCCCACGCTACGCCACTGGTTATCCCACTTCCCACTGAATTTTCCTATCACTTTCCTTACTGCTTTTGGGTAAGCAAGTTTGTGGCAAAGAGTTTCAAATCCAGGATTTTGCAGACTTGGAAAAGGTACAAACAAGGGCAATCAAAACTATCATGTAAAAAGATAGTTTGACACAACTTGGTCTCCTTTTTCTCTTTTATTGAAGAAGAACAAGGTAATTTAATGCCATCATCGTCACAGAGTTTTCTGTGGACATGATTGAAAATGTCTAGTAAACAACATTGGTAGCTGGGTGCCGATTGGAGCCAACATGACAGTGATGGCAGAATGAGAATTGGAGTGGCTGTTTGTTCTGTGGTATTATGGCATTGGACAAAGCCTTAGTGCAACTTTTGATTTTGTTTCGTATAGTGGTTAGTACTCTGCGTTGTGAAATGTATTGTTATGATTTGCTTTAATATCAAATAAATGTGCAATTTTATTTTGCTTTTAAGTGCAATAAAAAATTATCATGGATGTGGAGTAACTCCCCTGTAAGGAAAGATTGCAGCATTTTGGATGTTTTAGTTTACATACCGATAAGAGGCGGCATGATAGACGTCTACAAAGGCATGCCTTGCAGGGAAAGTGGATGGATATTTCCCCCCACCTCCGTCTCTCATAACACCAGAACTCCTGGACATCAAGTGAAGCTGCCGGAAGATTCAGGACAGGTAAAAAAAGTCCTGTA
Organism: Podarcis vaucheri; assembly: GCF_965113315.1. Classification (NCBI taxonomy): domain Eukaryota; kingdom Metazoa; phylum Chordata; class Lepidosauria; order Squamata; family Lacertidae; genus Podarcis; species Podarcis vaucheri. The sequence goes on from NC_138765.1 coordinate 93,134,743, forward strand.
CTTCATGCAGTGCCCAACTGAGCTATGGAACATGTCCCACAGGAGGTAAATTAATGGAGGGCCTTCTGGTGGTTCCCTCGCTGCGAGAAGCCAAGTTACAGGGAACCAGGCAGGGGGCCTTCTCAGTAGTGGTACCCGCCCCGTGGAACGCCCTCCCACCAGATGTCAAAGAGAACAACTACCACCAAACTTTTAGAAGACATCTGAAGGCAGCCCTGTTTAGGGAAGCTTTTAATGTTTAACGGACTATTGTATTTTAATGTTTTGTTGGAAGCCGCCCAGAGTGGTTGAGGAAACCTGGCCAGATGGGCGGGGTATAAATAAATTATTATTATTATTATTATTATTATTATTATTATTATTATTATTATTATTAAGCTATCAATGACTACTAGCCACAAAGGCTATGCTCTGCATCTGGTTGGCCTCTGTGAAAACAAGACACTGGACTAGAGGGGTCTCTGGCATGATCCAGCGAACTCTTTTTACATCTTTACCAACCTTATTTGTGGAATCTGAATTAGGATCTATGCAACTGAATCCCTAGCCCCCCCCCTCTGCAATTGGTGACACCGCCAGTCATCATCCTCTGTTTGGCTCTGTCTAGCACAGAGGTTTTCAACCTTTTTGAGTCCACAGCTCCCTTAGCCAACTACATTATTTCTGTGGCACACCTGTGGGCAGTGCTCTTTTTTCCTAAAAAAAATGTTTAGGGGTAGTCTCATTTTGACTCAAGAAAATCACCATTTTATAGTTCAAATTGGGGAAAATAAATACAGTACAGTGGTACCTTGGGTTACAGACACTTCAGGTTACAGACTCTGCTAACCAAGAAATAGTACCTCGGGTTAAGAACTTTGCTTCAGGATGAGAACAGATATTGCACGGCGGCAGCAGGAGGCCCCATTAGCTAAAGTGGTGCTTCAGATTAAGAACAGTTTTAAGAACGGACCTCTGGAACGAATTAAGTACTTAACCTGAGGTACCACTGTAAATGGACAGAAGTACAAAGATTCACAAAATGTTTAAGGGTATGCGTATCCCTGCGTCCCCACAGAAAAAAAGCACTGCTTGTGGGGCTCAGGAGCCCAGTTAGATCACACCTTACCTGCAGGCTCTCACCCTTTTTCAAACCCCCCCCCTTGTGGCTTGTTCCCTCGGCTCCCTCTCCTCTCCCCTCTCCTTGGGAGTCCTCTGGCCAGTCACTGCTGCCGCCCCTGGTCTCTGAACTGCCCCCCAACCCTGCCCCAAAGAGAGGGGCTTCCCAGAGGCCCCCTTCTCTTGTGGAGCTTATAGCCAGCAGGGCTGCTGCAACAAACAGCTGTGCAAGCCTTTGGGAGGCAGAGACAGGAGAGGGCATCCGAGGAGGAGGGAAGGAAGGAGGGAGGGACAGAGACCAGTGTTGCCTGCAGCACCCATGACCACCATTCAAGGCACCCCAGGGTGCCACGGCACACTGGCTGAAAACCACTGGTCTAGCAGTTTGGGAATGAAATGTCTCAATCACAGTTGTTTTAAATTTCTGTTGACCTCAAGTGCTCAGCAGGGGACGCTGGTGGCGCTGTGGGTTAAAGCACAGAGCCTAGGACTTGCTGATCAGAAGGTCAGCAGTTCGAATCCCCATGATGGGGTGAGCTCCCGTTGCTCGGTCCCTGCTCCTGCCAACCTAGCAGTTCGAAAGCACATCAGAGTGCAAGTAGATAAATAGGTACCGTTCTGGCGGGAAGGTAAACGGCGTTTCTGTGCGCTGCTCTGGTTCGCCGGAAGCGGCTTAGTCATGCTGACCACATGACCCGGAAGCTATACACCCGCTCCCTCGGCCAATAAAGCGAGATGAGCGCCGCAACCCCAGAGTCGGTCACAACTGGACCTAATGGTCAGGGGTCCCTTTATCTTTACCTTTACAAGTGCTCAGTAAAATCTGTCACAATATTTCTACAATTTCAGTTATTTTTATTTACTTGAGGGGGAGCCTCACCCTGGTTACATAGGCGACAGTGTGAACCCTCCCACCCCGTCTGGAAGCCTGCGCTAGGAGCCTTCTTTATCCTTCACACGTGCCAGCATCGTTACTCACGGGATGGATGCAGAAAGCAGCTTCCAGGAACACCTGATCTCGGACGAGAAGATTTCACGGCAGGTGCAATTTGGGTTGCTAGGAGACGGCGGGGGAGCAAAGGACGCTGCCTCCAGCGCCAAAAAAAAAGCCTTGAATCCTTGGACTGGGTGATGGGGCGGAGTCGCGGCTCCAAGGAACCGACGGGGCGAGTCGGCGCTGCAGAAGGCGCCGATCCACTGGATCCGCCTTGGGGTTTTACAGGGAACCCGATCGGAAGCAAATCGTGCTGCCCAGAAGAGCAGCCGCGGGCCAGCAAGTGCTGCGAGGCCGGCAGCCGTCGGCGCGGGGAGAGGTTTTCATAGTGATCCCCATTATCACGCCACAACTTTCCCTGCCGGGGGGCGGGCGGCACGGGGGAATGACGCCCGGGCGCGGAGAAGGGAATCGGGCCGGGGCTGCTGCTGATTTCAAGGAGGCATCTGCCGTCGCAGCGTTTCCGGGCCCAGATCAGGGCTTGAGGGAACCGATCCGAGCATTGCCCCTTCTCCAAACGGCAGTGGCTACGCCACTGCTCCCACCACAAGTCTTCAGGACAGCCATCCGAAGGCTGGCGCGGGGGAAGGTCTCTCCCGCCTTGGAGAGGTTCCCGCTTCCTCGAGGGGGGCCGGCCAAACGCGCCCCCCCAAATGTTGCGCCCGGTGCGGCCGGCACCCCCCACGCTACGCCTCTGCACACACACACACACACACATACCGCCCCGCCATCTCGAGCGCGCGCTCTCTCTCCCCCTCGCCTCAGGTGCCTCGCGCGCGGGGCTGAGGAGAGCGTGGCCTGGGTGGGCGGGGGAAGCTATGAGCCATGAAGCCGCCTGGCAGAACTTCCCTCCGGCGGCAGAAGCAGCAGCAGCAGCAGCAGCAGCCCTTCTCTGGCTGCCGCCGCCGCCTCCTCCTTCATCCCAGCAGCCGCCGCCTCTCGAGCTCCGCTGCCGCCGCTGCCTTGCTTTGCCCGGCTCGGCTGCCCAGCTCCATCCCCCTCCTCTTTCTGGCGCTTCTGCTTTTTCTGCTCAGGGTCCCCGAGGATCTGCAGAGCCGCAGCAAAGGTGCAAAAGAGCCGCATGCGGCTCCGGAGCCGCGGGCTGCCGACCTCTGTCCTAGAACCTTGGCACTGAGCCCGGGGATTCCATGCTCTCAGCTGGCGTTGCCTAGCAACGGAGCTTGGGACCGCTGGAGTTTTCTCAAACGGTGTTGGACGTTGGCAGAGGTGGCGTGTAGTAGCCTTCGCTCTGACACTACAGGAGAATCCTAGAATCCTAGAAGAGTTGGCAGAGACCACAAGGGCCATCGAGTCCTAACCCCTGCCAAGCAGGAAACAGGAGAGGATGGCGTGGCAAAGACCTAGCCACGAAAGTGTAGGTTGCCATGGCCAGGGGACCTAACCCTGGGACCAGTGGCGTAGCGTGGGGGGTGCCAGGGGTGCCAGCCGCACCGGGCGCAACTTCTGGGGGGGGGGGGCGCGCTCGCTGCCTCCGGAGTCGCCGAAGAGCCTCGGGCGCAGGCTGTAGCTGGCAGCGGCTCTCAGCGCTGGCCGCGGTCCCCGCGCGTCAGGGCCACGGAGGGCGCGCCAGGCAGCCCCTCCTCACCGACGGGCAGCGTTCGCTGGGCTGGCCGCGTGGAGTCGCCGAGGAGCCGCCGCCGCCTGCCATGCCGCCCTGGCTGCTTCAACCGCGTCCGACAGCCGGCTCGAGGCTCCTTCCGGCCGGGTCTCCCGACGGGGCGCTGCGGGCGGAGGCTCCGGCACCAAGCGCCACGCCGCCCAGGCTCGGGTCGCTGTCTGGATGCGCGCAGCCCGCCAAACGCGCCATTGGAGGCGCTCTAGTGCCTGCGCGCCAAGACCGCCCACCCGCCCCGACGGGGCCCCCCCACCCGCGCCGGAGGCCGGCCTCCTCCCAGTCGCGAGGCTTTCCTGCGCTTCTCCTCTGGCAGGATCCGGATTACTGTCTGGGGTATGGGCTGCCTCCTGGGGCGAAGCTGGATTCCCCCTAAGGGCAAAGGACCTTTTGCTTGAGGGAGGGGGGAGGGAGGGGAGCCCTGGATCGCCCTCCTCTGTTTCTGTCTTGCAAGAAACAAGGAAACAGGAGGATGCATTGTATCCGCTGTTGCTACATTTTGCAGCGCGCTTCTTCCCCTCTTTCTGCTCTCGGTTTCTTGCGCTCTCCTGGCGGATCGCGCGCTCCAGACACGGGGCTGCTGCTTCCTGACTTCGGATTGGCTGCCTCTCACCTTGGACGATGCCCATTGGTCAGCGATGGTTCTTTGAGAAATCCTGATGTTTCATTGAGGGGTTTCGGGACTCCATTGAAGGGTTTACAAGCCTCTTCGCTGCAGATCACTAGGAGGGGAGTTTATAGGTGGAGGGGCCCACTCTGGCTCGTCGTCCTGCGTGGGTGAATGGGATTTGGGGTGTTTGGATGGCCTCTTAGTCCCGGCTCTACCAACAGCTCGAGGGGTGAAAGCAGTGGCGTAGCGTGGGGGGTGCAGGGGGGGCCCGGCCACACCGGGCACAACATCTGGGGTTAGGGTTAGGGGCGCAAATCCACTGGTTAGCGGGCGCAAATTACTTGCCTTGCCCCGGGTGCTGACAACCCACGCTACGCCACTGCCTGGGACCTACTTGTATGAACTTTATTATGGTCACAGGCCAGGATAAAAAAAAAAAAAAGAAAGAGCATATACCGTAAATAAAGTAGCAGTGAGGATTTTTTTTTTTAAAAAAATACCGATAATTGTTAGAGCAAATGAGGACAAAGAAACAGGCATAGGATAAAACTGTTGAATGGTCACTTTAAAATGTGAAGGTTCCTTATTGCTTGACAAGTTGTGTATGTCTTTAAGGGCCAGGGCAAGTAACGAGACCCAGTCTTACAGCTGTGAAACATGACAGGTGCTGCTGAGTTGTGCTAATCAAGCTGTGTCAGCAATTGGGTGTAGTACCGTATATTTCTGAAAACAGCATACAAGCAAAAGACGTTGCTTGCGCAAAGTGGGTAGAGGAACGTTTCTCCCCAACTCTCATAACGCTGGAACTCATGGAAAGTCTGGTATATAAGAGAGTAGCAAGTTCCCGCCCTCCTAATAGTAGGAAAGGAGCTGAATGTCGGAAGATTTGGGACAGACAAAGGAGAGGAGTTCTTTGTGCAGCACGTAGTTAAACTATGGGACTCAGAAATCCATACAGCAATGCTGAAGAATTTTCATGGATTTTTAAAATTACAAAAAATAGCAACTTGCTTCAGAAATGTGGAAGAGCTGAATTTAATTTTGGAAAAATGAGAAGAATGACATAGACAGTTCTTTCATCCATAGCCACAACCTTCCCTGCTACAGTATTGCAGCTCTATTTAAATTAAAGCAACAACTTAAAATATCCACATAGCTATTAGCATATGCTATTTTTGTGTGATGCTCTGCCCTGGACCATGCTTCCCCAACCAGCTGTTGCATGAGGCTGGCAGGAATTGCGCTCCAAAACATCTGGAGGACACAGGTTTGGGGGAGGCTGCCTGCTGACGCACCCCTAATACCAGAAAGCCTCTTTGCAGCGATTCTGGTCTGAACCCCAGCGATTCCGCAGCCTGGGGAGCCTTGTGGGGAACTCCTGCAGGGCTCCCCACCCTGCTGATGTCTGCCCGGCGCAAGGGGTGCTCTGCTTCAGGGCGCCCCGCCCGCCGGGTGGCAGGCTGCTATCCGCAGCCTAGACATCCCTGCCGGACCTCCCGTAGGGCTGCCTAGGCATTAGGGACTTTCTTGTATTTGATTTTATGGAAGGCTCTCTTGGAGCCTTTTTGGCTTCAGAGAGGGGTACAAATGCTCTAAATGAATAGAAGGATGAATAAGGTCTCTAAGGAAATGGAGGATAGAGATTTTCAGTTTGTTTCCCAACCTACCTCGTCGTGGCTTTCCTGATGAACACAAAAACATGAATGGGTCTGATCCATTCTTCACATTCTGACGTTCCTGTTTCTCTTTTTCTCTTTTCTCATGGACAGGGAGTTGATTTTGAGGAAGAACAGATATCGGAAATCAGTCTGGAAGATGGGGAGGATCATCCTCCCAGGTAATCCTGTGCTAATCCCCTCCCCCATAATCTATTGCTTTTTTAAAAAAACACCCCGTCCATTATTTCTATGGTGGTGGTGCTTGGGGTCTTTGAAGGATGGGAGTCAATAAATCCTTTTGACAAAAGTGCTACTCCTGTCTCCCCTCAGCATCCCAAGCACAGCTTCTCCAGCTGATCTTCCTCCTGAAAGCGACAACGAGGACCAGCTGAAGGACAGACTTGTGGATGTGGTCACAAGGTTGAAGAATGGGAGGATCCGAAGGAAGGTGCTCCGAGATCTTTCCGCCTTCCTGCAGAAGATCCAGGAATATGTGAGTTAAAAGTCTGGTAGTTTTTGTTGTTCTCTTTGACATCTGGCGGGAGGGCGTTCCACAGGGAGGGCGCCACTACCGAGAAGGCCCTCTGCCTGGTTCCCTGTAACTTGGCTTCTCGCAGTGAGGGAACCGCCAGAAGGCCCTCAGTGCTGGACCTCAGTGTCCAGGTAGAACGATGGGGGTGGAGACGCTCCTTCAGATATACTGGACCAGTGCATCCCCCCCTGTGGAACATGCCCCAGCCATTTTGTTGGCTGGGACCCACTCCCCGGCAGCCCTGACCCCTCCCCTTAAGATCAAAATAAAATCTTAAAACAAAAACAAAACAAAACAAAAAACCCCAGGAAATAAAACAATACAAACAAAAAACTGTAAAAATTACAAATCCATCAAAATCAAACAAATTCCCAAGCCCAACCAAACATCTACCCCACCCCCCACATACAAAAAAGTCAAAAGGGAGACTTCTGGAACGCCGCAGCCACAGGAAGGAGAGCGAGCCTGCCCTTCGTGGGAGTCTCGAGCAACACGGAGGTCTAGAGGGCTCACGAAGGCTCCGTGAACCTCGTAACCCCAGGAGGATTATCCTGAGGGTCAAGGTACCCAGTTTGGTGTCATCTGCAAATTTGATCAGGATGCCCTTGAGTTCATCATCCAAGTCGTTGATAAAGATGTTGAATAAGACCGGGCCCAAGACAGAACCCTGTGGCACCCCACTAGTCACTCTTCTCCAGGATGAAGAGGAACCATTGATGAGCACCCTTTGGGTTCGGTCAGTCAGCCAGTTACAAATCCACTGAGTGGTAGCATAGTTAAGACCGCATTTTACCAGCTTCTTTACAAGAATATCATGGGGCACCTTGTTAAATGCCTTGCTGAAATCAAGGTAGGCTACATCCACTGCGTTCCCTTCATCTACCAGGCTTGTAATTCTGTCAAAAAACGAGATCAGGTTAGTCTGACATGACTTATTTTTCAGAAATCCATGCTGACTATTGGTGATCACAGCATTTTTTCTGTATAGGATGCTAAATGTTTTGGAATGTTTGGAAGATTTAATAAAAATGTTATAGGGAAAATGGTGATGGGTTGCTTCTCTTATCAGTCCCTTCTCTGCGTTTCTTCTCAGCCATCGGTAGCGCTTCCTGCATCCTCCCTTGGCCAGCTGGTGGCTATTACCTGTCTTTGTGCACTGGATGAAGACCCGGAGTGCAGGCAGTGGGCAGCAGAGGCTCTCTGCCATCTTCTACCCATCCTGCGGCGCAACGAAGGTAAGACTGGAAGAATGCATCCCAGCAGTGGCGTAGCGTGGGTTGTCAGCACCCGGGGCAAGGCAAGTAATTTGCGCCCCCTAACCCGTGGATTTTAGCACTCGAGTGCGAGCGCGCCCTCGGATTTGTCCGGTAACACTTGACTTTATAGAATCATAGAATCGTAGAGTCGGAAGGGACCTGATGGTCATCTAGTCCTACCCCCTGTGGTGGTGATGATGATGATGATACATTTTATTTATACCCCGTCCTCCCCAGCCAGAGCCGGGCTCAGGGCGGCTAACACCGGTAAAATTACAATAGAAACATAATGGGGGGAGGGACCAATTTAAAATACAGGTTAAAATGCAATTTGAAAAGCAGCCTCATTTTAAAAGTAGCCCACAAATCAAAACTGTAAGGGGAGGGAAGACATAAGGGTCCCACTGAGTCCAAACCAAGGCCAGGTGGAACAGCTCTGTCTTGCAGGCCCTGAGGAAAGATGCAGGACCACGCAGCTGTCCCGTGCGGGGATTGAACCTGCAACCTTGACATCCCTATTTCCATAGGGTTCGGGTTTCCGAGTGGCTAGGGAAACCAAGCTGGATGGGGAGGGGAAGCCACAAACATGAGTCTGACCAAACTGCAGGAAGCAGTGGAAGACAGGAGTGCCTGGCGTGCTCTGGTCCAGGGGGTCACGAAGAGTCAGATACAACTAAATGACTAAACAACAACAACAACAATAATAATGTATGAAGTTACATTGAAAGACCTACATTGGCTCCCTGTACGTTTCTGAGCACAATTCAAAGTGTTGGTGTTGACCTTTAAAGCCCTAAACGGCCTCGGCCCAGTAGACCTGAAGGAGCGTCTCCACCCCCATCATTGTGCCCGGACACTGAGGTCCAGCGCCGAGGGCCTTCTGGCGGTTCCCTCCCTGCGAGAAGCCAAGTTACAGGGAACCAGGCAGAGGGCCTTCTCAGTAGTGGCACCTGCCCTGTGGAACGCCCTCCCACCAGATGTCAAAGAGAAGAACAACTACCAGACTTTTAGAAGACATCCGAAGGCAGCCCTGTTTAGGGAAGCTTTTAATGTTTGACGTATTAATATTTTTTTGGAAGCCGCCCAGAGTGGCTGGGGAAGCCCAGCCAGATGGGCAGGGTATAAATAATTTATTTTTATTTTTATTAGACACCCCCAAGCCAAGGAGATAAGTAACTCTACAACTTCAGAAGTCATCTGAAGGGAAGTTTTTTAAAATGTTTCATGTTTTATTATATTTTTATCCAAGGTGACTGGGGCAGCCCAGTCAGATGGGAAGGGTATAAATAATAAAATTATTACTATTATTATTATTATTATGGAATAGGGTGTCTCAATTTTCTTTGATGAAATGTTGGAAGGTATTCCGATTAATGCTTTTATAGAATATTGGACACGGTGCGAGTTTATGGCTGCCAAGTATTGGCCTGAAAGGAAGCGCAGCCGGCGTCAGGGAACTGCTGGAGGATGGAGCTTGCAATGTTAGAATGCAAAACGCGGACAGGTTCAGGCACGCAAGAAGGTGGGGGAAAGGGGAGCCCGGATGGCTCAGTTTAAGAGCACGGCGCTGATAAGGCCAAGGTTGCAGGTTCGATCCCTTGTAGCGGGGCAGCGGCGTATTACTGCATTGCAGTGGGTGGAACTAGATGACCCTCGGCTCCCTTCCAGCTCGACAGATTCTATGAAAGCGCATGGAGCACGGAAGTTGCATTGCAAGTAGTACGCGGGGGGGGGGGCGCAAGGGTTGCAGAGAGAGAGGGGGGAGGGAGGGGGGAACTGGTCCTCCGCTGGACAACTGACCCGGCCGGGCTCTGTTTCCCAGGGAAGCAGGAGGGAAACGTTCCGCGGAGGGAAATGTTCCTGCAGTGGCAAGAGGAAGCGCCGAGTCGAGGAGGTGAGGCTTTGGTGAGGTAGGGAGAGGAAAGACGGGGGAGGGAACCCAAGGAGGATTTGCACGAGAGGGAATGAAGGGGAAACGCGCCTCCCACGCGGAGCACTTTTCCCCGGGAAATGCACGGGGTGGGGTCGTGGCTGATCCGTGCTGCGCGCTCGCGTCGTGCGGCCCAAAGTGCTGCAGGATCGCCAATGCAAGACCCCCTTTTAAAACCTCCCCCTCACCCAGCTCTGGAAAAAAGGGGGAAGGGGATGGCGTCGGCGTCGGGGTGCGGAGGCTGCACGTGCCCGGCCAGGCGTCGGCGGCGGCGTCGGCGCTGCTGCAGCGGCTGCTCCTCCTGCGAGCAGTGAGTGGAGCGCAGCTGCAGTGGCGGCGGGGGGCGCGCGTGCGCTAGGGCGTAAGGCTGGCAGTGGCGGCGGCGGGGAGCCCGGTGGAGGAAGTAACTTGTCCCTTCCCTCTGGACTCATGCCCCCCGCAGATGTTGCGCCCGGTGCGGCTGGCACCCCTGGCACCCCCCATGCTACGCCACTGCATCGCAGCATGGGGTGGGGGTGAGCAAGACCCAAACTAACCCTTTGGCTTTCCTTTGCAGAGACACTGATACGAAGTATATGGCACCAAAGACTCATCACCAGAGCTGAGGACGTCCTCAAATCCACCGGAGGACCGGTTCCTGAACTCTTCGTGGATAATTGTCGCTCTCTGGCCACGGTAAGTCGCTGTCTCTCAAGCCACATGTTCTGGGTTCTGCAGAGGCAGCACCTGGGCTTTCTGCTCCCCAGCCCTGCCCTGTGGGCATCTCTGACCTGCCTCTCTCGCTTCAGGTCTTTGGCGCCTTTCTCCCTGCGGAACAGCTCTTGGAGGCCGTGTGCTTCCTGGCCAGAGACCTGGCGGTCGTGTGCAGTTTCAACCGATCGGACATCTCCCACCTGCTGCAAGAATTCATCATGCAGTTTGGCGGCCCAAAAGTGGAGGTAAGGCGTCTGCAAAGGTAGGAGAGAATAAGATTCTCTGTTTGGTGTAGGGGAGGCAACCTCCTGCCATTGGGTGGCCAGGACACATGTTGGTTGAGAGGGGCCTGGCAACGTCAGGACAAGAACCTCAGCCAAGGGTCCTGAGAAACATGGATTCAGGGAGGGGGAACCCTCCTCCTTCTGGGAGCAGACTGGCAAGCTTCTTCTCTTGGCCCACAATGGAGAGGGGAACTGGCGCCCTGGAGCTGCCTGGGTCCAACACTCCCCAGGACCCTGAGTGGTACCTAGGAAGGAAGAGGCTGTGTGGCACAGGTCAAGGGTCCCTCTTTCAATGAGGGATGGAGGGATCCGCCTGCAGACAGCCCCGCTTCCTTCTACTCTCCAAGCAACTCTCTCCTTTTCTCTGACAGGTGGAGGTGTTCCTGGAGGCCTTTTATAAGATCAGCCAGGGGCCTACAGTGCAAGGCAGAGACATGGCCATCTTCGCTTTGTCCATCCTGTCACACCAGCACCTGGCGAAAGTGGTGAAATATCTCCCCCAGTTTCCCTTCAGGTATGGAGCCCTCCAGGTTGTACTGGGCTAAGGGGAAGGTTGGCAAGCTGCAGGGCTTGCTCAGAAAGCCCTTGATGCCATTTCCTCTCTCTGGAGCATGGCAGCAAGCAGAAGACTTGAATCTGACCATTGCTTTTGTTTTTGCATTCACAGAGACTGCGAGAGAGTTTGGAAGAAGGTTTTAGCAACGGCCCACCCAAAAGAACTGATCTATCTCATGGCCAAGCAGATTTCCCGAAGCCTCTCGGCGAAATCTGCCACCCAAGTGGTAAGGACCAACCACCTGCCTTCTGGCTTCCTTCTTCCCAGGGTAATATCTAGGGGTTCCCGTATTCTGCAGAAAAGCAGGGAAAGTGACTTGCACCTCTCTCTCTTCCAGCAACATCTCACCAGCCTGTTGCACGCCATCCTCAGGATGGAGAAATACAAGGCAGCTGTGTACTGGAACTTCCCACAGCTGCTGATCGCTCTCCTGGGGATGGTTTTCAACTTCCATTACAAGCAGGAATTCCTCGGGTGAGTAGTGTGTTCCAAAGAGACCAATGGAGTCCTTACCCCTTCAGCCTCGGGGGGGGGGTTCATTCCAGCTTGGTTTTCCAAGGGAGGCTCTCCTTCAGGCGGCTGCTAGGGAGGAAGGAAGGGGAAGGAATTGGAGTGTGTGGCAATGACCCTCCTGGTGATCCTGGCCTTGCTTTGGTTCCAGAGGGGCTAAGGGAGTTCTGCGCCTCCTTCTGGGCACCACTGGAGAGGAAGTAGAGACGGCCATCGTCGACCAACTTTTCTGCCGGGAGACTTTCAGCCAGGGCTTGTCTGCCATGCTGAGGTAAGAGGAAGAACACGGTGACCTTCCCCAATGGCCTGGCAAACGGAGCTGAAGGCACGGGGTTGGACTGTGTCCCTGTTTGCTTCCTGCGGTGTCTTTCCCTTCCTTACCAAGATCTGCTTCTCCATTTCAGAGTTATCGGAAAGCAACGCCGCTTGATCCCTCCCATGGTGGAAAATATCATCGCTGCTCTCGAGGACGAGGATTCTGACGAGATCCCACAAGTCGCGGCAGCTATCTACATGGAGGTGAGGGGGACTGAGGTGCAGGAGGAAATGGGGGCAGCAAGGAGGCTCTGGCTTGGTTTCGGTCGAGTGTTGGACTTTGTCTTCTTTAGCTCCCTTTGTGTCCTTGGTTCCGCAACCAGCCTTCATCAGAATTTGGACCTTGCAGTTGCCTTTACCTTCCAAATTCTGTGGGTTATGTCAAGGCTACTTTGAGCCTAAGGACTGTTGCCTGTTTTAGTGCTCCTCAGAGTAGACCCATTGGATTTGATGTACATGGCAAACTTTGGTCCATTCACTTCAGTAGGTTTGCTCTGTGCAGAATTGCAAATGGTGGGTAAAAGGAGAACGTGCCTCAGCCTCTCCTCACTGAAGGGTTTCTTCCTCTTTGGGCCTCTTTAGCTGCTCCGCTGCCGTCTGGAGGTCTGTCCCTATGAGGATACACTGGAGTGGCTCCTCAACTGGCTGGAACATGACTATCTGCAAGTCCGGAAGCTCGGCATCAGAGGGATATCCCTGCTTCTGGACTCTGGCATGGCAAGTGATGCTCAGAGGGAGGGAGGGAGGGAGGGAGGGAGGGAGGGAGGGAGGGGGGTGCAGATCTCGATTCTAATCATGGCCCAGCACTCTTTTGCTGGCACAATACTGAAGAGCCTGTGCTAAAAGGCGTGAGGCATTTCAGACCTTTGAAAAGATTCTGTTTTGTTTAGGATCCTAAGCATCTGCGAGTCTTGCTGCTGGTTTCCCTCCATGATGCAAAAGCCGATGTCCTCCCAGAGTTGATAGAGCTGCTAGACCAAGCCAACTTCTACAGGAAGCTGAAAGGGAAAGGGCTGAAGATGCTGTTGGCAACTTACTGCGGTCTGGCTGCCCATGTGAGTATGAGGAAAAACATGACATCACACATGGTGGAGAAGGAATGCTTTGGAAGAGGAAAGGTGGGGTTTAGACTGGCATGCAGCGGAGATGTTCTGGCTTCAGGAGGCTGTTCTCTTGGAAGCCTGCCTGGAAAACACAGGGGGAGAGTCACTCTGCCCCCAGTCTCCCCCAGGAGGAGGATAGGGGGCTGAGCAGCCTCAAAACACCCCAGTGGGCAGGAGAAAGGAAACTGCTCTGATGAGAAACACAGTCTCTGATGTTTTCTGCCTACAGGAGGAAGCCTCCATCCGGGCATCAGCCATCCAACATCTGGGCGTGCTTCGAGGCCGGGTGAGAGACCAAAGGCCTCCCATAACATCAACAGAAGAAGAAGCCATTAACGAACTGGTTGTGGTCCTCATTCACCTCGAAGACAAGGACGAAGTGGCCAAGGTGAGGGCCAAAGAGGTGGACTTATGCAGTAGGAGGGAGGGATTGTTCTCAGGAGCTTCCAAGACTATGTACTGCAATTTGTAACCCTCTTCTCTTCTTGTGTTGCAGGCCGCAAGGAGGGCTCTTTCCCATCTAGCCCCAGAAGTCAAGTGGTGGGCTCGTCCCAACAAATTTAGCCTCCACTTTGCTCTCCACCAGGCTGCCAAGCATCTGGTAAGTTCCCTCTGCTTCATTGGCAGCTTTGCCCAGGGATGTCTCTGGGAGTGCAAGGCTCTTCTGCTATGCTCTCAAGCCTCTCTGATGCCACTTCTCCTTTGTCTTTGCCGACAGAGCAAAACCTTCAGCAAGGACATCCTTCAGAGTGTTGCCTTGTCATGGACGAAGCTGTCTGCCAACAGGCTGCCAGCAGTCTCCAGGGTGGCAGCTCTGCTTCTGGGTAAGTCAAGCAACGTCCTTCCCTGGTAGGGATGGACAGAAATGTCTTGGTAATGATGGCAGGGAGGCTGGGCATGTCCCCAGGCCACCTGCTAGGTAGACCTCCATCTGTGCCCAGATCTTGCTCTGAGTGCTCCGTGAGCGTGGAGGCCTCTAGACGCAGCAGAGCATACCTGTCCTCCTGCCAAGCTGCCTCTGTCTCTGCTTGCTTTGCACCGAGATGACGTCCCTTTTCTTGCCCCCCCCCTCTAGGTCATCTGGCTTTCCGGGATGCCAGTTTCATCCACGATCAAGACATGGCATCCTATGGAACATGTGAGTGAGACGTACGGAGGGCAGGGAGGGGTGCTTCTGCTGAGAAAGGTCTTCAGGGGAAGGCAAATTCTCAGATGTATGTTCAGACAGAGGTGTCACAAGATGCACATGCAAAGAGAATTGGAATGTGACTTCACTGCTCTCTGCCACACACAAACACACCTGAAGGCTGCTTTCATATTGTTGATGGATGGCTCTTTTCCTGTGTATCTCCACCTTGCTCAACCTTTCTCCCTTGCCACTCAGGGCTGGAAGAGATGCAGCAGCACGAGGAAGAAGGGCTCAGGCGGACAGGGAGGAGCTGCCTGAACATCATGCAGCGGGCCTATAGACATCGGATGGAAGGCAGGGTCCAGCGCTGTTTGAGGAGGCTGCTCCACTGTGTTCTCAGGGAACCTTACCCACAGGACTTCCTGAGCTGCATGCCAGGTGAGTGAGGCATCTGGGGGGCTAGTGGGACATCTGATGGGCTGTTTGGATGGGACGTTTCTCAATGAGCCCCTTTCTCCTCCTGACAGAACATCCGGAGTAGCGCCAAGGCAATGTGGACACCTGTGCATGCCAGGTGAGTGAGGCATCTGGTGGGCTGTTTGGATGGGACGTTTCTGGTTGGATCATACCTTCCCGCTGTGTTTGGTTGGATCATACCTTCCCGCTCCCATTTAATCTGAATTATCCTTATCATTCTTTCTTTGTCGTTTATCATCAGTTTATATAACATCCCTGCTATCCCTTTCTCCGTCATTTGTCTTTTGTTCAGCACCATATCTATTTTCATTTCTGTCCTCATTGTTTCCTCTGCTCTTTCCGTTTTTATTAAATCATAAAGTCCTTGCACTTTCAGCCAATATTGTTTTCCTAATTTTTCTAAAAAAACTTTTTTTTGTAATTAAATTCCCCTCTTCATCAAACATATATTTTAATTTTTTTGGCCTTGCTATGGACCTTAGGTTGGTCGCCCTGGTTGGCTGGGGGGCCTGGTAGGAGTTTTTCCATTTGGCACTAGGCTAATTGGTTTTTTCGCCTACCTCGTAGCAATCGTCACAACTTTTTCTTTGGTATTGGTGGGTAGGTTAGGCATTGGATTCATGTGTTGCGGTGTGTGGAAGTGCTAGGTGTGGCCATCGCCTATGCCTTCAATTTTTAGGGGTATTCCGTTAAAGGAATCTGGGGGTCGTGTATTCCGTCCGATGCCTGCTTGGCGGGAGGCCTTGGCACGACCCCCGGTGACAGCAGGGGGGAGCCTATAGTTGGATTAGCATCAACAGGTGATGAACCCCTGGTGAATAACCCACTTGTTTTGATCCAATGCCTAAGCCAATACCTTTTCAATTGCTGTAGCTAATAAAGTTGTGGCCTTTTCTAGCCCATTAACCTTATATCACGTGTCCTTGTGTCTTTATTTCACTTCGCCTGGGTCGGGTCCTCGGACCACAAATGTATTTATTAAAACAATAAATATAATAAAACAATATTAAAAAATAAAAAATGAACACCCCAGAGGACAGGATCACACTTCAAAACGACCTTGACAGATTAGAGAACTGGGCCAAAACAAACAAGATGAATTTTAACAGGGAGAAATGTAAAGTATTGCACTTGGGCAAAACAAATGAGAGGCACAAATACAAGATGGGTGACACCTGGCTTGAGAGCAGTACATGTGAAAAGGATCTAGGAGTCTTGGTTGACCACAAACTTGACATGAGCCAACAGTGTGACGCGGCAGCTAAAAAAGCCAATGCAATTCTGGGCTGCATCAATAGGAGTATAGCATCTAGATCAAGGGAAGTAATAGTGCCACTGTATTCTGCTCTGGTCAGACCACACCTGGAGTACTGTGTCCAGTTCTGGGCACCACAATTCAAGAAGGACACTGACAAACTGGAACGTGTCCAGAGGAGGGCAACCAAAATGGTCAAAGGCCTGGAAACGATGCCTTATGAGGAACGGCTAAGGGAGCTGGGCATGTTTAGCCTGGAGAAGAGGAGGTTAAGGGGTGATATGATAGCCATGTTCAAATATATAAAAGGATGTCACATAGAGGAGGGAGAAAGGTTGTTTTCTGCTGCTCCGGAGAAGCGGACACGGAGCAATGGATCCAAACTACAAGAAAGAAGATTCCACCTAAACATTAGGAAGAACTTCCTGACAGTAAGAGCTGTTCGACAGTGGAATTTGCTGCCAAGGAGTGTGGTGGAGTCTCCTACTTTGGAGGTCTTTAAGCAGAGGCTTGACAACCATATGTCAGGAGTGCTCTGATGGTGTTTCCTGCTTGGCAGGGGGTTGGACTCGATGGCCCTTGTGGTCTCTTCCAACTCTATGATTCTATGATTCTATGATTCTATGATTCTAATGTATTTATTAAAATACATTTCTTATAGGATGGCCTATGTATCTTCCCTTAACAAATCCATATTGATCTTCCTTAATTATTTTAGGTAGTACCTTTTCCAGTCGCCTTGCTAGGATCTTTGTAAATATCTTATAGTCTTGATTTAGTAGGCTAATTGGTCTGTATGACGCCGCCGCTGTAGGGTCCTTTTGTGGTTTTTCAATCACTACTATTTCCGCTAGTTTCCAAGTGTCTGGGGCTTTCCCCCCTTCTAAGATATTATTAAATACTTTTTTCAGTTCTGAGCCCAGGATATCAATTGTCTCTTTATAAAAGTCTGCCGTAATTCCATCTAATCCTGAGGATTTCTTACTTTTAAATGATTTAACTACATTCTCTATTTCTTCCAGAGAAATTTCCTCCTTCAGTCTTAATCTATCACTTTCTTCGATTTTAAACCCTAAACTTTCTCTACTTATATTTTTATTTTCTTCTTTATATAAATATTGATAGAATTCTGCAAATTCTTTCCTTATTTCTCTAGAGCTTTGTGTAAGTATTTTCCTTCTGGTCTTAATGGCCTTCACTCTTGGTTTATCCCTTCTTTTCTTTAAATAGTTTGCCAGTCTCTTATATGATCCTACTGAGGTTCTCTGAAAATCATTTTTGATCATATTATCTCTCTTCCACACCGCAACTATATCAAGCTCATCCAATTCCTGATTTAACTTTCTTAACTACTCCTGTCTCCTCTTTAGAAATTTAACCTGTTGCTGTTGTTGCAAGATTTCAATCTCTTTAATTTTTTTCCTGTCTCCCCGAGTACCAATCCTTCTTAATCGCAATCTCTTTCAGTATACAATGTCCTCTTATAACAGCTTTGAAAGCGTCCCATACTACTGGGATCTTGGCTGAACCATTGTTTTCTTTAAAATACCAACCTATTTGTTTTCTAATATATTTCCTGTCAATCTCTTTTGTCATTATTAGGTTTTTGTAGCACCATCTCCTACTTTGTCCATCCTCTTCCAGTCCCATCTCCACAAATAGTGAAGCATGGTCTGAAATCCATATTCCCATAGTCTTTGCCGTTCTAACACTGATTCCATTCCCTTCTTTAATTAGCACGTAGTCAATATAAGAGAAAGTCTTATGTCTGTTGGAGAAGAAGGTAGGTTTGGTACTGGGGTTTCCCCTCTCAAAAACATCCTTTAATCCCCATTTAGATAATCTGAAAGTACTAGCGTTCTTTATATTCCAATTAAAGTCTGCTGTAACGATAACTTCCCCTTCAGCATAAAGCTGCAGTCTATTCAACGTTTTCTTTTCAAATTTTTTCTGTCTTGTGTTAGGCCTGTATATATTCGCTATTATAAAATTTTTTGTGACACTTTAATTTTTAAGAATATAAATCTACCATCATTATCCTTTTTCGGGCTCAGAACCTCCGGCCTAAGATTTGCATTACATAGTATAGCGACCCCTCTAGCCTTGTTTGTCGCTTTCGATTCTGCTATTAGGTCCCATTGCGAAGAGCGTGACAAAGGTCTATTGTTTGCTTTGGGTCTATGAGTCTCCTGAAGGCATAGTATATCATCCACTTTCATTTTCTTTGCCAGTGTCAGTACCCTGTAGCGTTTGGTGTTTGAGGCTGGTCCGTTAGCATTTAAAGATAAAACCTTTAAAGATCTATCCATTATCCGAGCTACTGTTTATTTTTTGAATCCCTCTGTGTACATATATATTATATTTTCAATGCTGGCCCATTCAACCCCTCTCTCCCTTCCCCCCTGAGACTCAGTTAGGGATCTCCATGATCGCTGTCTCATGGTATCTTGGAGACCCACACTCCTCTCCCTTTGCTCTTGGAAAGTTTATATCAGAAAAAAGCAACATATATATATTTACAAAAGCCCATTTTAGATGTCTCTAGTATATATTATTTCTTGCTGTTTCCTTCCCCTCTCAACTTCCGTCTTCTTTTATTCTCTTGTCTCTGCACTGGAGATTCTGGAGATTCTTCACTCGACTCTCCCTGTTGGTCTACCTGTAATTCTTCCGAACTTGAGAGTTCTTGCTCAATCTGTCCTTGTATTCCAACTCCTAAATCAGCTAGCATTTTTTTTTGCTTCACCAGGGTTCTTAGCAGAATATTTCCTGCCGTCTTTAAAAAAACAACAGGGTAGCAGGGTAGACCCAGGTAAAGGGGATTTTATTATTGTAGAGAGCTTGTGCCAACTGCTGCATACGTTTCCGGTCTTGAAGCATTTCCTGAGAAAAGTCTTGTCTCACTATGACCTTTCGCTGTTAAAACTGCAGGTCTGCTTTCTGCCGGAGTGATTTATAAATTTGATCTCTTACCTTCTCTCTTGTGAATGCCATAATTACAGCCCTGGGAAGTCCAGAGCCTCCTCATGATGTGAACACCCGGTGCACTCTCTCAATTTCATTCTGCTCAATTTCAATTCCTTGTTCTTTGAGCCATTGTAACATCTCTTTTTCCAGGTCCTTATTCCCAATATCTTCAGAAATCCCAGAGAATTTTAAATTCCTTCTGTGCTGTCTATCGTTCATTTGTGAAATTCTTTTTGTCAGAGATTCTATTTTGTTTACGTTTCCATCAGCTACCTCTTTTGCAGGGGTCTGCAACCTTTAAGACAAAAAGAGCCACTTGGACCCGTTTCCGAAGGAAAAAAAACCTAGGAGCCGCAAAACCATTGCAACATTTAAAACAAATATATCTCCAGAGCTGCGATCTGACAGCGGGCGGGAAGGTGACGTCGGGACTAACGCATGCACCGCCCCCATGTGATGTCACAGCCAGTACAGCGCCCGCCACAGTAGGGAGTGTCAGGGTGCACAATGCGCCTCCTCCCCTCGCTAGTATTCGCCCCGGAGCCGCGGCAAAGGTGTAAAAGAGCCACATGTGGCTCCGGAGCCGCGGGTTGCAGACCCCTGGTGTAGGGAGAGCCTTTTAATGCAGCAATGGGAAGCAGCAAGATCCACAGGGACAGATCGCCTGCTCTGGGATGCTTTGATCTCCAGTTTAGATTCATTTGCTTCCCCACCTCCTTCCCCCCCCCCCCTGGCCCAGTATTTGGGGCTCCAGTAAAGTGTATACCCCGCATCTGCACCCCATGCCCTCAGCATCAGGCAGAGACAATGTTTCGGGACAAGACAGGTTTATGGGAGCCTCCTTTGTTCAGTCTTCTCAGCTGAGCTGATGGGAGAGATACCAGTGCCTGTGGCCTACATTTCCTCCTCTCATCCCAGGACCACTCATGCATGCATCACTGGGGAAGTGAGAGAAGGAATCAAGCCAGAACAAAACACCGCAGCACTGAGTCTTATCAGCTGGTCTCCCATGGGAAAAGCATTTTTGTCTCCCTGCCAAGATTCCTAGTGAATAAATGTGCTGTCTTGCGAGGCTGGTGAGCAATCCATGAAAGAGGAGGAGGCAGGCAGAGGGGGCAAGGAAATTAGGGCTGAAAAGCATTTGCTCCCAAGAAATGTCTTCTTCAGACTTGGACTTGCCAAATGTTGCTGTTCTTGTTAGCATCCCTCTGTCTCAAGAGACACTGGAGTGCGCCTCCAGGCGTCACCACATTAGCAGCACCAAAGTGACCTTCCTGGGCTGAGTGTCTGGAAGTCCTGGGCTGCCTAGGCGACAAGACTCCCCTCTCAGCCTCACTGATGTGGTCCAAAGCGAAGCAGAGCAAGACGTTTGGCACCAGCTTGGCTGCAGGAGTTGCCGGAAGGAGGCATACAAGGCGCCATCCAACCGTCTTAGACACTCCACTCCAGGTTTTGGCAGGGTTTACTCCTTAGCCTTTTCCTGTTCCAAAAATATCCCGCGAGACAGTGGAGGTTTAGGACCAGAGTTTTCCTTCTAGAAGGGCTACCTTCCCAGGTTGATGAGGCCCACCTGCCCCCCCCCCGCTTCCCTCTACAGCAACACAGTGACATCTAATGGCGGTTGGAGGATGGATGGCGGCTAACAGATTGAGGTTGAATCCTGACAAGACAGAAGTACTGTTTTGGGGGGACAGGAGGCGGGCGGGTGTGGAGGATTCCGTGGTCCTGAACGGGGTAACTGTGCCCCTGAAGGACCAGGTGCGCAGCCTGGGAGTCATTTTGGACTCACAGCTGTCCATGGAGGCACATGTCAAATCTGTGTCCAGGGCAGCTGTTTACCAGCTCCATCTGGTACGTAGGCTGAGACCCTATCTGCCTGCGGACTGCCTTGCCAGAGTGGTGCATGCTCTGGTTATCTCCCGCTTGGACTACTGCAATGCACTCTACTTGGGGCTACCTTTGAAGGTGACTCGGAAACTACAACTAATCCAGAATGCGGCACAATTCCAAGCAAGTGTTGGTGCTGACCTTTAAAGCCCTAAACGGCCTCGGTCCAGTATACCTGAAGGAGCGTCTCCACCCCCATCATTCTGCCCGGACGCTGAGGTCCAGCGCCGAGGGCCTTCTGGAGGTTCCCTCATTGCGAGAAGCAAAGCTACAGGGAACCAGGCAGAGGGCCTTCTCGGTAGTGGCGCCCGCCCTGTGGAACGCCCTTCCAGCAGATGTCAAAGCGATAAACAACTACAGGTACCTGACATTCAGAAGACATCTTAAGGCAGCCCTGTTCAGGGAAGTTTTTAACGTGTGATATTTTATTGTATTTTTGGTTTCTATGGAAGCCGCCCAGAGTGGCTGGGGGGGCCCAGCCAGATGGGCGGGGTATAAATAATAAATTATTATTATTATTATTATTATGGCCTCTGGTCCTTCATTTCTGAGTTTGTTAGTTGGCACTACAATCGTTAATACATGCAATTTATTTGTGTGTGTGTGTATTTAATAAGCTGTATATGTGGTTTAGACCACAGCGCGGGTGGCGCTGTGGTCTAAACCACAGAGCCTAGGGCTTGCCAATCAGAAGGTCGGCTGTTCGAATCCCCGCGACGGGGTGAGCTCCCGTTGCTCGGTCCCTGCTCCTGCCCACCTAGCAGTTTGAAAGCATGTCAAAGTGCAAGTGGATAATTAGGTACCGCTCCGGCGGGAAGGTAAACGGCGTTTACATGCACTGCTCTGGTTTCACCAGAAGCAGCTTAGTCATGCTGGCCACATGACCTGGAAGCTGTCTGCAGACAAACATTGGCTCCCTTAGCCAGTAAAGCGAAATGAGCGCCGTAACCCCAGAGTCATCCGCGACTGGACTTAACGGTCAGGGGCACCTTTACCTTTCATATGCTGCTTTATTGAAAAAAAAAGCACCTCAAAGCGTTCAACAAAAGAAGGATAAATATCAATGAGAAAAATGAACAACAATAATGTAAGACTACTGAAAATTTAAAATAACGAAAGACTGAAAACTAGCACCAGCTTTCTCAACATTTGTTTAGGCTTGTTGAAACCAAAAACGTTCTTAGCCAACACCCAAAAGAGTACAGAAAAGTGTTGTAAATAAAAATATGCCCTTTTCCCTTATGGGGTATCCAAGAGCCCATATAGAGTCCTTACATAGGTTCCCTATTGGTAGGAGAAAATAACAGAGGCCAACCAGAGAATATTGAGAAGCAAAGCAGCTAGTAAGCTTGATCTTTATTGATCTGTTGCAACAGGGTACTCCCCTCACACGCAGGAGAGGAAGAGGACCCAGAACAATGGCCTGCAAGGCCTTATAAAGACTTTTGAAATTCCCATTCTCTAGATCAGGACCACCCCCAGAAACATTATGCATACATCACAGAAGGGGTGTAATCTAAGACCACCCCTCAGATACATCCCACCTACATCACAGAAATTTAAATGTTGTTTTTCTCCTGTCCCAGTTTATCTCCTGTCTGGCAAGTTGCTTGATTGGATTTCTGGGGAGCCTGGCCATTCTTTTGTAGTGGTAAAATACTTATTTCCTGGGCCAGGTCACAGGCTCACACCTTATTCAAACACAGATTAAGACAGCATTTGTGAAGGAAGTGACAATGGGGAGGCTTTTTCCATTTTTACCATGCAGAGAAACATTTGCTCAGTTTAGGAATCAAAATGGTTCCAGGTTGGCTTTCCTGTGCTGATCTATGTATGTGCAGTTATGAACATTACTATATATCTAAGACCATAAAATTCCTATCACAGAAGGTACCTGCCTGATATCAATAGGCAGCGAGTTCTAAAGTCCAGGTACCGCCATGCTGAAAAATTGATTTCTTACCATTGCTGAATGGCTATTAGGTGGCACTCGTAACAGTTCTGCAGACAGAGGCCATCCAGGGGGCAGGTATGGGGTTGTGTGGGTGAATTGCTGTTAAGGGCTTTGTATAATAATAGTAACACCTAGAACCTGACCAGAGGAGATCTCTGCACAAGCTGCAGCTTTGGGATCAATTGCAAGAGAAGCCCTACCTAGAGTGCAATGCAGTAAACCTTTACTGAAGTAACCGGTGCATAAACTACTATGGCCAGGCATTTAAGGCTGCCATATTTCAAGAAGTAAAAATCCGGACACAAAAAGAATGGCCGTAGCTTTCAAACCAATTGCAGTCTTAGCACTGGATCAATTCCACGCCATGGGATTTGAGAGTAGGCATCTGATGAGATCTCGTAGCTGGCGCTTGCTTAAGCAGGTAAGACACACCAGCAAGTCTAAGCTGTGTTTCAAACTCTCGCATTTAAAGAGGGGGAATCTGAATTCCGAATTCCACCACCCACAATTTGTGTGATGAAACTTGAGTTTTTTGTGGGTGGCAAATAATTCGATTCTCCCCATAAAGTAATGGTGGAGTTTTGCTGTTGGTCTTCCCACCACAGATCAAGTCATGTCCTGAGCCCCACGGAGACCTCTTGGCAGGGCTGGCGAGTGGAGGAATGAGGAATGAGAGGAGAAGGGCAGAACGGGATCCTAGGAAGGGACCCAGCAGTCTAGGGAGCATTGACCCAGTTCCTGGGAAGGGGAGAAGCAGATTGTCAGGGGAGAGTCCTGCTCCAAGTGGAGATGCTTGACTTGACTCCAGCAGCACCTCCTGTCTCTGAAGTATTCTCCACCCTAAGATCAGACCAGACAGTGAGTTCCTATCTGCTTCTTCTCATCAGTCATTTTTGCCATTTCAGCTCATTGCCAGGATTTTACCAGGCTGGTTTGGGTACAACGTTGAATCTTAGCTTAATGTGAAGACAAGTCTAGGCAAGACTTGGGCTTGCATGCTCTCCCTCCTGTTCTAGTGGGCTGGGAGAAGATACTGGGAAGCTGCTTCTTCGATTTTAGATTAACCACATCTTGCCATGTCATCCGAACCCAACAAACTGTGCTTATTCTCCACCGCCGTCTGTTGAGAAAAGCCAATTTCAAGTCATAGTTTATGAAGCTAGCTTGTTCAACAAGCAAAGTAAGCTGACCACAGTTTAAGGCGTAGATGCAACACTAAACTATGGTGAATCTAAGTGGAAACTTCCAATCCCCTTCAGGCTCTACACTGGAGGAGGGAGGGTTGCATGAGTCCTACAATGTCTGATGGATGGAAATTTAGACCAGAGTTTGCTATATAGCAGCCCTTTCCCAAGAAGGCCTCGTGACAAGTCCTTCCTTGGCCATTCATACGGAAGAGGGGGGGGGCATGTCTTCTTCACCTCCTTCTTTGCTACAATATATCCATTTATTTCCAATTGTCAATGTCAAAAGGGACTAAAATCTATAAAATTCATAGAAAATCAACGTGCCAATTTGCTCAATTTCTCTAGGACTCCATGATACCTCCCCTGTCCTCCATAATCCCTCAAGCAAGGTGTCAAGACCCTAATCCTGTCAAATCACTCTGCCAAGCCTTTCTTCAGGGCAAGGCCAGGTGGCAGACTATGTATACATGGACCATTGTCTTCTCATCAGGTACTCAGGATGTGCTTATCTGCGCATATCTCCAGCTCTGCATATTCTCCCCTCCCTCCTCCATATGTTAATCCTGTGTGACCCAACCTCTTCTTAATGTATTCATGATGTAACTGGGATGTATTTTGCACTGTATTCTGGGACATGGAGGGAAATTTCAAAAGTTCATGTCACCCCTTTCTCGCTGTTCAATCTCGCCTTGAACCTGTTGTGCAATAAACTTGGATCTTCTGCAGTTTGCTCCTGTCTCCGGCTGAGCTCATTTTCTTCCGCAGGGACCCGCGGACCTAGTCCGACGCGCTGGGTGGCAGAGTAGCCCCGCACCCAGATTTTACCGTAACAGCCATGAACTCCCTAGCCAAGCCTCTGTACTTACAGGCCCATTGCAAATATTCCTCACGTGGAAGTGCTCTGAGCCCTCAAAAAACAAAAGCAAAACCCAAGCAGATATTATCAGCATCATTCTTTTCGTTTTGCTAGCTGGACTCAGAGAATTAAAAGATGGCGCAGCTGAGAAGCAGGAGGCAGGACAGAACTCAGTGCAGTCCCTCCTGCCTACTATTTGCTTGTGACTCCTTCAACAGATGCCAAACTTATAACATCTCCTGCTCTGGAGGCCTTTGGAGCAGACCTTCAACGGAAAGAACCGTGGCAGCTTGTTTTTCCTTCACCACTTTACTGCTTGGGATCCCAGCCAGAGTTCACCCCATTTATCTTCCTTGCCAAATTGACCTGGCACCTTAGATGTGAAAGTACCTTTTAAGTCGCTCCCTGATCTCTATGAATGATGGCTTTCTGCCAAAAAGGATTAGCAGGACACACTTTGAAGATCCTAAGAGGCAGGAGGAGGCAGTGGGTCAAACACCACACCACCCTAGGCATCCTACCTTCAAAATTCAGCCTGAATCTTGCCAGCAATTCAGAATTAGGAGCGGGTTAGCTGTGTGTCCTTGTTTTGCACAGGGCAGGGCCCGATTTTGACTGCCCAGTCCAAGCAAAGTTTAATGATAAAGAAGGAGATGGCGTGCAAAAGGAGATGGGGGGGGTGCATATTGGGTTGTAGTCCAGCAAAAGAGCATGCTCCTTGCATGCCAGGTTCAATCCCTGGAATCACCAGGTAGGACAGCGAGATCCCCTGCCCAAAATCCTGGAGAGATGCTGCCAGTCAGTGTAGAGACTACTAAGCTAGATGGGAATAATAGCTCTGGGAGGTGGTCCCCAGATCACCTAAATGTTGATTCCAGCCCATCCACAACCTCTGATTGATTGATTGATTGATTGATTGAAGGATGGATGGATGGATGGATGGATGGATGAATTGCATTTATATCCCACCTTTTTCTCCAAGGAACTCAAAGTGGTATGCATTATTCTCCCTGCTCCATTTAATCCTCCCAGCAACCTGGCAAGGTGGGTTAGGCCGAGAGGCAGTGACTGGCCTAGGGTTACCCCCAGTGACAGCATCATGGCTGAACAGGGATTCGAACCCTGATCTTTCCCAGGTCTTAGTCCAACACTCTAACCAAGGCATAGGCAAACTCTGGCCCTCCAGATGTTTGGGACTACAATTCCCATCATGCCCTGTTAGCTAGGGATGATGGGAATTGTAGTCCCAAACATCTGTTTGCCTATGCCTGCTCTAACCGCTACACCACGCTGGCTCTCTTGATCATCCTGAGGCTGCCATTTCCTTATCCTCTTTCCTCTTGTGTGGCGGGGGGGGGGGGGAGAGGAATGGAGGAGGAGGAGAGGCCTTTGAGCAGGTCTTGAACATGTCTGCGGCGCCACTGGAGCCTCCTCAAACCGGTTTGGCCAGACGGGCTTTGCTGAATGGTGGCAGGAATGTTTGCACAGGGATTGCTAGGCAACACACCTGTTTGTTTGTGCAGGGGCACCCCGCCTCGGGGCTTGGCACCCACTGGCAGGTGCTTCTTGTGTGCTGCAGAGTGGTTATCTGACAAACCCGCTGCCGTGCGCTTGGCACTGCCAGGTGGTTTTGTGCCAGGGTGGGAGGGAAAGATTCCAGCGGCTTCCTTTATGTCGGCTGCAATTGTACTCATTGCAGAAGCCGCTCGCTCGGCTTGTTTTCCTTGCTGCCCCTCTAGTGTAACAAGACTCACCAGTTCCAGAATCAACCGAGAGCCCTGAAACAATGTCAAAGGTTGCTGGGGCAAAAGATCCTGCTTAAGAGAGAAATTCCCCTCCCCTGTTGTAGAAACTAGCAGGGAACTGTTGATTGTCAAATCAGAAGCTTGAAATTGCCTGGCTGGGTCAGCTCACAAACACCTATGTTTGTCCTCAGTCCCTGGAGATAGACTGCACTGGAAATGGGGGTTCACCCACACATTCATCTAGCGTGGCACAGCACCATCAACAGACCTCTCATCTGTGAATTTGCCAAATGTTCTCTTTCATTTGTCCACAAATAAGGCAAAATGCTCATTGGCCGCTTAATTCGCCCAGGTATGGTCCCTTGTGGAGGCTCGTATATGCATTAAATAGCCTCTTTTCTCAACATTATAGACTGAAGAGGCTATGGATAAATTATTGCTTCTCCAAACAACACACACTTACAACTTCCAAAGCTATTTCCTTTGGTCTCAACTGTTTGTATTTACGATTCTGAATTGACACAAGATAGCCTATTATTGGTAAGAGCTATCGATTTTCTTAGAAATTCATTGGCATACGTCTGTGGCAGGTGAAGGTTTGTGCACGTTTGTTAAGTACCAGTAGATATATAAAAATGTTTCATGCCATGAATTTCCTTCACCCTTATGTTTCCATTCGTAAGAATGAGTTAAAATATTTCCCCCAAAATATTGTTTGCTGGATTTTGCTGTGCTATTCTGAATAATGCCTTTTATAGGGTAGAGGGCACTGGGAATGGTTTATGGGCACTAAGCAGGTGGGGTGGGGGGCTGAAAATGCTTGGGAACCACTGAACTAGATTGTAACGTCAATCAGCTCCAGGATAGCATGATGGAAGTTGTGGGTTCGAAACACCTGGAAGGCTGCTCTAAGCTAAGACATTTCGCAGCTCTGCTTCCTGACATCTCCAGGGAGCATCACACGTCATCAGCAAAAAAAAGTGTATATCAAGCAAAATGACATAGGAAAATGTGCATATTAGGAGAAGTTTGCACTAAAATCCTGTCAAATTTTCATGAGGACTTTTTGGATTAAAAAGAAAGAAAGTTGCAAACTGATGCAGAAAAGTGGAACTTCAGGCTTGAAAAAATGAGAAACTGAAGTTGACAGATTTGTCCACCTATCTTGATGAGGCAGCCAAGCAATTAACTGGCCGGCCCTTTCCTAGTTTGGAATGATCTGGCCCTTTGTCCTCCTCCAAACCAACTTGACCAATTTCCAGAAAAGGAGCCCTGCTTGCCTCTTCTTCCCACTTACTAGAGCGACCAAGTGCCATAGCTGTCAACCTTCCTTTTTTTTTGCAGGAAATTTCCTTATTCCAGCACCATTTCCTGCTACTTCCCACTGCTATCCTGCATTGTTCGATATCCCATAGGCTGTCCCCCGGACAGGTGAAGCTGCTGATCCCTTATTTTCAAGTTGACAGCTATGCCAAGTGCCCTATTTATAACAGAGAAACATCCTCCGTCTTGTACAGTGGTACCCCGGGTTAAGAACTTAATTCATTCTGGAGGTCTGTTCTTAACCTGAAACTGTTCTTAACCTGAAGCACCACTTTAGGTAATGGGGCCTCCCACTGCCGTACTGCCAGAGCACGATTTCTGTTCTCACCCTGAAGCAAAGTTCTTAACCCGAGGTACTATTTATGGGTTAGCGGAGTCTGTAACCTGAAGCGTCCTTAACCTGAAGCATCTGTAACCCAAGGTACCACTGTACTTAGACCGCTGGTCAGTCCATCTACAGCACAGCCATCATGTCTACAACTGACTGGGAGCAGCTATCCAGAATAAAGTCAGCAGCCCTTCTGGAAGATGCTTGGGGAGGGAACCTGGGGCCTTCTGTATCCCAGCAGGTGCTCAGCCATGGTGATACAGTGGCTCTTCTACAAAGCCGTAATCCTCCCTTATTTACTTGGTGGATTCAAGGAAACACAGGCAAGAATCCCAAGCCAAACCGCGAGTGTGCATTCTAGAAAGCTGAGTCCAGGGCGTGAGTCAGGCAGGGAGAATGTGCTTGGGCTGCCCAGGGGCAGCTCTAACTTGCCTGCTGAACAGTTACCTGGGAATGTGGTGGAGGAAATGCCCTCTCATTCGATAACCATGCTAATTCCAGAAGCCCTGCGAGGATCCTCCTGGAACCGCCCTGCCCTCTGAAAGTAAGCAAAATAACAGCCGCAATTCTGGGATGGATCAGCTGCGCTCATGCAATATCCATGGGCTTGTGGAGGGGAAGGCAAACAGAAAGACTTCAGCATGGAAGCAGCAGATAGAAAAATGTATGCTAATTGCTGGCATGTTAATTCTACTGAGAGATGTTTTTGCAAAACACACACACACACAAATTCCCAGAGTGCTATAATTAACGTTGGATTAAAGGACTCAGGGACACTTTGCTGAACAATATAATAGTTTTATTTTAAGCATCTAACTTTGCAGTTGTGGGGGGAGGGAGAGGAGGGATCATTAATGGCAGAGCTAAGAAAAGAATAGAGTGACACAGCCCTTAGCCTGGAATTTGCAATTAAAAGCCACAGAATGTAGAACAGGCCTAAGTACGGTACCTCGCTCTTGCTCTCTATGCCATTGGTGCACAATTCAAAGAAATGGGAACCATCAGGGATGAAAGAGATTGACTCTGCTCCCTGAAGAAAAAAAAATCCTGGGATCTTAAGCAATGGTCTGCAAAACAATCAGCAAATTCACTTATCTCCAGGGATGTTGTACACCCTGTCTCCAAGAGGCAGAACAAAAACTTCAGTGATTCTGTGGTGGAAAACATTCTCCCTAAATTGAGTGGCTTGGAAGGGTGTGTGTGTGGAAGCCACACAACATGCTTTGCATAACTAACTGCCCCCCTCCTTCTATATTTCCAGACTTAAAACAAGAAAAAAGGGGAAAGGGTGAAAGGAAGGGAAACCACATGAAATGAAAGGAGCCAAGGAAGCATAAATGTTCAAAGGGGAGGGGAGAATTAAAGGAGACCCATTTCCCCCTTTAAAGTATCATTTTGGGGGGGGGATCCCAAAAGATTGGCAAGAAGTATCCCAGCCTGGTTTGATATCAAAGGCATCTATGAATTATATCCCTCGTCAGGTTATTCACCAAAGCCAGACTAAACGTCTTTCCTTCTGCAGTGTTGGATGGCAGGTTGAGAGGAGTTCCCTACCAGGACAGACTTTGCTCGTGTGCTCAAGACATCAATTCCATAAAACATATTTTGCTGCACTGTGCGAAATACGAGCAAGCCAGGGCTGAACTGATATTACCCTTGCTGGTACCTTTCCCGGGAAAATCAGAGGCTCACTATGTCAGGTTCCTATTGGAAGACAGGACAAACGCTAAAATATTAGCAGTGGTGAAGTTTTTATCGGTGGTTGCAAGAACCAATGATCCCTATCTTTAAGTCTGAAAAAAGTGCTTGTTTAACCTGGAGGTAGGCTGTCTGAATTGTGCATTGCTTTGTAACGATTTGTTGGGTCTCTAGACTGTAATAAAGATTGACTGATTGACTGACTGATTGATTGATTGATTGATATATCCCTCGTTGCAAGGGGAGTTTCCTTGCTCCAGCCTCACTGCCCACTGAGAGCCAGTGGGCTGTGGTGGCTAGCATGTCAGACGAGGACCTGGGAGACCTGGGTTCAAATCCCCACTCAGCCATGAAGCTCCCTGGGTGACTTACTCTCACCTGCCTCGCAGGGTTGTCGTGGGGATTAAATGGGGAAGGGGAGAACTATGAGCTCCTTGGAGAAAAGGTTGGGATAGAAATGCAATGGCTATGCAGTGGTACCTCGGGTTACAGGCGCTTCAGGTTATAGACGCTTCAGGTCACAGACTCCGCTAACCCAGAAATAGTACCTCAGGTTAAGAACTTTGCTTCAGGATGAGAACAGAAATCGCGTGGCGGCAGCGGGAGGCCCCATTAGCTAAAGTGGTGCTTCAGGTAAAGAACAGTTTCAGGTTAAGAACGGGCCTCCAGAACGGGGCCAGTGTGGTGTAGTGGTTAAGAGCAGTGGACTCTGGTGAACCGGGTTCGCTTCCCCGCTCCTCCACCTGCAGCTGCTGGGTGACCTTGGGCCAGTCATACTTCTTTGAAGTCTCTCAGCCCCACTCATCTCACAGAGTGTTTGTTGTGGGGGAGGAAGGGAAAGGAGAATGTGAGCCGCTTTGAGACTCCTGAAGGGGAGTGAAAGGCGGGATATCAAATCCAAACTCCTCCTCCTCCTCCAGAATGAATTAAGTACTTGATCCGAGGTACCACTGTACAGCTCCGTTGGTGACAGTGTGGTGTTGATGACACCAAGGGCGCAGGTTTAATTCCCATAAGGGATGGCTGTGGATTCCAGCATCGCAGGGGGTTGGACTAGGGTTCATCTTCCAACCCTATGATTTTATGATAGAAATGCAATGGCTAAAGATATAGCTAAAAACAGCCCTTCTCTCGCACAGCTCCTGCTCATTTCAATGAGGCTTGTGCAGGAGAACAACCTGGTGAGTGGTTCCAACTGTGCTGGTGGCTGACCACACTCATTTTCTTGAAGAATGTGCTTGCTTTTCCTCCTGACAGGGCAGCCATGCTTGCTCCTGACCTGTGGAGCTTACTTATGTATTGATTCCAGTTACAGATAGGTAGCCGTGTTGGTCTGCCATAGTCAAAATAAAAAAATTCCTTCCAGTAGCACCTTAAAGACCAACTAAGTTAGTTCTTGGTATGAGCTTTCGTGTGCATGCACACTTCTTCAGATACCAAGAACTAACTTAGTTGGTCTTTAAGGTGCTACTGGAAGGAATTTTTTTATTATGTATGTATTGATTGATTGATTTTTTAAAAAAACCAACTTATGAATATAATGAAATTCAGAATAAGGACAATCTGAACCCATAAATGCAGCTGGCGTAAAATCAGTCATGTCAGTAAAAGCCAGCAGAGCAGTAAATCCACAACATACAGCCAGCTCCCAACCATATAGCTGTTATGAGTTTGGGGTGTTAAAATGTTTGCCAGAACCCTCTAGATCCAGCAAGTGTTAGAATTTAATCAAGGCTTCTAATACTTGGAGTTGGCAGGGTAGCCTCCTAGTGAACTGAAAGCTTGGATGATGAGCCATTAAAGGGGATCAAGAGGTTTGATGCAAGGGGGTATACGGGTATGGCCCCCTCCCTCAATAGATAAAAGTCAGAATTTAGAGCAGAGAGTTTTGGGGAGCAGTGATGTGACCTAGAAGTAAAGCAGGAAGGTAGAGACAGTCAGAGAGCAAAGTTTGATGTCTCTTTGAATCCAAAGATGCAGTTATGGAAGAAACATTCTTGGGGTGTTAATGCTGTGAACCCCTCTATCGTATTCTCAGGGTGTATATATATGCATAAATAAACCATATATCATAAAGACACAACAGCCTCCACTGTGCCTCATTCCCCAAAGGGAACACAAACCCTAGTAAGCGCCTGGAACCCTGGAAGTGAGCTGCAAATATATACCTCAAATTTTCCTGCAAACTGTCTTAAACTTGTTACAAAACACTGCAAATAAAAACCAACACATTGCTCTTAAACAACTCGCAATGCAGCCCTGTTGTTGCTGTTGCTGCTGCTGCTGCTGCTGCTTTAAGTTCTTACTACTATTTAATATTGTCCAAGAACTATTATCTCTTTAGTCCCAGAGAGAGATTCTGATAAGCAATTTGCTTCTCTGGCATGTTGGTATCTTCTTTCTGCTGTGAGAGGTAGCCAGATTCCCAGCAGTGAGTCATCAATTAACATAAGTACTTCATCTTCAGCTTGCATCTTCAGCTACACACAAGCACCTTCTCTGCAAGGAAACAGATCCCCACAAAATGCAAGCCTTTTTCCAATACAAACCTCCCACCATTGCAAACACAATGCATACAAACACAATATTTAATGCACATTAAACTTGTAGCTTTACACTCCCATGGTTGAGTCTGGCCATAGCTGTCAACTTTCAGATTTGAAAACAAGGGATCAGCAGCCAGAAATAGTACCTCGGGTTAAGAACTTTGCATCAGGATGAGAACAGAAATCATGCTCCAGCGGCACGGCGGCAGCAGGAGGCCCCATTAGCTAAAGTGGTGCTTCAGGTTAAGAACAGTTTCAGGTTAAGAACGGACCTCCAGAACGAATTAAGTACTTAACCAGAGGTACCACTGTATATTGATTTTATGAATTATTATTATTATTATTATTATTATTATTATTATTAATTTATTATTTATACCCTGCCCATCTGGCTGAGTTTCCCCAGCCACCCAGGACAGCTCCCAATCAAGTGCTAAAAACAATACAGCATTAAATATCAAAAACTTCCCTAAACAGGGCTGCCTTCAGATGTCTTTTAAAAATAGGATAGCTGCTTAATTCCTTGACATCCACAGGGCAGGCGCCACTACCGAGAAGGCCCTCTGTCTGGTTCCCTGTAACTTGGCTTCTTGCAATGAGGGAACCGCCAGAAGGCCCTCAGCACTGGATCTCAGTGTCCGGGCTGAACGATGGGGGTGGAGATGCTCCTTCAGGTATACTTCAGGTATAATTCTGTGTCCGGGGCAGCTGTTTACCAGCTCCATCTGGTACGCAGGCTGAGACCCTACCTGCCCGCAGACTGTCTCGCCAGAGTGGTGCATGCTCTAGTTATCTCCCGCTTGGACTACTGCAATGCGCTCTACGTGGGGCTACCTTTGAAGGTGACCTGGAAACTACAACTAATCCAGAATGCGGCAGCTAGACTGGTGACTGGGGGCGGCCGCCGAGACCACATAACACCGATCTTGAAAGACCTACTTTGGCTCCCAGCATGTTTCTGAGCACAATTCAAAGTGTTGGTGCTGACGTTTAAAGCCCTAAACGGCCTCAGTCCAGTATACCTGAAGGAGCGTCTCCACGCCCATTGTTCTGCCCGGACACTGAGGTCCAGCGCCGAGGGCCTTCTGGCGGTTCCCTCACTGCGAGAAACCAAGTTACATGGAACCAGGCAGAGGGCCTTCTCAGTAATGGCGCCCTCCCTGTGGAACACCCTCCCACCAGATGTCAAAGAGAAGAACAACTACCAGACTTTTAGAAGACATCTGAAGGCAGCCCTGTTTAGGGAAGCTTTTAATGTTTAACAGACCACTGTATTTTAATATTTTGTTGGAAGCCACACAGAGTGGCTGGAGAAGCCCAGCCAGATGGGCAGGGTATAAATAATAAAATTATTATTATTATTATTATTATTATTATTATTATTATTATTATTATTATTATATAAGACCGAGGCCATTTAGGGCTTTAAAGGTCAGCAGCAACACTTTGAATTGTACTTGGAAACGTACTGGGAGCCAATGCAGATCTCTCACGACTGGTGCTATGTGGTTCCGGCGGCCACTCCCAGTCACCCGTCAGAATTTTTTAAAAATGAAAATAAAATAATAATAATAATAATAAATGAAAGAGTTAGCACCAAGGGGTAGCTGCAGGCATCTGACTCTCCATCAGGGGGCGACTTGTGGCTGAGGAACAGCTGCCCTCATCCAATGGGGCAGGCAAGCCAGGGTCCAGTGCCAGGCCTTCTACTTTGCAGAGGGCAATCAGAGTCCAGCTTAATGACAAAGAACTCTGAGAAGCGAGAGTGTGGGCAGCAGGTCTTAAGGTTTCCCATCCAAAGTTAGCAAAACCCGGATCAGGTTCACAAGCAGGGAGAGTGGAGGAACTTGATTCAGTTCACACTTGCAGCCGAATCGAACAAACCTGAGCTTTCTTGTCAGAGCTGCTTCAAGATCCTAGCTCACAGAGGATCACGCTAGCCAGCAATCACTTTGTAAAAGTCTTTATTGAGTTACAGTTTCCATTCTCAAGCGGCTGCGTGCAGCTCTACGTCTTATGGGTTAGACCGGCGAACCTCTGTCTGAGTCCCCGCCTCCTGTACACCAACTTAATATCCTAGCCTTACTCCACCTTTTCCGCCTGACCGTTCTTCTCTGGGTCCCTCTGCCCCCCGTGGTCTCTTCCTTCCGGGACTCTTCTGACGCTGACCCCCCGGACCCTTCTGTCTCCTTGCGTCGGGCTTTAGGACCTGGCTCCCTTTCCGGGCTGCTTACTGTGCCGCCTTCCTGTGCATTTGAACTTGGCGCGCGCGCCCAACCTTCCACTTTCCGCTTGACCGTTGCTTCGCTCTCCGATGGAGGTGTGGCCACTCCTAACTCATGTCCTCCCCCCTGCGGCGAGCCGCCGGATCCCGATGCCTGGCGCCCTTCCTCCCCACTGCGCTCTGTTGGGGACGTTGGCCCCGATTTCCAACTGCTGCTCTCTGAACCCCCTTTTGTCCCTTCCTCCTGGGGTGTCCCCCTAAGCTCCCCCCTTGCTCTGGTCACTGGCGCTCCTTTCTGTGAATCTTCCGATTCACTGGAAAGACTCGGAGATCTCGGGTCGTCGTCATCACTCATCTTTCCTTCGGACTCCTCCCCCTCGCTCTCTGTTTCCTCCCTTGCCCTCGCCTCTGCTCCTGAACCCCTGACATTTCTGAAACAAGATGATAACTGGAGCATAGAACCATCCTTCAGAATTTGCACTCACTTGAAATTTGCAATGCAGTACTCCAACCAAAGGGATTGGGTGGCGCTGTGGGTTAAACCACAGAGCTTGCCGATCAGAAGGTCGGCAGTTCAAATCCCCGTGACGGGGTGAGCTTCCATTGCTCTGTCCCTGCTCCTGCCAACCTAGCAGTTCGAAAGCACGTCAAAGTGCAAGTAGATAAATAGGTACCACTCCGGCGGGAAGGTAAACGGCGTTTCCGTGCACTGCTCTGGTTCGCCAGAAGCGGCTTTGTCATGCTGGCCACATGACCCGGAAGCTGTACGCCGGCTCCCTCGGCTAATAAAGCGAGATGAGTGCCGCAACCCCAGAGTCGACCACGACTGGACCTAAGGCTCGGGGGTGACTTTACCTTTTTTTACTCCAACCAAAAGTGCATATATCAAGGAGGAAAGTGTATATTTCTGAAAACAGCATACAAGCAAAAGACGTTGCTTGCGGAAAGTGGGTAGAGGAACGTTTCTCCCCAACTCTCATAACGCTGGAACTCATGGAAAGTCTGGTATATAAGAGAGTAGCAAGTTCCCGCCCTCCTAACATTAGGAGAGGAGCTGAATGTCGGAAGATTTGGGAGAGACAAAAGAGAGGAGTTCTTTGTGCAGCACGTAGTTAAACTATGGGACTCAGAAATCCATACAGCAATGCTGAAGAATTTTCATGGATTTTTAAAATTACAAAAAATAGCAACTTGCTTCAGAAACGTGGAAGAGCTGAATTTAATTTTGGAAAAATGAGAAGAATGACATAGACAGTTCTTAGACAGTTCTTTCATCCATAGCCACAACCTTCCCTGCTACAGTATTGCAGCTCTATTTAAATTAAAGCAACAACTTAAAATATCCACATAGCCATTAGCATATGCTATTTTTGTGTGATGCTCTGCCCTGGACCACCCTTCCCCAACCAGCTGTTGCATGAGGCTGGCAGGAATTGCGCTCCAAAACATCTGGAGGACACAGGTTTGGGGGAGGCTGCCTGCTGACGCACCCCTAATACCAGAAGGCCTCTTTGCAGCGATTCTGGTCTCAAAGCACAGCTGCACCAGATGTGTTTTCCATATGGCTTCTGCTAAAATGTCCTTTCTGGAGCAAAATGCGGAAGTTTCCACAAACTGGAATACTTTCCTCCTGCTTCATCCTGCAGCTCTCGGAGCTCAGTGTGACCACATTTGACATCTCCTCGGGATCGCAGAAGGACTCTGGGGCACAAGCCTCTTGATGAGCAGATGTTTACTCATTCTTATTACTATTTATTATTTATTAAATTTGTATAGCGCCCTTTGCTGGAAGAGCACAGGTTAGTTCACAGCATATTTAATACATGATGAGAACACAAAATACATAACGAAATGAAAACAAAAAGAAACCAAAAACTGCCCTCCAAGAAACACATACAGTGGTACCTTGGTAGTCAAACGGATTAGTTGTCAAACAAATCAGCTCCCGAACGTCGATAAACCCGGAAGTGAGTGTTCCAGTTTGTGAACGTTTTTTAGAAGCTGAATGTCCAACACGACTTCTGTAGCTTCCAATTGGCTGCAGGAAGCCGCGCCAATTCAAACATACTTACACTCAATCCCACAAATAGTTCCTTTCCCCATCACCATCCACCGACCCTTCACCCCACCTTTGTGTTGACTTCCAATCTACTCAATTACAATATCTTTCCACTTCTATTACTTTCTTTCACACACCTTTACCCTAATTTCATACTTCTTTTTCTATTACACGTTGTTTTCCATTTTATTTGATATTTCAGTATTTGAAACGGAACTTGTTTATTCTAATAGGAGTTCTGATTTTTCGATATGATTTTGCAAGTATCTTTTAAACACCTTCCAGTCCCTATCTATCTTTTCTTTTGAAATCCTTCCAATTTCTTCCATTGTTTTGGATATATTGTAATACTCCAATAATTTGGCAAGCCACTCTGTTTTTGTCGGTATTATACCACTTTTCCAGTTTTTCGCAATCAATAGCCTTGCTGCTACTGTTGCGTATAAATATAAGGTCTTATCTTCTTCCTTTAGGCTTCCTGGTACTATTCCCAATAAAAAGCCTTCTGGTGTTTTCCTAAATGAGTATCTAAACATTTTTTTCATTTCATTATATATTATTTCCCAAAATTGTTTGATGTTTAAACAATTCCACCATATATGTATCATAGTACCTTTTTCCGTGTTGCATCGCCAGCAGATATCGCTACAATTTTTATTCATTTTTGCTATTCTTTCAGGTGTTAAATACCATCTATGTTGCATTTTAAGGTAATTTTCTTTCAGTATATAACACATGGTGAATTTCATATCTTCTTTCCACAATTTTTCCCATTGTTCAAACATAATATTTTTCCCAAAGTCTTGCGCCCATTTAATCATTGATGCTTTAACCAGTTCATCCTTTGTTTCCCACTCTAAAATCAGATTATACAATTTAAATATATTTTTCGATTTTTCTTGTATTAAATATTTATCGAATTTTGATATTTCTTTTTCAAATCCTAACTTTTTGTCTTTTGCTAATCTATACTTAATTTGAATATATTGAAACCAATCACTAATATGAGCTTTAATTTCTGTGTAGTCCTTTAATTCCAATTCCCCGTTTTCTTCCTTTAATACAGTTTTATAGGTAGCCCAATTTTCTTTCATATTTAATTTTTTCACTGCGACAATTTCTGCTGGCGATGCCCACCAGGGAGTTTTCGGTTCTAAAAGTCTTTTATATTTCTCCCATATTTTATATATAGATTTTCTGATTATATGCCCTAGGAATCCTTTATGTACTCTCACTTTTTCATCTATTAAATAGGCATGCCATCCAAATCTCGTCTCTACTCCTTCTAAATCCAATACATCCGAGTCATCTAATTTGATCCATTCCTTTAGCCAGGTCAGACCCACCGCATCATGATATAACTCCATATCCGGGAGACCAAATCCTCCTCTCTCCTTCTTATCTATCATTATTTTGTGTTTTATTCTTGGTTTTTTTCCTGACCATATGAATTTAGCCAAGTCTCTTTTCCAGTTATTAAAACATTTATCTCCTCCTAGTATTGGGATACTTTGAAATAAAAACATCATCCTTGGTAATATGTTCATCTTTATTACCGATATTTTCCCTAGTAAGGAAAGATTTAATTTTCCCCATACTTGCAAATCATTTTTTATTTCATTCCATGTTTTCCCATAGTTCTCATTACTTAAGTCTATAGTATTTGTTGTTAAATTTATTCCAAGATACCGTATTTTCTTTTTAATTTCCAATCCTGTAATTTCTTGTAATTTCACTTTATCTTTTTCTTCCATATTTTTCACTAGTATTTTGGTTTTCCCATAGTTTAATTTGAATCCTGCTAATCTGCCATATTCGTTTATGCATTCCAATATTCTAGGTGTACATTGTAGGGGATTTTCTGTTGTGATCATAACATCGTCTGCAAAGGCTCTTAACTTATATCTTTTTTCACCAACTGCTATTCCTCTTATTTGGTTGTCCTGCCTTATTTTCTTTAATAGAACCTCTAATATTATTATAAATAACATTGGGGATAGGGGGCATCCTTGTCTCGTACCTTTAAAGATGTTGATTTCTTCTCCAAACTCTCCATTAATAATAATTTTTGCTTTCTGTTGGTTATATATTGCATTTATACCTTTTTGGAATTTTTCACCTAGACACAATTCTTTTAATAGTTTTTTCATAAATTCCCATGAGATTTTGTCGAAAGCCTTCTCCGCATCGATTGAAATCAGGGCTGCTTGTTTGTCTCTTCTTACTTGTAGATATTCCATTATGTCTATTATATTTCTGATATTATCCTTTATTTGTCTACCTTCCACAAATCCAGCCTGATTTTTATGTACTATTTTTCCTATAATTTTTTTCAACCTATTAGCCAGTAATCCTGCGTAAATTTTATAATCGGAATTTAACAATGAAATGGGTCTATAATTTGAGACCAATTCCAAATCCGTACCTTGTTTTGGCAGGAGCGTTATATACCCTTGAGTCCAAGAGTCTGGAACATTCCCCTTCTCTACTGCTTCCTCTATTACTTCTTTTAGTGGGTCAATTAATTCATTTAACATTTCTTTGTAGTATTCTGCTGGTATGCCATCTGGACCTGGGGATTTCCCTATTTTTAATTTTTGAATTGATTCCTTAATTTCTATGGTTGATATTGGTTCATTTAATAATTTATGGTCTTCTTCTGCTATCTCTATTAATTTATTTTTCTTTATATATTCCTCTATTTCTTCTATTGGCACTTCATCTTTTTGATATAATTTTTTGTAATATTTTTCAAATTCTTTTTTGATTTCTGTCATATCCCTTATTGTCCTCTCTTCTACTCTTATTTTATTTATTAATTTTTCATTTCTTTGTTTCTTTAGTTGCCAGGCAAGGATCTTGCCTGGCTTGTTTGCCCATTCAAAATTTTTATATTTCCAAAATTTGATTTGTTGTTCTACCTCCTGTTCTATAATTTTATTATATTCTACTCTCAGTAATTTAATTTCTTGATTTAATCTCTCTTTATTTTTGCTTGCATAGGCCAATTTTTCCTTCCTTTTAATTTCTTCTAAAAGCCCCCTTTTCTTTTTTTCTTTATTCTTATATGCTATTGAGTTTTGTTGTATGAAATATCCCCTAACAACCGCCTTCCCAGCATCCCACACTGTTTTAACATCTGTCCCTTTCCTCCAATTGTTTTCAAAATATTCCTTCATCAGCTTTCTGGCTCCTTGCATTACTTTTTCATTTTTTAATAAGAAAACATTCATTCTCCACCTTTTCTTCCCATTAATTTGGCACATTGTCTGCAAGATCCTGGCTAAGACGGCCAGGCAAAGACTCTTTATATCCGCTTAGTCACCCACATGCCATCTGTCACAAGCGGCTGTGGGCTGAAAGAGCAAAGTGGGGGTGGGAAATATGCACTCACCCCATCCTCCAGCATGGTCTCCAAGTGGCTCTTGGAACGCTCTGTTATTGGAATGTAGCACCTACCCCGGTTAGAAAAGCGGGTCCCTAACTTTTTTCAGCCACTGCCCACTTGGTTCCATGAACTCATCCCCAGTGACCCCTCCCCTATTCAGAATAGGGGTTTGCACAACCCACGAAGGAAGATAATAGCACAATACCATTCAAAACAGCATCAATTAATTGCTGTTTGTTTGTTTGTTTGTTTATTTGTTTGTTTGTTATTAATGTTGCAATACATATCTGAAGGTTACGTGGGTGGCGCTGTGGGTTAAACCACAGAGCCTAGGACTTGCCAATCAGAAGGTCAGTGGTTCGAATCCCCATGACGGGGTGAGCTCCCGTTGCTCGGTCCCTCCTCCTGCCAACCTAGCAGTTCGAAAGCACACCAGCACAAGTAGATAAATAGGTACTGCTCCAGCAGGAAGGTAAACGGCATTTCCGTGTGCTGCTCTGGTTCTCCAGAAGTGGCTTAGTCATGCTGGCCACATGACCTGGAAGCTGTACGCCGGCTCCCTCGGCCAATAAATGAGATGAGTGCCGCAACCCCAGAGTCGTCTGTGACTGGACCTAATGGTCAGGGGTCCCTTTACCTTTACATATATGAAATCTTTACATAATGATACATATACATTATATTTGTAAATTCACATTTTCACATTTCATTATGTACCAACATTTATCCATTTCTTATTTCTTGCCCTGTGTCTTCCCTCCACCTGTGGATAACTTCCTTATTATTATTTTATAACTTTATTATTGAGATTGTATTTTTGTATCTTAATAATTAAACATTCAGTCTTATATATCTGCTTATCTTAACTTAACTTAACTTTGTGAAATCACTCTATGCATATTAATTAATTGCAGGTTTATTCAGCATTCGGTTTAAACTACTTAGCTTAATTCAACAAAATCAAGGGACGTGATCTTTCAGTGAGACTAGCTTTATTATTGTTATTGGTGGCTGGGGATAATGTTGTTGTTGTTGTTGCTACAGTGGTACCTGTGCCGGTTGCAAAGACAAGGCTGTTATTCTGTCCGTCAAAGTGCGCAATCGAGGCCTGGATTAATTTCAGGAGATTAACGTCATACACACATAGGGCTTGTTAACTTTCATCTGACACTGTCTGGACTGGGGTGGGGGCAAGGACAGGAGGTCCTTTGAAGGGGATTCCAGGCACCAGTTTCGTTTCGTGTTTCTTGCTCCCTTCCCTCTGGGCTGTTTTTGCAAAAGACAGGTTTGCCAGTGTCAACACAGGGGGCAGGGTTCATGCGCCAGGTCCTGGTGGAGACACTTCCCAAGCCTGGAGCCCTGCAGAGGTTTTGGACTACAACTCCCATCAGCACCAGCCAGGACCACCATGTTCAAGGCTATGCTCACTGCCATAAGTACAGCCATACCTCAGGTTACAGACGCTTCAGGTTGCGTTTTTTCGGGTTACGAACGCGCCAAAGCCCGGAAGTATCGGAACAGGTTACTTCCAGGTTTCGGCGGTCACGCATGCGCAGAACCGCTAAATCGTGCTTTGCGCATGTGCAGAAGCACTGAATCGCAACCCACACATGCACAGATGCGCTGCTGTGGGTTGCGAACGTGCATCCCGCACGGATCATGTTCACAACCTGAGCGTCTACTATAACCCTCTTTTCAAAACGAACTCTGTCCCAGTCAAATGCTGTGCCCACAAAAACATTATTATGTACTGACTGCCCATTACACCATGTGTCAAAAAACAGAATTTCTACTATTATCTTCCATTT
Source organism: Podarcis vaucheri (assembly GCF_965113315.1). Lineage (NCBI taxonomy): Eukaryota > Metazoa > Chordata > Lepidosauria > Squamata > Lacertidae > Podarcis > Podarcis vaucheri. The sequence continues at coordinate 93,176,746 of NC_138765.1, forward strand.
ACAGCCCACTGCTCCTCCAAGGGGTGCGCATGGTTTCCCCCAATCCCAGTTTTATCCTCCTCACAACAACCCTTTGAGGGAGGCTAGGCTGAGAGAGAGTAATTAGCCCAAGACTTCACAGCGGAGTCCCTCAAACTGGAGCTGTGTTTTCCTGACAATTGGAAGAAATGTCCCTCGGTTCATTTGTCACCTTCCACATTTGTATCCCACCCTTCCTCTTAAAAGCTCAGGGCACCCAGGAAATGACTCATCCGAGGGCCAGGGGAAGGAGCGTGGAAGGAGGAATCGAGTAATTAATGGGCTGGTAGCTGGAAGAAGCAGGTCTTTTCTGCCTCTGGCTTATGGGAGAAAGGCCCATCGCAACTCTCACAGCAAGATTTCTTGCATGATCTATAATATGAATGCATATTATATTGCACCCAAATGGCTGAAGCCTGGACTTCATAACCACTACAATCAGACTGCTGGAGTGATAAGAGCTCCCTGTCCTATGCTTTTTTTGCTTCTTTTGAACCCCCCCCCCCCAAAAAAAAGTACACACACAAATGAAATTTGGCTGTTGCCGTTGATTTCCCATTCAAAATATGAGATTGGACATTCTGTTTGGCATACTTGTAGGCTTGCTATATGTCAGGAAAATTCCTGACATGTCCTGGCTTTCTGGTGTAAAAATGGTGTCGGGGTGGGGGGGCAGAATTTTGCTGAATTGGCAAAATGTCAGGGAAAACCTGGGTGTATGGCAATGTGGTGGAAAAAGCAGCTGAAACAGCTTAAAACCACTATTTTGGGGTTAGGTTTCCCCCAGAAAGCTTGAAAAAACCGAAGTCTTCCCAGTGCTTTTTTCTGGGGGACACAGGGGTACGTATACCCCTAAACATTTTGTGAATCTAAGTTTGGCCTCATTGAGGGGCAGAATTTCAATATGAGTAGGAAAATGAGAGTACCCCTAAACATTTTTAAAGAAAAAAACCACTGGGTCTCCCTTAAAAAAGCAACTCTACATACTTGAGCCCTACATCCTTGAAACACCTGGAGCACCAAGTGCCTGATTGTTCATGTTCTGTTCTCTTCTGTTCTGTTCGTTCTGTTGCTAATACACCCCTATGTGACCGCCTATTGCTTCTAACCAAAAAAAAGTGGCTCTTTGCTCTGGGAGCAAAAGATCACAGCAATTTGCTGCAGCTCTAACTCAGTCCCTTGAAAAAAAATGCTTTAGATACAGGCTTAATTAGCAGTGTAGCCCATTGATAGAAGACTTGTTTATTCCTGTTTTCAGTACATAGCATTTTTTATTTAATCTGGTAAAGTTTTGCAAGTGACATGCAGCACTCTCTTAATGGACCTACATATCTCAGAAATACATCACTGCTTGAAATTTGAATAGTGCCAAGTACCAAATCTAAATATTTACGACACTGCAGACCTATGCACGTGAAAAGCAAAAAAAGAAAGAAAGAAAAAGTTTTGGTGCTTGGTAACATGAGTAGTGGTTCCTAGCTTCTCGAGGTGGAAGGGCCTGTAATTTTAAAACTAATCATGTCCTCCCTCAAAGAGGGTGTTGTGGTGAGACCTGGAGACTGATCCCGTGTTGTGGATGGGTAAGATTTGTCAGTCACAACACCCTATTGGTAGGTCCCTCGATGTTGGGTTCAATCTGGCCAATGGGGTGCAGTCCAAATGATTTGAGGGACCTATTTATGCCCATGCATGTGACCCAGAGCTTCCTCTTTTGGCGTGTGCATTTGGAACACCTGCCCACCTCTCCCTAATTTTAGGTTTTGTGCGCTTGACCTTGCTATGCCATCATGTGTCGTCTGCCATTGGGACAGGGGCACGGCAGGAATTTTCCCCACTTGGCTGATTGGCTATTGCCATTTGGGTTTCACCTGCCACATAGCAAATTGTCACAACTTGTAAGGTTGCGGATAGGCTCTGGTTCAGGTGATAGGGATGGGGGAACGCTCTTGCCATCCCTATGTGAAGGGTATTCTGTTAAAGGAATCCAGGGACCCGGTGGCTTGGTCAACACCTGAGAGTGGGTTGTGCCCGTGCCTGAGTCCAGGGGGACATTTGGGTGTTGTTGTTAGCCCGTTTCCGGCTTTCTGCTTATCCAGGTGTACAGTGGTGCCTCGCAAGACGAAATTAATTCGTTCCGCGAGTTTTGTCATCTTGCGATTTTTTTCGTCTTGCGAAGCACGGTGTTGGGAAAGTTTTGGAAAAGCTTCAAAAATCACCAAAGTCTTTAAAACTCTCAAAAAAGGCTACCACACCGCGTTCTCCTCGAAGTCAAGTCGCAACTGTATTAACAGTGTTAAGAAAAAGGAAACAAACTTGCAAGACGTTTCCGTCTTGCGAAGCAAGCCCATAGGGAAAATCGTCTTGCGAAGCAGCTCAAAAAACAAAAAACCCTTTCGTCTAGCGAGTTTTTTATCTTGCGAGGCATTCGTCTTGCGAGGCACCACTGTACACCCTTGGCTGACCTATGCTGGAACTCTGGGTCAGTGCTACCTGCAACCAGTCAAACCAGAGCCTATGCAACCAATCACTTTCTGTAATCAATAAAGTTGTGGCCTAAATTCTGCCAAAAACCAAACTAAAATTTGAGTCAAGTGTGAATTTATTTAGGGAGGTCTTTGGGTCTGAACACACAACTTCACTTTGCTACAACAGGACTTCTGCAGCCCTTATAAAGAGAAGACTGCTTTTAATCTAATGCTGACCACCTTGTCACTAATTACTTTGGAGTGCAATGGTGAGACATTTGTGATGCAAATCACTACCTAAGTCTAGGATTGCTTGAGGACATTGGGTGGTATTCAGCTAAGCTGTACTCTAGGTAGATCCACTGAACTTAGCCATGCACATTAATTTAAGTCAACTTCCTTGAGTACAATGTGGTTGAATACTACCCATTGATCTCTGCAAATTCATGTTTCCAGTACATTTATGAGCACAATTCAAAGTGCTGGTGCTGACCTTTAAAGCCCTAAATGGCCTCAGCCCAGTATACCTGAAGGAGCATCTCCACCCCCATCGTTCAGCCTGGACACTGAGGTCCAGCTCTGAGAGTCTTCTGGCAGTTCCCTCACTGTGAGAAGCCAAGTTCCAGGGAACCAGGCAGAAGGCCTTCTCAGTTTAGTGTTTGTTATTTTACTGTACTATGTTTTATATATGCTGTAAGGTGCCCAGAGTGGCTGGGGAAACACAGCCCAATGGGTGGGGTATTAATGATAATAATAATAATAATAATAATAATAATAATAATAATAATAATAGATTAGGTAAGAGAGAGATTTAAGTGAGCAACAATAATTGTATTATTATTATCATCAATGTTTTACTTTATGAAAAGAATTTTGTGGCGGGACTCACCATGAACTTATTACAGTAATTGCCAGACTTTTAACATTTGTGGGAAAAAGGTGCCAGTACTGCGTATCCTTGAGTCCCCCCCCAAAAAAGTACTGATTATTATTAATAATAATAACAATTAATTAATGGATTTCTGAAATACATCTAATAATAGATGTGAGCTGGGGTGCTTACACATTATATTTTCTATTTTCTATTTTCTATTTTCTATTTTATATGAATAACATCAAGGTTTTCCTGTTTTTAAAAGGTTTTTCCTTTTTATTTTCCATTTGGGTTGCAATTACAGAAACTTCTTACTCAAACGTAACTATTTTTGAAACTGGTCTTCCCTTGGAGGTTTGGGGTCTTCCCCTCATTCAAAGCAATGCCTCCCATTGGCCTCTCACATAAGCATTCAGTTCTTAATTGCCCAATAAAACCATCAAGGCCGCCATCTGGAAGTCTGTGCACTTTGGTAGACCAGCTGCTTCAGGCTCATTACTCGCCAAGAGGTGGTAGGGTGGGGTTTTTTTGTTAGCAGAACCACTATCATCATAACGCGCTCTTTTTACGATTCCCACACTCTGCTTCCATATGGCTTCAATGTATGCAGGATGCTTTCCACGATGTGGCTACCTCCAATGTATGGATCTTTGAAAAATAACATTGGTATGTATAGGTCACACTTGAATCTAACCTAAATAGCCTTCACTGGTGTGGCGGCAAAAAAAGAAGAAAAAGTATCCAAACATTTTATTGCATCCACACATTCCTGTCCTGTCCATCAAAACCATAGAGGCTGCAAGTTCATTAGTATGAACCACAAATAGATACTTGTTTGCTTCTTAATGAGGTATGGTGTGGTCAAAAGCCCACCAGGGACTTTGGTGGTTGCCAGTCTTCAAGGCAGGAGTCAGCAAACTTTTTCAGCAGGGGGCCGGTCCACAGTCCCTCAGACCTTGTGGGGTGTTGGACTATATTTGAAAATAAAAATAAAAATGAATGAATTCCTATGCCACACAAATAACCCAGAGATGCATTTTAAATAAAAGGATACATTTTACTCGTGTAAAAGCACACTGATTCCCAGACTGTCCGAGGGCCGGATTGAGAAGGCAATTAGGCTGAATCCGGGTCCCGGACTTTAGTTTGCCTACCCATGCTTCAAAGCCACACCTCCCTCCCTCCAGCTAAAAAACAGTAAGGCACTATTGCTCTGCCATGAGGGCGAATGAAGGCAATTATCGTCTCCCTCAAGCATAGCATGAGGAAAAACTGAAAGGAAAGATCTCACACAACTGGTGCTTCTAACTACTTTGGGATGTGGCAGCCAATACAGTCAGTGGGAGTCTTCTCCACTCCGACCTAGATATTACCAGAGGCACCCTGGCAAAACCCACTAGTGATGGCTGCTGTAGCTCCCCACTCCTTTTTGGCTTAGTACTTGAAGTAGCAAAAGCCATCTGGATCTAGCTACCCTTTTAATTTCCCACAATGTCCCTGACCTAGCATCACTCCGGTGCATTGTGGGGAAATTCAAAGGGGCTAAGTCCAGGCACGCAGTGGTACTTGGAGTTCTGCCACCACAGCCAGGTTAAGCCTGCCAGGGCCAATTAGCAAAATAGGTGGTTCACCAAACAAAACTTTGCCAAGGGACCCCCTGTAACCTCAAGCTGTCCCTGGGCAAAAAAAATAAGCTTTCCTGTTCATCAGACCATGGATTGCCCTTTACTCTTCCTAGGATGATTTTAGGGTACATGAAAATGTTGTAGGCAAACATGAGTGTTTTGTTTTTCTTTACACTCTTCTACTACTAAGAGATTCTTCTGAAGGTCTCTTTATTTCCTTTCCATTAATCAGCTCCAGAACTAGTGCAAGTTGCCATTTGAGGAGATTATGTAGAAATCTGTTGTTGTACTGCGAAGATCAGAGAGTTTACTGCAAGTGTAGGCATGGCACAGCTCAGGGAGGACTTAATGTGATAAATAATAGAGAGTTCTGTGAAGAACTGTTTATGCATAACAAAATAATCCTCGCACACGCATTGACAGTTATTTGTGTGGTGGGAGGAACACATGGAAGGGATTTATGTGTCCAGAAAGCAGTAACACAGGGTTTGGTTTTAATTGGGAGAAGAAGCGGGTCCGATTCTTCAAAAGAAATAAAACTTCTTACAGTTTTCAGAATAACATACAAGGCTCCTAATTATCTTTCTTCCTTCTTTTAAGAAAACATTTTGTTAGTATTCCCCATTAGTAAAATCTGTTGTTGTTTTTTAATGTAAAAGAAACCTTCCTGTTATGGTGAGTTTCACTTTATTCCCCAGTAGTTCCAGCAAGAAACGCTGTAAGCAATAACGTTTTAATTGGAAACAAGCTTTCCGGTCATACATATTTTCAGGAATAGTCCTACAGTGTTTGGCATCTGTCTGTCTCATGCAATGGAGGGTGAGGTCAACCACTGCATTATCAGCATCTAAGTGACCTCCTTTGGGTGCAAGCCTGGACAGTATGTATGGAGGTCCTGGGCTGCCCAGGTGACAAGACTCCCTCCCCTCTTGGCCTTGCTGATGTGGTCCAAAGGGAAGCAGAGAAATTGCTACCATTAATAATAACAACAGCAGCAACACACAGGTAAGTAGATGAGGATGCCCTCTCCCTGAAGGAGCAGATGCACAGATGGGTAGGGCTCCTAGATCCATTGATGTCCATGGAGGCACAGGTGTCCTCAGGGGCCAGGCATTTTCTTCCAGCATCAGCTGCTATATCAGCTACATGGGGCTACCCTTGACGGTGGTTTGGATATAGCAGGTAGTCAAGAATGCTGTGGCCCAGTAGTTCTGTGTTAACATATTGCACTTATGGTAAAAGCGCTGCACTGGGTCCCAGTGTATTTCTGAGCTAAGGGCAAGGTAGTTGGAAATGTAGTCCCACTCCAAGGCAGAGAAATTTCTCAGTAAGGGATAGTGAACTCTGATGAACTGCAGCAACTTTCCTCCCCTATAACCAGCCCAGTGGGGCAGAGCTGGTAACACTTGCTTCATCCATCTCCCAAACCCAGGTCTTCGCAATGCATGCCAGGTTGGAATCTTCATACATTATTACATTGTGGATGAGTGTAGTCTTACTATGTTGGTGTTTAACAACAACAACTTTTTATTTATACCCCGCCCTCCCTGGCCAGAACTCGGCCCAGAGCGGCTAACACCAAGAAAATTACAATAAAACATAATAGGAAAGTGGAAAAAAGTTAATTAAAATACAATTTAAAATGCAGCCTCATTTTAGTAGTAGCCCATAAATCAAAACCATAAGGGGAGGGAAACGTAAGGGTCAGACTGAATCCAAACCAAAGGCCAGGCAGAACAGCTCTGTCTTGCAGGCCCTGCGGAAATATGTCAAGTCCCACAACAGCACCACCATGCAATTGGGCTTAGTGGAACATCATGCCACCATACCATGGGGATGTGGAGTTGGAAGATAGGTACCATGGCCTTCAATGGTTCAAACTTTCCATCACTTCTGCTGCATTTTCACCAGTTAACTGTGAAAAGAACAAACACTAGCACCTGCACAAGACCTCTTCAAAAAGTCAGCCAAGGAAGGTTGCCCATTATTATTTTCTCTGCAGAAATAAAAATAAAAGACTATTGGATCAAGGGGCAATGGCTAAATTCAAAATAGAATTTAAATTTTTAATTAGAATTTTCATGAAGATGAAAATTCTAAAACACTTTATTGTGAAGTAAATCTTACTGAAATCAGTCTGTCTAACTTCTAAATAAGCATGTTTAGGATCAGAATGATAACTGAAAACACACATCATATGGAGACATTTTACATGTCTCCACTGCCCCCATCCAATCTGGCTGTCTTGAAATTTTAATTATCTTAGCTTCAGGTCAATTAGCAAACAAAGCAACTTCCTTCTGCATACTACAGGACTCAACAAGCATTTCTGACAAACTTCTTCCATTCTTTATTTTTCCGAATAACTTCTTTCTCAAGCATCAAATGTTAGTTCTACTCAAGAGTAAACTGACTGAAATTAAAGGACATTACTAACAAAAAATCATTAATCTGGATGGATCTAATCTGTGGATATTTATTTTAAAACTTGAAGGTGGAAACCCATTGAGAGTGCTATTTAACTAATTTTTACTCAGAACGTTAAAAAACTTCCCTATACAGATGTCTTCTATTTTTTTTTTAAAAAAATTTTTATTTGGTTTTCACATTTTATATAGACAAAGACAAAAACACAAACAACATAAAAACAAGCAAACAAAAAAAAAATAAAACAACAAACATATATAGTTTCCAGAAAAAACTTATTTTCTAACCCTGGTCATTGACCTCCCCCCACCCCCTCCCTTGCATCCCTATTCCCAAATTTGTATCAGCAAATTGGCATTTCCTTATCCATCTTAATATTTGTCCTTTATATATATATATATATAAAAAAGCAAAATTAAATTTATTCTAAGTTGGACCTCAGTTCCCTTCCAACGATTTCCCAATTTGTCTTAAATAATAATCTTATTAGCTAAATCCCGTAGTCTTAAGTGTTGTTGAAACTAGATTCTTCCCTCCCTCCCTTCCCCGGTTTGTGTCCCTTCCGAAAACATGTCCAAAATAACAATTATTAGCCCGGATTCCTTATGTCCGAGGCTCTCAAATCTCTTTCAGTCCCTCTCCGCCGGCCTAGTTGGCAATCCTTTATGTCGGTCTTCATTTCTCGAAAGAGTTCTTTCACGGTCAGTCCAAAATCTCTTCCCATATTTGCAGGCAACTGCTGAGGAATTTCCACAAGGCATGAATTTTGAACATAATCCAAGTCAAAGTCTATGTGGAGGCCCCAATTGTATTTCTTTGTTTTAAATTCCTTGATTTCATGAATTCCCAGGGCCTCCACTTTCTTCTTCTGGATCTTTCGTAGATTTGTAGTAGGTTCAGTCCAATAGTCTCCTTGTTTATGTTCCACAGATGTCAGCTTCTGGACAGTATTTTCCCATTTCTGTTCTTCTCTTTCTTGTTTTATCTTCTCCTCTTCTTTGGTTATCATTTCCGGCTCAGCTGTGGATTCTTTCTCAGCCAGGTTCTCATTACATTGAACAGAACTACTTGTTTCAGGATTCAAGGTCATCAATTGTTCACTCATAGCCGTAGTCTGTTCCTGTAAGATTCCAACCAAATAAAACATCCTTTCGATTTCTCCCAGTATCTTTCCATCCACAGCCATTGTAATTCCACAGATTTCCCCCTAGAGGGAATCTGGTTACTTAGTGTTCTTTTCTCCAACAGTCCTCTGTCTTATTATTGATTCTTTGTTTCCAACAATTTTAGTACAATTGTAACTCCTTTTAATCCAGAGGGGTCTTAAGTAACAATTTTTCTGCTATTAACAGTCCGTTTGACAGCTTTGACAGCTGTCAAACTCTGTTCTTCTTATACCAGCTCCACAGTAGGACACTCCCGGGCCCGGGAGGGGGGTTGCTTACAACAGAAAAATACCCCTTCCAACACTCCTCTCTCCTGCTCAATCCTTTTCCAAATCTTGGAAGTTACTGTCTTTTTAAACTCACCCTTTACAGGGTAGGCACTCCAGCTTAGTTCTTTTATCGTTGCTCTGGATCGTCTGCAAGGGGGGGGGGGTGCGGACTTCCTTTTAACACATCCCCCGATCGTCTCAAATTCAATAGGTAAAATTCTTAGAATCCAAATTCAATTAACTCACGGGTTCTTTTTCTCAGCCGAATTTCAAGGAAGGAAGTCAGCGCTCTCCGGTCATGGCTCGCGGCTTCGCTCAGCAGAGGTAGCGATGGACTCTCGGTGCCACGCCACCCCCCGTATCCCCTCCGCAGCCTTTAAAAAGGCTCTTTGCGAATCAGGGGGGGCGCTTAAGGCACCCACCGAGTCTTCAGTCCGCAGGCTTCGTGCCTGCGGTTTTAAGGGTCCCCGTGTCGCCGGCACGGCAAAGACCCATCCCCCGCTGAGCCGATCCCCTCCGGAGCTCGGAGGGAATCCGCCATTCCCAGATCGCGCCAACCCCGGAAGTCCCTATACAGATGTCTTCTAAAGGTTGTATAGTTACTTATCTCATTGGTTTGATAACTTCATATTCTCCAACATTTCTCCAAGGAAGACATGCATGTCCAAAAGAAAAGTGGGACATTCCAGGATCAAATCAGAAAGTGGGACAGCTTCTTGAAAATAGGGATTCTTGGAGGTTCTGGAACACGCTCACCAAACAAAATACTAAGTTTGCTCAAATTTGGGCTCCTTGAATGGTGCATAGATTAATAGCAGGATAGTTTCTTCCAACTCTGGTCACTTTCCTTCATTATATTTACAGTTGTGAGATAAGTCAGCCTGTGGAGAAGAGTGGGTCTTTCCCCTCTTGAGGGACAAGAATTGAATTCCACCTGTTCAGAGATTTCCAATGAATTCACGGCAGCAGAAACTAAATGACATCTAGGTCAACCATAGGAGAGGAATTGGAACTACATCTCTTTAGCATGCAAGTTTCTGCCTCCAATGAAACAGCAGAATATTAACTGCAGCTGAACTCGGGGCTTCTGGGGACTGAACTTCAAATGACAGCCTTGAGCTAACAGTGGCTGGAAAGCAGAATCTGCACTTAACGGGCTCTCCCAGCGCAACAGAAATCAGGATGAATGTTCTTAACTCCAGTTTATGGCTTAACTTCTCTTCTCGTGCCAAAGCATTTTAGTGTTGCTTGTTTTGCTCATATGAGTGCAGCCAAAAGTGATGAGCAAACTTCATTCCTGAGATGGCGAACATCGAGACCTTGCCACAGGTGGCATTCAGCCAATACTCTTATGCTCATGGCAGGGTGGGTTTTTATTTATTTAGTTAAATGAGACCTGCACTAGTGGGAGAGGGGAAGCCATTTTTGTTGGCTCCTTCCCACCACTATAGCAACTTTACACCCTGTTTTGGAAGAGGGCAACTCTCCGCAGGACTTGTTCTCCACTTCACTCAGAAGAGATCTCTGCTGGATGAAAATCCCTTCCATGAGTTTAAAGGTACTAGCAGGAGATCGCTACACATTTTAAAAACATAATCCCCCAAAACTGTATTTCCATAGGATCTTTCCCCCCACATTTTTTCTCCATGCTGAAAACCCTCCAGAGGTCTTGCGACAAACTCAATACCTGATCTGAAATCATTAGAAAGCTGAAACAAAGTAATTAAGATGTTAAATAAATAATGTTAATGCATCCCAAACCCTCTTTTAAAATATTCTGTTTAATGGAGGACAACAAAAGGAAGGGAGGGTCATCTAAAGTTTCCCTGGAGCTATTTAGCTCATAGAAATGAGGTGAGGGGGGGGGCTGGTATGCATAAAAAAGACTCCTGGCATGAAATATTAAATGTTCTATGCATCCAGACTAAACTAGGCATAGGACAGGCAAGAACAATTTCTAAATTATTCATGGCTGTCATAGCAAATTCATATATTACCCAAGACATGGACGGATAGAGGTGGCAAATGAAACAAAGCTATTTTTGTACTTTGCCACAAACACAGTTGTAACTTTCTCTTTGGCTAAAAGAACTCAAGGGACTGTATACATGGAACCTTTAGCATCATCAGCAGATGGCTTTCTCCTGCTACATTTTTCTTATTGTCAACTCCCCACCACCACCGCCTTAAAATGAACTGCATTTTTATTTCTGTTTTGAAAATTCATTATTTAAGAGAAAGCCAGGAGCTGGTTGAGCTACTCCCTTTGCATCCTCCTTCCTCTCTGACAACTTCCACTCTCAAACCACTCCTCAGGGCCAGTCTCTGCTACATATTCATGTAGGTTACTCTCTTAGTTAGTTTCATACAAAGGCAAGGAAAGAAAAGTTAATCTCTCAAAATGCTTTTCCGTTTTAAAAAAGATCTTCCACTTATAATTAATAATAATTTTATTATTTGTACCCCACCCATCGGACTGGGTTGCCCCAGCCACACTGGGCAGCTTCCAAACATATATAAAAGCATAATAAAGCATCAAACGTTAAAAGCATCCCTGTACAGGGCTGCCTTCAGATGTCTTCTAAGAGTTGTATAGCTATTGATCTCCTTGACGTTTGATGGGAGGGCATTCCACAGGGTGAAACATAGGAAGCTGCTTTATACTGAGTCAGGCTGTTGGTCCATTCAGTTCAACATAGCCAATGCGAACTGGGAGTGGCTCTGTGGGATTTCATCTCAGCCCTACCTTGAGATGCCTGGGATCAAAACTGGGAGCTTCGGCATGCAAAGCAGGTCTTCTTTGGCAGAGCTACAGCCCCTCTCCATTAGTGAGTGTTAAAGGTAAAGGTAAAGGTACCCCTGCCCGAACGGGCCAGTCTTGACAGACTCTGGGGTTTGTGCGCCCATCTCACATCTATAGGCCGGGGGCCAGCGCTGTCCGGAGACACTTCCGGGTCACGTGGCCAGCGTGACAAAGCTGCATCTGGCGAGCCAGCGCAGCACACGGAACGCCGTTTACCTTCCCGCTGGTAAGCGGTACCTATTAGTATCAGTGTACTTGTATTACCGTATTTTTCTGCTCCATAAGGTGCACCTGACCATAAGGCGCACCTAGTTTTTAGAGGGGGGAATTCAAGAAAAAAAATATTATTTAAAGGGAGCGCTGAGCAGAGCCTGCATGCATCCCAGGCTCTGCTCTTTACATAATAGGCTCTGGGATGCATACAGGCTCTGCTCAGCGCTCCCTTTCACGAGCCGCGTGGAGTGTGTGTGCGGCGCTTGCGGGCTTTTCCCCGAGGAGGGAGAAGGGCAGCCTGTCACTGACGGGTTGCCCTTCTCCCTCCTCGGGGAAAAGCCCCCAAGAGACACACACTCTCTCTGTGCGGCTCGTGAAAGGGAGCATGGCTCTTGGGTGCTTTTGTGGGAGGTGGGGGAAGGGACAGCCCCCCCAGCCCCAAAGAGCAGCTCAGGGAGCAGCGGACAGGCTGTGCGCAGATTCCCCGCTGCTCCCAGAGCTTGAAATTTGGTGAGCAATACCACAAGTCCTTACACAAATCTTTACATCAGCCAACCCCATGGACTAATGCTTCCTTCCCTCAACTCCCTGGCAGTTGTGCTGGGTTGCAACAGCTGCCATTGTCAGAATCCTGGTAAGCGGTCTTTATTCTGCTATTAGAGATATTTTGTGTTTTTGAATGAAGAACATTATGCCCAGGCGAGCCGTTTGCAGAAAATACACATGCAATATGCAACGATGGTTTGCGTCTGACTATTCTATTCTTGTGGATAAATATTGGCCTAAACATTGAATGCCAAGATACACGCACACATACAAACAAAATGCAGGAAGGCTGAATGAAATGCGCAGGAATTAAAGTCCTGGTTTGATGCATCCCTACTTTTTAACAATAATTTACATTAATCCAGTGGAGGTTTACTTTTTGCTCTTGTGTGAAAACTCCCTACATCAAGCACATTAACTTTCTCTCTTTTCAGTGTATTTAAAGTCCAGGCTTCAGAAATCGATTTTGCATTGTACAATTGCAACTTCAAAGAACTGCCTACAGAGTGGTGGGTGAGAGGGCGGGGAGAGAAGTCTGCAGCAAATAAAATATTGACAAGCTGTTCACTACAAACTGCTTTAGTTCATATTCTCCCATGAAATTATACTAATACAGTTTGAGCAACACTCAAGTTTTTAAATGTTCATACTGGGAGAAATTCAACGTAGCGCTATAAGAATCATTCTATCAGGACCAGCATTTCAGCTAGCCAGACAGAAGCATCCCCTGTTCTAGAGATTCTCCCAACTTTTCCCCAAGGTAATGGGGAGGGGGATAGGAGAAGAAAAGTTGGGAAAGCTATGTTGAACTGGCTGTTAGCGATACTCATTAGTTGAATCCAGCCTCTTGTTTTTCTATATGGAATTGTTTTTAATTGTGTTGTATATGGAATGGTCTATTATTGCTTTGGCACTTGTGTTATGCTTGCAACTCTTGCATTTGTTTTATAATTGTACATTTCATTGTTGTAACCTGCCCTGGGGCTTTGTGGTGAGTGGCAGGTGAATATCTAATAAAATAAAGAAAACAAAGAAAGAATTGGTACAGTTGGCTGCTGTTGGAATTTGGCTTGAAGTTTCAGGGGCTTGTCTCCATCACAGGGTCCATGGCAAAAATAAAAAGCCAGTAATCTTGGCCTCCAGTGAGTTGAGTTGATTTGTTTACTCTGGATCTGTCCTTCTAAAGAATGGGCAAGGAACTGCCAGACCACAAGTCTCATATATGCTGTAGGTAGGGATGAGTGAAAAATTTGATTCAGTTCATTTTTAAAGGCCTAACAGTCAAATTTCCTAAATGTTCCTAAACAATATGCAAACCAAAACACTTATATAACTTTAGTAAGAGTGGGAGGAAATCCCCAGACCTCTTGTCATGGTCATTCACAGGGATATAAACTAATTTGGACAACTGCAACTCCAATCAAAATTCCTGAACGATATAGCATAAGCAGCAGTACAGAAATTCCCTTGCCTTCGCGGTATATAAGCATAAGAGTTCACTCTAGAGATTGGCTAATTTCCAAGTCAATACAGTGGTACCTCGGGTTAAGTACTTAATTCGTTCCGAAAGTCCGTACTTAACCTGAAACTGTTCTTAACCTGAAGCGCCACTTTAGCTAATCGGGCCTCCTGATGCCACCGCGCTGCCGGAGCACGATTTCTGTTCTTATTTTGAAGCAAAGTTCTTAAGCTGAAGCACTATTTCTGGGTTAGCGGAGTCTGTAACCTGAAGCGTATGTAACCTGAAGCGTATGAGCAGTTCTACATCAATGCCTAGATTGCCTGCATGCACGTAAGGAATGGAGGATAAACTTGCTACACGAGGGACCGCCATGCTGTGGGGAAATGTAGCAATGCTGCTTGCTTGCTTTTATTTACACATGGAGTGAGGGAGACGTGCAGCGCAGCCTTCTATACGATGAACATACAAAACAAAAAGCAACATTAGTTAACATAGGTGACAAAATGGTGCAGTAGCAGGCCATTTTTAGCTAATAGTATTGACACTCAATGCAATTTACAGACATCCAATAAATATGACTGGGGGTAGGCAGGCACAGCCATTAGTGCCAAAGAAGTCCACCTCTGAGGAGGGTGTGGCTCTGTTGTTGAGAATCTGCTTTTGCATGCAGAAGGGCTCCAGTTCAACCCCTTGCATCTCCAGGTAAGGGTTGGGAATGTCCCCTGCCTGAAACCATGGAGAGCCACTGCCAGACAGTGTAGACAACAGTGAGCTAGATGCACCAATGGTCTGACTCAGTATAAGTTATGTTCCCCCAATACCATGACTGGGTCCCCTTGAATGAAAGCAGAGGAACCAGGAGGACTGGTCACTGATAATGCCACATGCACAAAGCTGGTAGGCATCTGCCAGCCCAGTTCAATATGAATTGACTTGAAAGAGAATTCTACCAAGTTTATTGGGACTTATTCCTAAATAAGAGACGCAGGTGGCACTGTGGGTTAAACCACAGAGCCTAGGACTTGCCGATCAAAGGGCGCTGGTTCGAATCCCCACAACGGGGTGAGTTCCCATTGCGCCATCCCTGCTCCTGCCAACCTAGCAGTTTGAAAGCATGTCAAAGTGCAAGTAGATAAATAGGTACCGCTCTGGTGGGAAGGTAAACGGCGTTTCCGTGTGCTGCTCTGCTTCTCCAGAAGTGGCTTAGTCATGCTGGCCACGTGACCCAGAAGCTGTACGCCGGCTCCTTCGGCCATTAAAGCGAGATGAGCGCCTCAACCCCAGAGTCGGCCATGACTGGACCTAATGGTCAGGGGTCCCTTTACCTTTATTCCTAGATTAGTCTGTATGTGGCTATAGTCTGACAGCTGCATAACCACCTTACTTTTTGTCATAAGATTTTATTTTTAAAAAATCATAATACCACAAGATAAGAGAAACTAATCTAAATAGAAAAAGAAAGAGAAAAGAAAACGCAGAGGATTCTCTCAAATGGAAAGTGGTGGATCCTCCCAGGTCTCACCTGGTAGCTTCCATTGTGCTCTGTACAAATGCACAGAAATAAACCAAAGTTGTTTACCTTCCAGTGTATTGGCAGTGTGGCTACTACAGGAGAGAAGTACTCTGCTGTTGAAATTACTGCTGCTTGAAACCAAATGAGTGTGAATGCACTCTAAAATCTCTTGCTGGGGAAACATCATCTGAATCCTGTGCAAGAATTTACTATCTGGCACTCAGTGTATGCATAAAAACTATGTGAAGGAAGATATTTAATTATAATGGGTTGGATCCAGGCTAAGTTAATAAGACCTAGTTACATTTGAATCACTGGGACCGAGGTTATATTATGATTAACTTATCCTATTGATTTCAGTGGAAGCTAAATTCAACTAGCTTAGTCCGGATCCAAACCACTTATTTTTCCTGTAGCATCCACATTCATTTCTGTACCCGGGTGTGTTTACAGATTCAGCCTGATTTTATTAAGGAAATTTCTATTGTTTGCTGTACAATTTAATGAGCTCTTGGGAGCTTTTGCATTTAAATGTCATCTAAGTCACACCCTCTCTTATGAACTCTTTTGAGGCTGAATTGTGGGCCATTACATTCAAGGGAATATAACTTGGCCTTTATTAGTTTCCATTCATTGCTTTAATAAAAACTTCATTTTGAAATAGTTAGGGTCACTACCCAGCTAATTTACCAAGCTCAGCCTTCCAGAAGACAAGCTTTCCAGAATCTAGCTACCTAAAAATCTAATTACTATTTTTACTCACAAGGTCTATAGAAATGGATTTAGTAGACCAAATGTGGAAGCATTGTCAGAAGTGAAAAGTAATTCCTCAGCTCTCTCTATCAACAGGGGCGCAACCAAATGAAATTCATGCTCAGAATATTAGGGAACCTGAACTGGATCAAGGTCTTACCCTTTCCCCTGATTTCCTGATCCAAATTGCCCCACAAGCTATTTTCACAATGGAGAGAAAGCATACTGGGACCTGGCACTGGTATGTTTTTTCTATGGAACAATAGCATCTTGCCAGAGAAAAAGGACACCCATTCCTGTAAGTAATACAGAGAAGAGAAACAACCTTCTATTAGCATGGGGCAGCAGACATAGTTGCTGAGGAACCAAGGCTGATCCATTTGGACTATCAGTAATCAGCCCAAGGACTGATAAAGCAAATGGATTTGATCCAAATTTAATATCCCTAGTAAGGTATGATAAATAGTGTCAATTAGCTGTTCATTCAAGAGGATGAGATCAGGAGAAGCACTAAAGCCAGGGCCCACTCTCCGTCCCTATCAGCTGGCTAGCAATATTCAGAGTGTAAGCATATATATACTTGAAGGTAGCAAAGTAGAGCAGAGAACCAAACATACATATAACTATATCCTTTTAGAACCATGTTCAGAAATCTCACACAGGTGTGTAATTCCTATAAAGGTTGATTGTGGTTAAGGGTGTGTGGCATAATTATTCAGAACTCTTGACACTCAGGGTCAAAATAGTTATTACAGTGGATACATATATGTTTTTAATATTATTTATCTTACTACTGGGATGCAGGTGGCACTGTGGGTTAAACCACAGAGCCTAGGACTTGCCGATCAGAAGGTTGGCGGTTCGAATCCCCGTGACGGGGTGAGCTCCCGTTGCTCGGTCCCTGCTCCTGCCAACCTAGCAGTTCGAAAGCACATCAATGTGCAAGTAGATAAATAGGTACCGCTCCAGCGGAAAGGTAAATGGCATTTCCGTGTGCTGCTCTGGTTCGCCAGAAGCGGCTTAGTCATGCTGGCCACATGACCCAGAAGCTGTATGCTGGCTCCCTCGGCCAATAAAGCGAGATGAGCGCTGCAACCCCAGAGTCGGCCACGACTGGACCTAATGGTCAGGGGTCCATTTACCTTTACCTTTAATCTTACAACTACTACTACAAATCATCATCATCATCATTTATTTATTTATACCCCACCCATCTGGCTGGGTTTCCCTAGGCACTCTAGGTGGCTTATTTATTTTAAATAAATTCATTTCCTTCCAGGGCAAATAGCAGCTTCCTAGATGGAGTGTGGTTTTCACTGGAACTAGGATATGGAGAAGTCAGAGTTCAGTCCTTCCCAGACCTCAAGGATGAGGTCTCTTCCCCTGAGGAGCAAGGGAAGCAGACCCTTCCCTCAATTTTCCACACTGCCAAAGTCTCTGAGGAGTTTTTGGATCTGGGCATTGCTACCTAAGGAGGACTGGAGATTCCTAGTCAGCTCTTATCTCTGCTGGGCAGCAGAAGCAGAGGAGGTGGTGAGCCGGTGTGGAATTTTAGAGCCAACATTGAAGTGCTCAGTTAACTGACTGAAGGCCACTCAGTCTTCACGGACAGAGCAGGGATCGTCAAAATGGTGCTCTCCAAATGTTATTGGTCCATTGGCCATGGCAGTTATACAGTAAGCTCTCAGTCTAAGCTTGTTCATTGCTAAAGCAGCAGCTCCCATCCAAGTTCCTGTCTTCCTGAACTGGGGAAATGGGCATAGTTAAGTATCCTCGCTGCATGCCATGATCCTTATTGGGCTATCGTAGCTATTATTTTGAAAGTAAAAACAAGACACAGTAAATTCATACACCCATTTAACGCATTTCATATATTAGCTGTCTCCAACCCTCTGGAATTGTACTGAGGCTGTTTGTTGTTAAAAAAATGTCAGCAGAATGTGGAAATAGTGTAGTATGTTTCTGTGATTTACTGTGGCAGTGTTTTTTTCAGGGGTAATCAAGGGTATGTAGTACTGGCACCTCTTTTTGTTGTTGTTAAAAAGTGTGGCACTTAACAGTAACAACTTCATGGTGAGTACTGGCACCTATTTTTCTCGAAAAAGAAGTACTAGGCCTTTCTATTCATTCTTTTCAGTGTTTGAATTGTTATGCTTAATATGCTATATGTTAATAGACTAGTGTACTGGGAATGAAAAGTAAATAGATTTAATTAGAGCGCTCCCCCACCCCTCAAGTCTTAGTTCTTAGCATTTGTAGTACCTATACAGTGGAGCATCTAGGACGGTGTACATTAGCAGTGGAGAACTCCCATCATCCCTAATGACAAGGGATGGTCCAGGCACAGCTATTTGGCAGGAAAATGGGAGGAGGAGAACTTATTCTGCTCCTCTGCTCCCTTCCTGAGCATCCAGTTATTGCATCTAAAACAGACTTTGTGCACAAAGCTTCAGTTGTGGGATCAAATTAGGGAACCATACATGCAGCACTTACTCGCATACCTGGTCCCCATCTATCTAAGAATACACACTGCAGACACTGTGCACACAGCTCCAGTTTCCAGATTGAGATGGGAAACCACATATGCCAGCTCCTCACCTAACTAGGGGTGCCTATTGCTTCTGAGCATTAAGTGGATCTCTGGATCAGCGCAACTGATTATACTATGTATTTTTTTCCTGGATAGGTGTCTTTCACTAGCCTCATTGTCCATAAATTGGTAGAGATTTCTTTGGATTGATCTGGTATAGTCATACATGATTTAATATAGTTCCTAGTTTGGCTTATATTTACAATACTCGACTGTTTTACATCGAAGGGGAAGAAGCGTTAGCATCTGGCAACCACACCTTGATTCATTCTAGCCTCAAGAGTCACGGTATGGTGCATTAATGTCTCAGTTTGTAATTTGCCAGCTGCATTTAATGGAACCAATTTTCATTACATCTGTTCTATGGTTCAAAGAGCTGTTTTAGTTGCCAAAGGGTGCCAGCTTCACACAAATTCAGAGAGGGTGCTACTACTCTTTCTTGAAGTATTAGATAAATAGGGAAGGCTCTTTTTTAAAAAAAAACAACAACATTATTTTTGCAGAAGTAAATTCTATATTCATGGCTTACCACTGTTAGATTTCAAATTAAAAGTGTAGTAAGATCCATGCCCTGGAAATATATATTGATTTTATGTCATTTTAGTTCATAATAACTAGTGATATGAAAAGACAAGCAATCTGGAGTATGTTCATTCTTCTGACAAACTTCTTCAGCAAAACCATCAAGTTTAAGGAGGACTGAGGAGGTTTTAAATGAAACATATTAGAGAGGGAAGGTCATGTAGCTATAAATTCCACAGATATCGAAAAGCCTTACTTTGCTGGGGTGGCTCTGTATGGCTTGTGCATAAATTTAATTCTCATAAAAATCTGTAATCATTGTATAGCATAAAATGCAAGGTTCCAAAATGACAGCCACTTTCAATAAAAAAGAGGTTTTTCCTCATGGGCCACAGAAAATTTGAAATGTTCTACTGCACTTTGAAGTTCTAAGCATCAGCCATATGAGAATTATAAAGCATTAATCCTGAAAAGTTTTCACCTGACAGTCATGAAATAGCATACCTGTGTGAAAAGTGACTCAGTTTTACTTCCTGAGGCAATGTCTTTTTAAAAAAAGTAGCTTCAGAAATACCATGCATCATGTCATATTGAAAATATGATCTTGGAATGGCTAGATCCTTTTGAAATCACTGAAGTCTATATTATAACTATATTTGTGTGAAAAGTTTCAATGACATTTTAAAAATAATCAAAAAATACTTCTTATATGGCAGATTATATCCCAGCTGCTTTGGCTGACTGCTTAAGCCAGTCTCAAAATAATTTGGTAATGCCGATCCGTCTCTATTAGAACTGTTAATTTTTAAATGTCTCATAGATATATAGATATGCACAGTCCAGGAATTTCTCCTGCTCATGCTGCCTTGAAAAGATTGGGACCTGTACAAAAGCCTGTGTCTTTTGCTCGAATCCTATGCAGCTCGTGCAATATTGCATAAGAGGCTGCTGGACAAGCCCAATGGCTCATCTAGTCCACTATCCTGTTCTGCCTGTGGCCAATTACCGTATTTTTCGCCCTATAGGACGCACCATCCCATAAGGTGCACCTAGTTTTTTGGGGGGGGAAATAAAGGGGAAAAAAATATTTTCCCCTCAGGCGCGGGGCTGGGGCGGGGGAAGCCCGAGCTTCCCCTGACCCCAGCCCCCAAACAGGCAGCTCTCTGCAAGCAGCGGGAGCCCAGCGCTGGCTCCCGCTGCTTGCTGAGAGGTCCGCGAAGCCTGGGTGCGCTGAGCTCAGCACGTGCAGGCTTCAGCATGCAGGCAACTCTCCACAAGCAGCGGGAGCGCTCCCGCTGCTTGTGGAGAGGTCCGCAAAGCCTAGAGAGCAGAGGGGTCGGTGCGCACCCACCCCTCTCGCTCTCCAGGCTTCAGTGAAAGCCTGCATTCGCCCCATAGGATGCACACACATTTCCCCTTCATTTTTGGAGGGGGGGAAATGCATCCTATAAGGCGAAAAATATGGTAGATGCCTATGGGAAGCCTTAATGCAGCAGTGCTCCAGCCTTCTTTCCCAGGAACTGGTATTCAGAAGCATACTGCCTTTGACAGTAGCAGCTCCTGAGACCTCGGTTATTAGACATCCCAACCCCCCGCCAAATACTAGGTTAACAAAAACAGGGAACATAGTAGGTTTGATCAACAGGTTTAATCCAAGTATGTCCTCTTAGCAGAATGTCCCCTTCCATGTGAATGGGGCTTGGACCCAGCAGACATTTCTACTAGTGGGAGTGGAGCAGGGAGGCAATTTTAACCTCTCAAAAGGTCCCCTCCCCCCCCCCATGCTACCTCCCACACTCCTCCAGAGGGTTCCCCAAACCTCTGGAGCAGGTTTCTAGGGGGTGCAAAGGAAAGGTGGAATCAATAATACTCTGTTCTTGAGCAGAACTCTAGATCCAAAGCACTGAAAATGAATGTGACTGATGACTCAGGAGCAGGTCTCATTGATTTACTAACACAATGTGCATATATTATTATATTGCATATTTCTAATCCCTCGTGTCCTCCCCTTCCTTTTTCTTTCTTTCAAGAATGTGACATAATGTGGGTCAAAATTCAAGGGTATTCAAAATGCATTTAAAAGTGGGGTAGAAATTGCTTTATAGTTTCCCTGCAGGTATTTGTATTTGCACTTTTGAGGGAGCAAGGCACTTTGGAGTGTCACATACAGATGTTCTCTTTAGTACTGGAAGTGGAAACCTGTATGAAATCTCTGGCCAACTGTATAGTTCTCCTTGCACTGACCTTGTTTTGGGATTTTAGAAAAGCCATCCAGTGTTGCCCAGTTCTGAAGAACACAAATCGGCCTGCCTTCAGAAGTTCTTTTTTTAAAAAGCCATTTGCTTACTATTTCTGTTTTTTGAGTGAGTTTTTTCCTTTTCCTTTTAGTTGCTGGATTTCAAGTTTCAAGGGCAAATTTCACAATAATTTTGTTTATAATAGCAAGCATGATAACTCATATGGACTCTCACTAAAATTTCAAAGGCTACACACATTTCTGGCTACAATGTAACTGCATGAATAGTTAGAGAAGTAGTGTTTATGCATTTTCAGCAGTATGCTGAGAGCAGCAAGGGACCTCTTCCCTAGCATGAGTGAGATAAATCACAAGTTTACAGAGTAGCTTCCCTGTGGGTTTTAGATTGGTCACTTTGTTTTAAACGTACAGAGGTCCATTTTTACAGGCATTCCAAACTTGTCAGGTCTGGATGCTAAAAATGCAATTTCTTTTTCCAAATAAGAAAAAATATGCAATCCTTTGAGACTTTCTGATCTCTTGTTGTCAGAGCTGCTTCCAGATCCTAGCTCACAGAGGATCACGCTAGCCAGCAATCACTTTGTCAAAGTCTTTATTGAGTTACACTTTCCATTCTCCAGCTGCTGCGTGCAACTCTACGTCTTATGGGTTAGACCGGCGAAGCTCCGTCTGAGTCTCCGCCCCTTGTACACCAACTTAATATCCTAGCCTTACTCCACCTTTTCCGCCTGACTGTTCTTCTCTGGGTCCCTCTGCCCCCCTGGGTCTCTTCCTTCCTGGATTCTTCTGACGCCGACCCCCCGGACCCTCCTGCCTCCTTGTGCCGGGCTTTAGGACCTGGCTCCCTTTCCGGGCTGCTTACTGCGCCACCTTCCTGTGCATTTGAACTTGGCGCGCGCGCCCAACCTTCCACTTTCCGTCTGACCGTTTCTTCGCTCCCCGATGGAGGTGTGGCCACTCCTGACCCGTGCCCTCCCTCCTGTTGTGAGCTGCCAGCGCTTGATACCTGACGCCCTTCCTCTCCCCTGCTCTCTGTTGGTGACGCTGGTCCCGATTTCCAACTGCTCTCCTCTGAGCCCCCTCTGGCCCTTTCCTCCTGGGGTGTTCCCCTAGGCTCCCCCCTTGCCCTGGCCACTGGTGCTCCTTTCTGTGAATCTTCTGATTCACTGGAAAGACTCGGAGATCTCGGGTCGTCGTCATCACTCATCCTTTCTTCTGCCTCCTCCCCCTCGCTCTCTGTTTCCTCCCTTGCCCTTGCCTCTGCTCCTGAACCCCTGACACTTGTCTTATCTCATTACATGGAAGAAGAAGAAGAAAGGGAGCCATGGCAGCTTTTAAACAGCCTGGCAAACAGCAGGACAGTTGTGGTCCCCCCCCCAAGTTTATTTTATGTGCTAAGCTAATGATCGCATTTACATTTTTCAAATGTAAAAATAAATCTTACAGTAGAATGGTATGACTGTGGCTGAAAGCGCAAGAATATGAATTCAGTGATTATGTTGCAATATCATGAGGTCCTGAAAGGGACAGCGCAAAGCAGGGAGGATTTTTTAAAAAAGAAAGTATATTTCTGCAGAAAGACTCAAAATAAGTATACATTTTAAGTAAGGGGAGCTTTCAAGAAATGTAGAAAGCAAAACAATAAACTACAATATTAGAAGCACATGCTAACAATTCCTGCCATACTATATCTATTGATCGATCGATTGATTGATAGATTGTTAACATGTGCTTCTAATATTGTACCATTGGCCCATCACCATGCCCACCAGTCAAAGAGGCAACTGAATCCATCAGACTTTAAATTTTTGACATATGCTATGCTTATGAAAGTAAACATAGTTTCAGTTACCATATTTTTCGCCCTATAGGACGCACCGGCCCATAGGACGCACCTAGTTTTTTGGGGGGGAAATCAAGGAAAAAACATTTATTTCCCCCCCAGGTTTGCGCAGCCATCCCCAAGCTAGAAGAGGGAGACGGAGCGCTCCGTCTCCCTCTTCTGCCTTCAGGGACAGCTTGGCCCGCTATCCCGCGAGCTTGTGGGGCTGGTGGGGGGGGGAGAAGCAAGCTTGCTTCTCTCCCCCCCCCAGCCTCCAGATCAGGTCGGGAATAGCGGGGTGGTGGCGCTCCGCCATCCCCCTATCCCCCGAGCTTGTGGGGCTGGCGGGGGGGGAGAAGCAGGCCTGCTTCTCCCCCTCCCCACCAGCCTTCTAGCCAAGTCGGGCGGGGGACAGCGGGAAAGGCGTGCTGCGCCTCTCCCGCCGTCCCCTGAGTTTGCGGGGCTGGCGACGGGGAGGAGCAGGCTTCTCCCCCCGCCAGCCTTCTAGCCAAGTCGGGGGGCAGCGGGAAACTCTCCCGCTGTCCCCCGAGTTTGCGGGGCTGGCGACGGGGCTCTCCTGAAGCCTGGAGAGCAAGAGGGGTCGGTGCGCACCGACCCCTCTCGCTCTCCAGGCTTCAGCGAAAGCCTGAATTCACCCCATAGGACGCACACACATTTCCCCTTCATTTTTGGAGGGGAAAAAGTGCGTCCTATAGGGCGAAAAATACGGTATATGTTTACTTTCATAGAATCATAGAGTTGGAATAGACCACAAGGGCCATCAAGTCCAACCCGCTGCCAAGCAGGAAACACCATCAGAGCACTCCTGACATATGGCTGTCAATTTCACTGTCGAACAGCTCTTACAGTCAGGAAGTTCTTCTTCCTAATGTTTAGGTGGAATCTTCTTTCTTGTAGTTTGGATCCATTGCTCCGTGTCCGCTTCTCTGGAGCAGCAGAAAACAACCTTTCTCCCTCCTCTATATGACATCCTTTTATATATTTGAACATGGCTATCATATCACCCCTTAACCTCCTCTTCTCCATGCTAAACATGCCCAGCTCCCTTAGCCATTCCTCATAAGGCATCGTTTCCAGGCCTTTGACCATTTTGGTTGCCCTCCTCTGGACACGTTCCAGTTTGTCAGTGTCCTTCTTGAACTGTGGTGCCCAGAACTGGACACAGTACTCCAGGTGAGGTCTGACCAGAGCAGAATACAGAGGCACTATTACTTCCCTTGATCTAGATGCTATACTCCTATTGATGCAGCCCAGAATTGCATTGGCTTTTTTAGCTGCTGCATCACACTGTTGGCTCATGCGTTCCCTTCATCTACCAGGCTTGTAATTCTGTCAAAAAACGATATCAGGTTAGTCTGACATGACTTATTTTTCAGAAATCCATGCTGACTATTGGTGATCACAGCATTCCTTTCTAGGTGCTCACAGACTGTTTGCTTAATGATCTGCTCCAGAATCTTCCCTGCTATTGATGTCAGACTGACTGGGCGATAATTATTTCGGTCCTCTCTTTCCTCCTTTTTGAAAATAGGGACAACATTTGCCCTCCTCCAGTCTGCCGGGACTTCGCCTGTTCTCCAGGAATTCTCAAAGATGACTGCCAGTGGTTCTGAGATCACATCTGCCAGTTCTTTTAATACTCTTGGATGCAGTTCATCTGGCCCTGGAGACTTGAATACATCTAAACTAGCCAAGTATTCTTGTACTATCTCCTTAGTTATTCTGGGCTGTGTTTCCTCTGCTGAATCATTTGCGCCAAATTCTTCAGGTCGGGCATTGCTTTCTTTATTGGAGAAGACTGAGGCAAAGAAGGCATTGAGGAGTTCAGCCCTTTCTGTGTCCCCTGTTTGCATTTCACCATCTTCTCCTCTGAGTGACCCCACTGTTTCTTTGTTCTTCCTTTTGCTACGGACATACCCATAAAAGCCTTTTTTGTTGCTTTTAACCTCTCTACCAAGCTTGAGTTCATTCTGTGCTTTAGTTTTCCTGACTTTGTGTCTACATGTGCTGGCTATTTGTTTGAATTCCTCTTTGGTGGTTTCTCCCCTTTTCCATTTTTTGTAAACATCCTTTTTTAATCTTAACTCAGTTAAAAGTTCTTTAGATAGCCACCCTGGCTTCTTTAGGCACCTTCCATGTTTCCGTCTCATTGGTATTGCCTGACGTTGTGCTTTTACTATCTCCCTCTTAACAAACTCCCAGCCATCATGAACTCCCTTTCCTTTTAGTATTACTGTCCATGGGATCTCACCCAGCACTTCCCTAAGTTTTATGAAGTTGGCTTTCTTAAAGTCAAGAAATTGAGTCCTAGTATGCTTGGCTGCTCCTTTCCGCTGTATAGTAAACTTCAGAAGAGCATGATCACTCGCGCCTAATGATCCTTCCACTTCTACCCCACTAACCAGGTCATCAACATTGGTTAGGACCAGATCTAAAATGGCTGTTCCTCTTGTTGCTTCTCCCACTTTCTGGACAATGAGGTTGTCTGCAAGGCCAGTGAGGAATCTGTTTGACCTTATGCTCTTGGCTGAGTTTGACGTCCAACAAATATCCGGGTAATTGAAGTCCCCCATTACTACTATCTCCCTTCCTTTTGCATGCTTGGCCATCTGTTCCAGGAAGGCATCATCTATGTCCTCCGTTTGGCTTGGGGATCTATAGTAAACTCCCACAATGAGGTCTCTGTTATTCTTCTCTCCCTTAATTTTGACCCAAATGCTCTCACTTTGGCTTTGAGGTTCTAAATCTTGGATCTCTTCACAGGTATACACATCCCTGACATATAACGCCACTCCTCTTCCTTTCTTGTCTGGCCTGTTTCTCTGAAATAGATTGTATCCCTCCATTATTACATTCCAATCGTGGGACTTATCCCACCAGGTTTCAGTGATGCCTATTATGTCATATTTAGTTTGCTGGACCAAGAGCTCAAGCTCATCTTGTTTATTTCCCATGCTTTGCACATTAGTGTACAGACATTGAATCATTCCCCCGTGTCTCTTATTTAAGGATTTTTTCCTCCCACCACTAGGTCTGCGTGCTGTTTGCTCCATTTAGTCATAAACATATAACTGAAAAGAATATATTTACAACCTTGTGCTTATTCACTTTGTTCCTTATAGAGAGCTCCTGCACAGCTTTCTCCCTATCAACATTTAGCGATCTTCCTCTGTTCGTTTCACTTTAGACAGATCACACTGAAACACACAGTGTCCTCAGCAGTATCCAGAGAAGCCTCTCTCCACAGCCATTCTACCTCACACACACACACACAGAGAGATCAGATAGCAGTAAAAAATGCCAGTTACTTGAATAATAGTCACAACAGAATGGAATGCCTCTCTCATGTGACTCACAGTCAGCCAATCACATGTGAGCTACTGCCAAAGGGGGGGGCATGTTAAAAATGCACAGTAATTTAACGTAGGTGAGCATTCACATTTCAGGAAATTAAACCATCACCCTTAACACATACATGTGCCTGTGAAGGAATGGGTTTCCCAAAACCCAAAACTGATTGTGCAGGCAGTTTTAAACTGCACCAAAATCCCTATTTTTCCTTAGCTAAAATGCATAAACTTGAGCCGTTGAGCAAATGCATAACAAGAACACAGCTCTCTCCTTTATCAGTTTGTGACGTCAAGGATGACCCTGACTGTACCAGTAGAACAGAGAAAACACGTTTGTGCCTTATCTTATGTTCTTACCACAAAGATGCACAAACCCAAGTCTGGGCACAACGCCAGAAGCGTGTTCTCGGAGATGATGATCTCTTCCTCCAAGATAAGAGTGGGAAGAGGAAGATCCTTTTATGGTCAGGAGGGCAGGAAGAAAATCCCTTTTATGGTTAAGAGTGCCGGAGCAGGAACATCTGTGATGTCAACCTGCGTGTACAAGCTGACGTGGCAGGGGAAGGGGGAGAGGGTGTCTGGAGGATATATATACTGCATGAAACTTCTCGTTTCTTTGGACTTGCTGTGGACTTGATCACACAAGTGCCTTCTGCTATCCGGAGAGCAGAATAAACTCTTTCTTTGAACCAACCTCGGTGTCATTTGACTTCCTTCCTCCTGTCCCGGAGCAACGCAGACCCAATCAGTGAACTCAAAAAAGGCTACACCTGCGGGGGACAATATGGGAAGATTTACTTCGGAATGTGGAATGAACCACAATTCTATCCAACCCAAGATATAACTTCACTGTGATTACTAATATAATCCTATATATTCTACTCAGATGTAAATTCAAATGTATTCAAGGAGATTTACTCTCAAGTGAGTGTGCATAGGATTGTAGCTCTTTGGTGCTCCACCTACCACCAGCTCTGCCTATGTTACCCTGGCTCTGCCGACCATTATCTGCTTTCTGCCCCACCAGCCCCAGCGATCACCAACCACCAACTCTAGGGCATTTCCTGGTACTTAGAAAGGAGTGGTTACATGGCAGTGGTGTATGTGCGTTCAGTTATATGTGTGTTTTAGTTTGTGCTCTCTTCCATTTGCAAACCCACAATAACACTGTGGTCGACTTGATAGAAAATTGAGGATTCACTCTGTCTTACACTGAACACAAATGTCTCTGCTGCAATCTAAAGAAAATTATGCTTATATTCCTGTTAAAATTAACAGGTCTTAATTTAATCAGGACTAACATGTTCCATTGATTTAAATGGATATAAGCATAATTAACTTGAGGCCAAATAATGTAATACAATCTATGGTACAAGACATAAAACTACACCAGAAGAAAAATTAATCTTCTGTACTTATCTTCAAATGCAAATAATCATTGCCAACTGTTACCAACATGGTAGGTGTACACACACACACACACACACACACACACACACACACGATGTTGGTAACAGAGGCACTGTGTGTGTGTGTGTGTGTGTGTGTGTGTGTGCTTTTTAACAGAAAAAATCATGCCACATTTATTTTTGAATTTTCACGCATGTTGCAGTATATGCTATAACGTCAAAAGGGGGGGGGGAATTGCTGTTATTAACATTGAGGCATCTTGTGAGTAGGCTTTCTGCATAGAATTATTTAGGCTCATCTGGCCAGACACTAAATATAACTTTCTTTGATAACTTCCTTTTGAACATAGTATAAACATGATATGGAATCACAGTGCCTCATTGCCTTATTTCGATTAGTGGAGAAATTAATGACCAAAAAGAGCAGCACAAAGTGTTTTTTCTCCTTCCTACTGACTTGGCTATTCTTGAGGTTCTTACTTTAGGGCAGTTCATTTCACACCCCAGCTCCTGTCCCCTGCAAAGAATCACTTCTAGCTACTTTAATTCTGAGCATTGCAGTAAAGTCAATGGGTGAATTGGCAGAATCCAATTTACCCTTTCCTAGCAGAATCAACACCTACTAATAGTGTGTTTGTGTGTCAGCAGACATTGTGAGCACTGTCAGTCTCTCTCAGAGACTGGGTTCAAAGTTATATACTATTTAGTGAGAGGTGAAATAACTGGATGTAACCCTTTCTTGGAACTGCAAGTAAAATCATAAACCATAATTTTAAATATTGTTTTAAAACAATTATATCTTGCATCTCTGTTTCAATAACATGCAAAATGCTTAACAAATGAATAATCAAATACAATAAAATATTTTTTTGAAAACAAACTATAAAATACAAATAATTTTTGGAAGCATCAGCTTTAATACAAGTAGCAATGGAGCTGCAAACTAATATAGAATAGAAAACAAACTGCACAAACTGCAATAAATTTTGGAGAAAGCATAATTCTAAGTAGAATTTTCAGATTTTTAGCATATGGAAATATTTTAAGAGTCCTATAAATATGTTGTTGTTGTTGTTTAGTCGTTTAGTCGTGTCCGACTCTTCGTGACCCCATGGACCAGAGCACGCCAGGCACTTCTGTCCTCCACTGCCTCCCGCAGTTTGATCAAACTCATGCTAGTAGCTTCAAGAACACCATCCAACCATCTCATTCTCTGTCGTCCCCTTCTCCTTGTGCCCTCCATCTTTCCCAACATCAGGGTCTTTTCCAGGGAGTCCTCTCTTCTCATGAGGTGGCCAAAGTATTGGAGCCTCAGCTTCACGATCTGTCCTTCCAGTGAGCACTCAGGGCTGATTTCCTTCAGAATGGAGAGGTTTGATCTTCTTGCAGTCCATGGGACTCTCAAGAGTCTCCTCCAGCACCATAATTCAAAAGCATCAATTCTTCGGCGATCAGCCTTCTTTATGGTCCAGCTCTCACTTCCATACATCACTACTGGGAAAACCATGGCTTTAACTATACGGACCTTTGTTGGCAAGGTGATGTCTCTGCTTTTTAAGATGTTGTCTAGGTTTGCCATCGCCTTTCTCCCAAGGAGCAGGCGTCTTTTAATTTCGTGACTGCTGTCACCATCTGCACTGATCATGGAGCCCAAGAAAGTAAAATCTCTCACTGCCTCCATTTCTTCCCCATCTATTTGCCAGGAGGTGATGGGCCCAGTGGCCATGATCTTCGTTTTTTTGATGTTGAGCTTCAGACCATATTTTGCACTCTCCTCTTTCACCCTCATTAAAAGGTTCTTTAATTCCTCTTCACTTTCTGCCATCAAGGTTGTGTCATCTGCATATCTGAGGTTGTTGATATTTCTTCTGGCAATCTTAATTCCGGCTTTGGATTCATCCAGCCCAGCCTTTCGCATGATGAATTCTGCATATAAGTTAAATAAGCAGGGAGACAATATACAGCCTTGCCGTACTCCTTTCCCAATTTGGAACCAATCAGTTGTTCCATATCCAGTTCTAACTGTAGCTTCTTGTCCCACATAGAGATTTCGCAGGAGACAGATGAGGTGATCAGGCAATAAATATGTACTCTTAACTAAATCATATTGAGTTCAACGGGGCTTACTCCCAGGTAAGAAGTGGGTGTAGGATTGCAGTCTGAGATGCTTATCTCTTTAATCTCCTTCTAAGCTTTGTGGTTCATGTTACATTTTGAAATTACTAATTTATTGGTTTACCATAACCTAAGACCTGTTTAACCTCAGGATTTTCCCATTCATCTCTAAAGGCAGCTTGATTTGGTCAAGTCCCACTCCAATGCTCAAGGCAGCTT
This sequence comes from Podarcis vaucheri, assembly GCF_965113315.1. NCBI lineage: Eukaryota > Metazoa > Chordata > Lepidosauria > Squamata > Lacertidae > Podarcis > Podarcis vaucheri. Next base: position 93,207,185 of record NC_138765.1, read on the forward strand.
GCTTACACAACGCAATTGCAGTAAATTGGGGTCACCTTTTTCAGATCCATGGACATGTTTGGATTTTTGAATGCATGCAGCATTGAGAAATAAGGCCTTCAGTAGAAGTAGCCATGTCAAAAAGTGGGAATGAGACTTGTATTTGCTGTTTATCACTATTGTACATATGAGATCAGACTCGTGGGCAGTCATCGGACACTTCATGAGCTTTCAACCTCAGCTCTATATCTACTATCTGTTACTGCAGCTTTGGAGGAACTATAGGAAAAGCAGAGCCAGGATTAAGGGGTCTGTCACACATTACTTATTTCCATGTTCTGCTAATAAGAATCCAGGGGTTTCTGGAGAAGAAGGGTGCATTCTTTTAATCTTTGTCAACTGCTAGTAAGTCCTCCTAAGCATTTATTTAATACTCTGTACGGATCCAGCTCTGCTTTTGCAATTGTCATGGATGTAGGATCCTCTAAAGATTAGTTTTGTCATCTATGAATTAAAGTGTCATATTCTCATGTTGTATTCCAGTTAAAACTTTTACGTCTGATGCATTAACAAAACGAAAATAATACTTAAAGGGCATGCTGCCATTTTATTCATTTTCGACATTTATTAAGGGGGCAATCCTATAGTAAGATGTGCCAGAATGAGCAGCTTAGGATGTAGAGGATCTCTGGTTCAGCCAGCTGATTCCCAGATCAGTCATACTTAAGCTGGCATTAAGTCTCTAACCCTTACACAGCCAATGATATACCAGCACACATCCTTCTAGTTTTTATTATTTGTGTATTTAACATTTTGGTTTTTTTTACTACAGCCTGCTCTGGGATGCCTTTTTAGTAGTGAAGGACGGGCTATAAGCATTTTAAATTGAAGGAAAAACATATCTTGCTATTTTTTTGTCTCGTGCTTTTTTAAAAAAACAACCACCATGTTTATTGCCATCTCTGGAAATACTGACCCATAAGATAAGTGCCACCAGGGGGGAAGTGGACCCCTCAGATTTTGCATCTGTTTGGTGGTTGTTTGTGATTTATATGATTGAACAGTCTCATGCTTGGTGCTTTCCTACTAAATATTATTTTATCTGGTGATATTTGTGAATACTTGATATATTTTGCATAGATATAAATCCTGTCTTCTTCTTTGGCAATCACTCGTAGCCGAGTAAGATTGTCTTCCATAAATGCAGTTTTAACAATGAGTCCGTAAGTGACTGTGGAGGCCAATTCTGGACCCACACGTCCTTCCACAGTGAGGACATTGGTTCCCGGGCGGGAGTTGATCACGATGTGGATTTGCCAAGCGTGCCTTCCTTTTAGCACATTTCTCCCTTGCGTTCTGAGTTTGAGTGTCTTCAAAGTCCATGACACCTTTGGTAAAGGCTGTTCTCCGACTGGAGCGCTCGCAGGCCAGTGTTTCCCAGTTGTCGGTGTTTATACTACATTTTTAAAGATTTGCCTTGAGACTGTCTTTAAACCTCTTTTTTTGTTCACCAGCATTACGCTTTCTATTTTTAAGTTCGAAATAGAGTAGTTGCTTTGGAAGACGATCATCAGGCATCCGCACAATATGACCAGTCCAACAAAGTTGATGTTGAAGAATCATTGCTTCAACACTGGTGATCTTTGCTTCATCCAGTACACTGATATTAGTTTACCTGTCTTCCCAAGTGATGTGTTAGATTTTTCAGAGACACTGTTGATGGAATCTTTTGAGAAATTGGAGATGGTGTTTGTAAGTGGCCCATGTTTCACATACAGTAAGGTTGGTAGTACAAACACTGCACTTCAATCGGGAGAAAGCCGCACTCGCAGAGCTCAGGCGATGCTGGATTTCGGCATCAATGCTGACACCTGTGGAAAGATAACTGCCCAGGTAGGAGAAGTGATCAACATTTTCCAACTTTATACCATTGAGTTGGATTGTATCCTACTATGTATCCTACCATGCTTGTAATCTACCATGAAATATATTTTTCACAATGCATAGTCTTTCTTTAGCATCTGTTTCCATTCTCCTTCCCCTGAACTTTTTTAAAAATATTATTATTATTATTATTATTATTATTATTATTATTATTATTAACAACTGAATAAATAAAAACTGAAGGAGAAACCCAAGAGGGGATCAGGAACTACAGTGGTGCCTCGCAAGACGAAATTAATTCGTTCCGCAAGTCTCTTCGTCTTGCGGTTTTTTCGTCTTGCGATGCACGGTTTCCCATAGGAATGCATTGAAAATCAATTAATGCGTTCCTAGGGAAACCGCCTTCAGACCAGGTCCGGGGACAGTCTGAAGGCTGGGGGGGGGGACAAGGGCTTTTCTTCCCACCCCCAGCATTTTAAAAAACCCCGGGACAGCGGAGGACTTCTCCGCTGTCCGGGGCGATCTTAAAATGCTGGCGGGCGGCATTTTAAAATAGCCCCGGACAGCGGAGGACTTCTCCGCTGTCCGGGGCGATTTAAAAGCCCCTGGGAAGGCAGGCAGGGGGGACAAAGACTTTCGCCCCCTGCCCGCCTTCAGAAGGTGTCCCCGCCCCCCCTCCCCACTTCGGAACAGCTTTCCGAAGTGGGGCGGCTGGGGCAGGTGTTCCCGCCCCCCCGCCCCACTTCGGAACAGCTTTCCGAAGTGGGGCGGCTGGGGCAGGTGTCCCCGCCCCCCCTTCGGAACAGCGTTTTAAAATGCTGGGGGTCGGCAGCGCTTCACTCCCGACCCCCAGCATTTTAAAATCTCCCCGGGACAGAGACTTCTCTGCTGTCCCTTGGAGATTTTAAAATGCTGGGGGTCGGCAGCGAACGCTTCGCTCCCGCCCGCCAGCATTTTAAGATCGCCCGGGGCTGGCGGGGGGGGGGAAGGCAGGCGGGGGGAGCAAAGACTTTTGCCCCCCGCCGGCCTTCAGAAGAGGTCCTCTTCTGAAGGCCGGCTGTGGGCGAAAGTCTTTGCTCCCGACCGCCAGCATTTCCCTATGGGCTTTCGTCTTGCGATGCAAGCCCATAGGGAAATTCGTCTTGCGAAGCGCCTCCAAAACAGAAAACCCTTTCGTCTTGCGGGTTTTCCGTCTTGCGAGGCATTCGTCTTGCGGGGTACCACTGTACATATAAAGCTCTATAAGTAAATGGTATTGAATTTTGAGGGAATGAGAGTCGTGGCGGGGAAAAGTTGACAGTGGCTGTATAACATTCTAGTGACAGTGGGAGGGTTTTTTCAGTGCAGCCTCCAATATGAAGATAATGTTATTCTTCAAAGAAGTAATTGTGGCTTTTAAGCTCCAGTGACTTGCTATTGTGCAATGGCATGCATTTAATAGGGAATATCACTCTTTATTGCTTACAATTTATTCCACAAAGATGTATGTGTGTGATGCTCAAATAACTAATAACTAGGCATATACGATTATGCAGAAAACAGCAATCAGATGCTCCGCAAAAAGGTGGCTTTACAGTGACACCTTTCTGTTTTATTTTGATCAAAGTCTCTTTTGAGATCACAGTCATCTCTGCTGGGCAGGTGAGCATGCAAGCATAAGAAAGTCCTTCACCCTATCCTGTTACCCACAACTTCATCTCCATCGTGAGATTTCTGTATTTTCAATTTATGTTCTTTCCTTTCATCATCCAAGAAAAAGAGAATGACATATCTTGGATGTTTGCACGGTGATAAGTTTTACTTTAGTTAAACTCATGCCTTTAGGAATACTAATGTTCTATTTGTTTTTCTTAAAGATCTGAAGAAGTATTCTAACCAAGCTGATATCTAGGTGACTAAAGTTGCTCCTAGTTTGTTTTAAATGTGCTGCCTTGAAATTATGCTGGGTCCCTAGCCCCTCCTTATATGATTATTTCAGAGGAAATGTTTTTTTGGTGGTGGGGGGAGGGAAGCATAATAGTTACAAAGCAGAATAGCAGCAAAAGTGTTGATCAGGGAGGTGAAAGTGGCTTCTGGTCACTGGTCGAATCACAGAATGAGGTGCTGAAGTGCTGAAACAGTAGATGCGAAATCATCCCCCCCCCCATGTTAAAACCTTGTTGCAAAGAAGAAAGAAGTTGAATAGAACCATGCTTGTTTTCTGTTTCTAGGGAGCTTTGTGGTTTGTTTTTGTTTGCTTTAGCTGGAACTGTCCTCAGTTGTCCTAGTATTCTACTGTCATTTAGAAGGATTTTTTGTTTCATTTGTTTTAGTGGCTTCAACTATGTTGAAACAAGCTTAGACAGTTGCTTTATACCCTCTCCTTTTCTATGCCTGCTTTTGCCAGCTGCCATGTAAGCATACCCACAGCTGTTGGCTATCATCTAGGGTAAAAAAGGTAAAGGTACCCCCTGACCATTAGGTCCAGTCGCGGACAACTCTGGGTTGCGGCGCTCATCTCGCTCTATAGGCCAAGGGAGCCGGTGTTTGTCCGCAGACAGCTTCCAGGTCATGTGGCCAGCATGACTAAACCTCTTCTGGCGAACCAGAGCAGCGCACGGAAACTCTGTTTACCTTCCCGCTGGAGCGGTACCTATTTATCTACTTGCACTTTGATGTGCTTTCGAACTGCTAGGTTGGCAGGAGCAGGGACTGATTAACCGGAGCTCACCCCATCGTGGAGATTCGAACCGCCAACCTTCTGATCGGCAAGCCCTAGGCTCTGTGGTTTAGACCACAGCGCCACCCGAGTGGCTAGATGCAAAAGAGGACAGGGTGCCTGCACTTTTAATAGTAGAAGGCATTTCAGCAGAAGTGGCTTGCTGTCCTATTTTGTATCTGGCCCCTCTGGTGCCACAGCAGTTGTCCTCTGCTTTTCACCATCTTAGGGATTGCTAACCACACAAATCAGGTACAGTTCAATAGCAAGGATGGAGGACAGTAACAGGTAATAGCAAACAAGGAGTGCAGTTCACAAGCATGATTCTCTGCATTCACATCCGAGTGCCTGAATTCCCAAATAAACAAAACATACCAGCATACAAGTGTACATTCAAAGCTCTAAATAATTTCCCTTTTTCTGAACAGAGCCAACGCATAAATCTTCATAGGCTGGAATTAAACAGCTGTTTAAATGCAATAATGCCCTGTCCTTTTAATGACAGTAATTAAACAGGTGTAGATTAGGAGGAAAGGCAGGGCTTATTTGACATATGCCTTGCACACTCTTAGCATATGCTGCTAATTAAGATGCATTCTGTTGTTAGTGTGAAAGGCAAATACTTCAAGCAAGAGGCATATTTCATCACTTCTAATAAGTTATTAAGGAGAATAGCAAGTATTAATTGATTGGTGTGATTAATTAATTAATTAACTGCACATTAAAATGAAGTAACTTTATCCAGGATGTGTCCTGAGGGGGGTGTCAGAACTGCGTCATGCTTTTAAATAAGTCTACCTGTGTATCTCAATTTTTGCTCATGCAAAATATTATAATTATTTATTGAATTTATATATCACCCTATACCTAGAGGTCTCAGGACAGTTCACAAAATAAAATCAAAATATAATACATAATCAAAATAAAAACAACAACCCAATAATTGCCGCCCTCCCCCCCAAAAGAACCCCCACATTTTAAAAGGGCACAGGATGTTGGGAACATTCCTTCAGCTTTGGAAAAACAACCACCCTTTTCCAGTTTTTCAGCATAACGAAGAAACATTTGCCTTTTCACTTCCATTAGCATATCTTCTTTACTCATTTTGTTTAATTACTTATTTTGGTAATGATGCTATCATCTCACAGCCAAGTCTGATTGGTTATGCAATATAGTGACATCACTTCATTCATTGTGTAATCCTTCATTGGCTGGGAATATCCATATGACTAATCCAAGAAACCTTATATTCACTTTCTGTTAACACTGTTTCCCCATTATGATATTATTTTCTTGCTAAATCTGATAGATATGGGATCACATATGTGACTAATCATGAAAAGGGAAAGGAGCAGTGACTTGCATGGGGATGAATAGCACTGAATCTGCAAACAGAAGAGTCAATGCTATTAATATTTGCACAATTAAATTGCTCTTTTGGGAGGGAGGGAGGGGTGCTATTTTTGGCCATAAAATTGAAATAGGTGAATGTTTAGTAGAAGTGCACATTCCGTGCACATACAGTGATTAATCTTGTTTAACAAGACATGGAAAGAGGTCCTTTCCTTAAATTATTTTTCATGGCCTTCAGTTTTTTGTTGTATGCCCAGGTGCACCACCATGGGGAGAGAGCAGAGCAGAGGGAATGAAATAAACACAGGACAAGATATTGGGAACAAAACAGGCCACAACTTTATTGATAACATATGTCAGTAGGCTTTGACATGGGCATTGGGTGTGTATCCAAATTCATCCAACCCACCTGCTGGCTGACTGTTCCTGATCCTGGGTTAAGGATCCCCCTATGACGTACATCAAATAGGCATGACCCACCTAGATCACTACTTTGTGTGGTGCTATGGCCCATCAGCCTCTGTCTGGGCATCAGGACACAAGCATCTTCTGCCTGGACCCCATTGAGGGGGTACTCCACTTCCTTGGAAGGATGTGTTGTAGCTCTCGACCCATCCCACTCTGCCTTGACTAGGGATCCAACCCAATGCCATATCTGCCACCCAAGCCAACAGTGGAAACAGGTCATTTTTAAAAATTATTTTTCATGGCTTTCAGTTTCTTTTTCCAAACTATTGACATCACCAAAATGTATATTTCCAGCTTCCGAAATGTATATTTCCTGGCTCATAAATATGAGACTTAGGGCCTCAAATAGATGGTGAGCTTTACCATTCCAAATTATTTTCCACTTTGAACTGGGGAAAGATTCCCCTCCCACCCACTTACCCAGACTTCTTTCCACCAATCACCTATCAACTTTCCAAGCCCCCCAACCCTTTCCCCTTTAACTATGCTTATAGATCTGCAGCTAATAAGGCAATAGCAAGCCGGGGGTAGGGAGAGGGAGAGAGCGAGCGAGAAAGGAGGTCTCATTTCTCCTCTCCTCTGCAAGTGTAATGATGCATTGAGAACAAAAGTAGAGACTTCTGAGCTTGCAATATCATCCTGTTTTTCTCTAATAGCCACAACAACCAGCATACTGTTCATTTTACACTTTCTGCTCTTATGTCAAGGACTGAAATCTTGATAAGTCTCTAAAGGTATACAGGAAACACCTAGAGTTGCACAGCTCATGGGTTCTGAAAGTATGACCAGCTATCTGTGCATGCTACAAGATCTATCAGTGACATCTCCATTGCTTCACTGCATCAGATGTTTTCAGTTCTCCAAGGTGTTTGGGAGTATGGTGTGTTGAGTATGGTCTTGGGGCCACATCATGCTTCACTTGATGGACTAAGGCCCCTGAGTGAGTAGACAGTGCTTTATTTCCTAGATTTATTCTTTTGTTTCCAAGGACCAGCAGAGATGGAAGTTGGTGATAACACTGTGGCAGTTTTGCGATCCCCTACACAGTTTCTCAATTTTTGTGATTTTTATAATGTTTTTTTTAACAAAATCAAAGGGGAGTAACTCTTCATCTTGTTTCTCCTTCAGTTTTCCTTTTATATTTTAGTTTGTAAACACATGGGGACACTATGCATAAGCCATGGAGACAGAGCAGTCATTACTGGTTACCAATAACTCTTACAAAAATACTTCAGCTTTTGATACTGATGTTACCAGTCATTTAAATAATGTTAAGTAAAAAAAATATCCAGACATCGCCGATAAATCAATTTCAGACAGAAAAATGCAAATACAATTGTGAATTCTTTCCAAGAGACATCAGAAATTGTTTTTTAGGTCTTCAAGTATCCTTTTATTTTGAGAACTAAAAGGCACATTTTCCATTCTTCTGTTCCTTTTATATTTTAGGAATGTTACGTGCTTGTACAGTGTCTGTGCTTGAACTTGGAATGAAAAACTTTTGATCGTCACTAAAAAGGTCTAATGGTTGAGTCCTTGAATGCAAAACTTCTGATGAAAATAAACTTCAAGGTCTCAGAGTGCTCTTATCAGATCAACTGCTATGAATAAGGCTCAGGTCCAAGTAGGTTGCATAAATCTTACCTGTGGGTATTAAGCTTTTCAATCACCCAGTCAAGCCAAAAAATATTTTTGTTGTTTTTCTTTAACGGGGTTAGTGCAAAGCGTAATACCCACAGGCATGCAATTTTTTTGGGAAGGTGATTATAATTCAATACCAGCTTTGCATCATGGATAAAAGTGTGCTAGTGACTGAAATCCTTAGTGGTTTATTGCACTTGCAGTTCTTCAGTTGCCCAAATGGTAAAATAGTATATCCAATCAGATCAGTTGCAGATTAAATTATTCTAGACTGAAGGCAAGCTTCTACCTCCTTGGCCAAAATGAATTACAGATATATGCTCTATAATCATAATACTGCAAATTTTTATGCAATCCTTTAAGGTTTTATGTCTAATTTATTTTTAATTGCACACTGTAGAATGCATTGTTGCCCAGTGAAACAGAAGGTTTAATTTACTCCTTCAATGTTGAAATGCCAGAATTGAGGTACTCCTTTTTCTACAGAGTTTGAAATAAAATGTCATGCTTTTCGAATATGCTTATGATGATGTATTGTCTTGTGGTCATTTCACTGTATGTGCAAAATCCACATGTTATAGTCTTCGCAATGTGATTATGAGGTAAAGTCTTAAGAAATTTGTTTGAAGAGACAAATCTTGTGAAAGCTTAATAGAAAAGTAAGAGGTCATGAACAACAGAGGATATGAACACATACTCAAGGCTGACCAGGGCCAGCCCAACACAGTTTGGCACCTGAAACAGACAGCAAAATAGCTGAACAGATTACACAAGAAACCAACCAAATCATGTGTGTAAATTTATTTTACTGTAGAAGCGACTCTTCAAAATCTAGGTGCTATCTTCCATGCCTTCTCATTAGAGGTTTAGCTATTGTGCCTCTTCTGCTTAAATAGAAGGCAGGCTTTCACTTTTACACATTTTCTTTGCTTCATTTGTGTCATTGAGAGCCAGTGTGGTGTAGTGGTTAAAGCGGTAGACTCGTAATCTGGTGAACCGGGTTCGCGCCTCCGCTCCTCCACATGCAGCTGCTGGCTGATCTTGGGCTAGTCACACGTCTCTGAAGTCTCTCAGCCCCACTCACCTCACAGAGTGTTTGTTGTGGGGGAGGAAGGGAAAGGAGATTGTTAGCCGCTTTGAGACTCCTTAGGGTAGTAATAAAGTGGGATAGCAAATCCAAACTCTCTTCTTCTTCTTCTTCTTCTTCTTCTTCTTCTTCTTCTTCTTCTTCTCCTTCTCCTTCTCCTTCTCCTTCTCCTTCTCCTTCTCCTTCTCCTTCTCCTTCGCAGCAAAGAAGAAAAATAATGCAAGACAGGAGAGGATAAAAACTTATATGCACAGGGTATTGACTAGATAACCTTTGATATCCCTTCCAACCCTATAATTATTACATTCTTCCAGATATCCAGGATATCAGCTTCACACCCATACAGTAATGTATGATGCATACTTTGGATACCTAGTTCAAGCAAATATCAATTAGAAAGGTATCCTATGCACAAGAAGCTGGCATAAAGCAAAACAGTATAAGATAAGCCAACATAAACATGCATCAGTTCAACAGCAGGACCTGGCGGAAATAAAACAAGCCTTTAAAACAGTGTTTTATGCCAGGTTGCCAAGTCATGTGGCTGAGCTCAATAGGCTTAGGCCTAAGTCCAAGCTCCACCACACCCTTCAAATGCTCCTTTTGGTGGACACACAGGCTGAGATGGGATGAAGAAGCTGCGCTGTCATATCTTTGGGTGAGCCAGGTTGGAGACTTCACATCTGCTGAGATGGAAATTGGCTCACCCCAGTGGATTATGCCATAGGATTGCCCTCTTAGGGTCTTCTGTTGCCCCCATCAAGAATCAGGTCATGCCAACTTAGGGAGGAAATAATATTCACACATTCCTTAGTTTGTTGTTGTTGTTGTTTAGTCGTTTAGTCATGTCCGACTCTTCGTGACTCCATGGACCAGAGCATGCCAGGCACTCCTGTCTTCCACTGCCTCCCGCAGTTTGGTCAAACTCATGCTGGTAGCTTCGAGAACAGTATCCAACCATCTCGTCCTCTGTCGCCCCCCTCTCCTTGTGCCCTCCATTTTCCTCGACATCAGGGTCTTTTCCAGGGAGTCTTCTCTTCTCATGAGGTGGCCAAAGTACTGGAGCCTCAGCTACAGGATCTGTCCTTCCAGTGAGCACTCAGAGCTCTTAGTACCATTATCATAATTTCAGTATTCAAGTATTCAAGCTTCAGTATTCAAGTTACTCAATCTCTTCTTGCCCTTTGCCTTACAAGAACATCATTAGCAAATAATAATATGTTATCTATTATTATTAGCTTTGAAAAGCCATGCTTTTCATTTTTTAAAAAAAATAACTGTCCTAGCAAAGATTTAGTAACAGAAACCGTAGTGCAGTATCATATTTTTACAAGATATATTAGAAAATGTTTTCTAGTATTTATAAGGGGTTTATCATAAATAATAAAACTACACTATAATTGTCATAATCCATTGCAAAGTATTTTTGTTGTGAACTGTTCTTTTAGTTTTTTATTGCTTATACAGGGATGGTATAATTTTGAAAATTCACACAAGATCCCCCCATCATTAATGTAAATTAACTAGATTCATCTGAATTTTATTCTTGCTCTAGTGCTTCCCATCCTAAATTCTTAGGAAAGAACTTCTATGATGATTTATAAGCAGTAATATAGGGGAATTCATTTAGACAGATTTAATTAGCATGCCACCACACTTTGCATATTTTGATAGTGCTTCATAAACTACTACCTTCTTGCAATTTCCATCTAAGATTATTAACTTCTGTCCTCCGTCTCAAATACTCAAAAAATAAAATATCACCAGCTCTTTTCTATGACTGTTACAATCATGTAAAACGAATAAAGCAGCATATTGTTAGATGTTATAACTAACTATAACCATGTGCACTGCAAAGGAAATATATTTCTCACACCTCATTACCTCTGTCACACTCAGAAAACAAAACGTTGTCCTACTTATTTGTTGCACCAGCAAACGCATAATTTTTAAACTATCAACTATTGATGGTTGTGAACATTATCTGAGCCCAGTGGTGGAGAATGTATGTTTCTGGGATAATATTCTACATTTCATTGTCCTATCCAGACAATCTGACAGCTAGTTAGTTAGTCCAGATGTATTTATTACATTATATGTTTATTACATCATACGTTTCTATGTCCTGTTTCAGCCATTCCACTCTATTTTCCTCCCCCACCCAGTTGTCATGGTTTCTTTATGTCTCCCAAGCCTTATTAGGGCATCCCCCCGCCCACATATTAAAATGATGTGAGGAAGGAGAACAGTTTGCACTTCTGTCCCCGCCCCCTCCATGTGCCTTTCACTTCCTGTAAGGATAACTTCTGTAGCAGGGAGTCTTCTGTTAGTGTGTAAGCTTCCTGCATGATCTTCCATGGTGCTAAATTACACAGAGAGCTATACATTGCATTTCACTCTTACAATGCATGAGCAGTGGATGGACCAGGCAACAAGAACATGACAGAGGGGGCAGGGGCATGAAGTGGAATTCCAGTCTCCCCACCTCTATGCAGCTGTAATTACATGAGGGAGGATACTTGAATAGGGCCTCAGTTTCTCAGCAGTCGATGTCACTAAGTTATCATGGGGTTGCTTGGAAGTTGTTCTCCCTCTTAGAGTCTTTCCTCTGAAGATTTTTGTACTTATGCATACCACATTGGTGCCTCAAGTCTGCCAGTACCTCCCTCTTGTTTGTTTGTTTGTTTGTTTGTGGTGTTTGCTACATAAGCATAGGCACTAGGAAGAGTTTGGCAAGCATTAGTTTTCGTATACAGCTATCATTGACCTTATTCAAGATATAATGGTTTGTAAAGTTGTCTAAAACTTTTATTCTGCTATGATAAGCAAAACTTAACTTGAACTTGGAACGTCTTTAAATATTTTGGGTATTATCAGTAATATGTTAAGTCAAAGACAAAGGAACGGATAAATTCCTGAGCCCAATTATATTTGAATAATTACCTTTTTTCAAATAAACAGAAGACTTTCTGGATCTTTACAAGAATCACTTCCTGCTGGGAAAATGTCAATCATATTTTTCACAGATGTTTGTTTTATTTCTTCTACTTAAGTGTACTTATTCCAGTCTCAACAAGAATTAAAATGAGCAGTGTGAAAAAAGTTCAATGAGACTTAGAACCAAGTAAGTCTGCGTAAGATTGCAGCTTAAAGCACATAAACTCATCAAACGTTGCTTTGCACAAAACTATTACTACTGATCACACAGAGCATGAATCTGAGAGTCCAAGTTCATTTTCTGGCATCCTCTGTTGAAATGATCACTAGCAGCAGAGCCACAAAAGACCTCTATAGTGGTACCTGGGGTTAAGAACTTAATTCGTTCTGGAGGTCCGTTCTTAACCTGAAACTGTTCTAAACCTGAGGTACCACTTTAGCTAATGAGGCCTCCTCCCGCCGCCACTGCCCTGTCGCCGTGTGATTTCTGTTCTCATCCTGAGGTAAAGTTCACAACCCGAGGTACTACTACCGGGTTAGCAGAGTCTGTAACCTGAAGTGTCTGTAACCCGAGGTGTCTGTAACCCGAGGTACCATTGTACTTGAGGCATTGAAGAGCACAGGAAAGGCTATATACTTCTGAGATAGACTAACTGCTTATATCCTTAACTGTGATTGTTCTCATCCATTGCTGTATCAGAGAATACCTCTTCCTCTAATACATGTTTCTGTGTTCAAGTAACCTGCTATATGGTACTGGTAGCATGTATTTCTTATGTGCTTCAATTCATTTAAGTCTTTTATTCCCTACCCTTCAGTGCATGCATGTAGCATACCACTAAACTATTTTCACACAAACCATTGTAAAGTACATTGAGCATTTGTGGTACTTGAAAATGTGGTTAATGCAGGATATAATGTGGAAAATAAATCAAAGGTGGTTTCTAACGAATGCAGGCCTTACATTTCTATTACAGATTTAAGTTTGTAAAAAATGCCCTCCATGCATCTTTTTCATAGTATGCTTTGGGCAGGGATCAGATACACCGCTGAGTTCCTGATCAAGAACTCCCTAGTACAGTCAGTTTCTGCTTTCAGCAGAGATCTTCCTGGAGTTCACGCTAGGCTTCAAAGCAGGAAAAGGGAGAACAGGGAGTACACAAACAGTGCACTACCAATTATTGGCAGGCCCTGCCCACCTGTCAAAATGGTCCACTGTAGGTAGAGTAACTCAGAATCCTGACTGTTGTCCCGAACCTATTCCCCATGCTCACTGCCAACAGCTTTTTGTGGGATAGTCCCAGCACTGTGTGAAGACGCCAGAGATTGAACCTCAAATTTTATTGGATATGAATTCTGTGCTCCACAGCTGAGCTATTGCCCTTCCCTAGATTCCACAAAGGCCAAACAACATTTAGATCAGTGAAGAAAGAAGTTCTATACTAGTATGAAATTTGTCTCCAGGAATTCAACTACATTACTTAAATTCAAATGGAATATAATAGTACCTGTTAAGTACAAGCTCCTCATATCCCACCTGGATTGTGCATCCCATTTAACTCAAGATGTGTGATAACTCAGATGCTTTAAGCATGGCTATTTTTCTCCCATAGCTCTAGCCTACATATCTCTGTCCACACTACTCCATTAACATCAATATACAAGAGGTCAAGTGGGATTATAATATGCAATGGCAATGCCACCCTCTCCAACCCAGGTTAGCAAACATTGCCATTAAACATGAATGGTGTTACATGGAAACATGGGAAAGTTGCTTCAATACCCAATATTAGATGATGTAAGAATGGGCCCTCAGTGTTCATGTAAAGAGACTTCTAGAACATATTCAAGGCCTTACCCCAATTCTTGACATTCACAATTTTATTGAAATTTAAATTTATGAATGACTCTGTGTGTGTTTGTGTGAGTGACAACAGATGAGTGACAACAGATGAGATACAACCAGACTGCAAATCCCTCAATACTGATTATTCCCATTCCCCCAGTAATTGGAACAGGTCAGTGCTTAAATTAAGTCCTGAAATAGATTTTCCTTTCTTTTAGCTGTGAATGTAGCCTGAACACCTATCAACCTGGACAATATGCTATATATCCTTGGCAGAGACTGCTCTGTAGACGAGTGTCATATATATCTCCTTTTCTAGTACATAAAGAATGACAGTATAACAGAAAGAAATTGTACAAGGGAGTGAAGACAGCTCTTTAACTGGAGATGCCTAAGCAAATCCATTAATATCCCACCTGACATATTTCAGAGCTGAGGCATGTCATCAAAAACAGGTAACAGAACTGAGCAGTAGTTCAAATTAGGCTGCAGAGCTATGATACTGACTTCTTCCTGTGCTACTTCCATTTGCAGGAGTAAAGGCCATGGTATTGGGGGAGAGGAGAACATGGACAGTAAATAATTTCTGCCCATTCAATGGGCTGTGCGGAGGAACACAGGGGTGACATTTTACTTTCCATAAAAGGAAAAGTATAGCTCTTATTCAATTTTCTAGATACTTTTCAGATCAAATTAGCGCTAAGAAGTATTTGGTTCATTTGTTATTGGAAGAGACCGTACCAACTTAGTCAAGCAAGAAAATTACCTCAAAAGCTTACAAGATTTATAATGCTTAGAAAAGAAAACAAAAAAAGGCAATTCAAAACCTAATGAGACATTTTAGGCCTCATTTACATCTGTAACCTGACCCATTTCTGCAAAGTGGTAATTTGGTAATTTACATACTAAAAGCTAGGTATTTATTCATCCTTAACCAAAAAGATGATGAGATTACTAATACTATAGCACAATTAACATTACCTTACACTCTATTGTCACTTATACAAGACGACGACTAGATATGTTTCTATTAACACATTCTATTAAAATTTAGTATTACACCAAACATTTAATGACAGAAATATAAAATCTCTTCTGTTATCACTGACAGATACAGCATTAGATTAATAGTATATTTGAAAGAAAGGTAGCAACTATTCAAAAAAACAAAAAAGGAAATCAAGCTGTACAATGCAGTCTGTTGGTGGCACCGTGTACTGTCATAGTAGAATCAAAACACTTGATTTTGCAGATAAACACTTGATTTTGCAGATAAAAACATTTTGTCCTAAACAATAAAAATTGCTGATGTTTCCCTGTGCATGCTTTTGCAATAGGATGCCATCTATGCAGTCTTGTTTGTCAGTGAAACACTGAAAAAAATGTATTTCCCTTCATCTTATGAATTTGCTATTATTGAAAATAAGATAGGAAGCAAGTGTAAACAGGCAATGAATATGCAGTTATTTCAGCAACACATATTTAGGCTTCGTTACAGCAACCTGAGACAAGGTAGTTGTTCCTAAGGCTTCACAGAAAAGCAGAGACTCAGGGTCATGCAGATATGACAGAGAACACTTCCAGATATAAGGGGCAGCAGGGAGAAAGGGAACCTCTGAGCCAGCAGGAGGCCTTAGGGCAGCTGCAGATGTTGGAACTTGAGAAACAAAAGGTTAAAGGGTGTGTCAAGATATAAGGCTGGGAAAATAAGGTGTGGCACAAGGCCAAGGAAGGTTTAGAAGAAACGGAGAGTATGCCTGTAAAAGGGTGATAGCGGCAACCTGAATAGGGGTGGAACATAAGAAAGTCCAAGAAGAACGATGCTTTGTGCCAGATCTGCTTGATGATCGCATCACTGTATCAGGAAAATGTATCAGTAACAGAAGATAGCTTTTGAGCAAAGACTAGCTGGTTTGTCTGGAACACATTGAACTTGAGATGACAAGTCAGAGATGAAGTCAGAGGAGTAGTGTAGGCACTGGGAATCAAAAACAGAATTGGAGGAGTAAGAAACCAGGAGGATACAACGTGTTCCAGGAGTGTGGAGATAAAAAGAAGGGGAAACTGGGCAATAATTGCATGGAAAGGATGGGGCATGGGATGATTTTTTAAAAATAGAAAATTGGAAAATGCAGAAGGGAAAACAAGAAACCAGGACCTTTGGCTGTTGCTGGAGTTATCAAGGTCACTGGGGGAGAGCTGCTTGTTGAGGCCAGATATCACTCTCCAAATATTGCCCTTTCACCTGGGCAAATTCAGGTATTCCAGCTCTTCCAACATTTTTTGGAGTTCCCAAAGTGGCAGGGGGTGGGGTGCAGTTTGAAATTAGAACAGAAAAGTCAGTCCCCAAGGACTGTCTTTTCATTTTTTTCAGTTATAAAGCAAGACTTTTCATGCAACAAAACATCTATAATCTTCATAGAGAAAATGAGGGAGATGATTAAGGAGGTCTTAAGTCACAACTAAATCATTTCTTTCCTAATTTGGTTCTGATCAGACATCTTTATTCTAGCTAATTTGTATTTCTTGCTTATTTTTATTGCAAAGTACTCTGAGCATTTTATTAAAGGGCAACATAATAAATAGCTGCAATAAACAAATATACCTAAACTAAATGCAATGAGGTAAGGAAACAATAGTTAAGGCGTATGCACTAGTCAGAAGTATATTGTTTGAAGCAAATAAATGTTCTAATATTCTAACCTTTATGGATTAAGTGTTTTTCAAGACATGTTTCAGAGTGAAATCGTATGGGTTGTTTTTTTTTTTAAAAAAATAAAAATTAAATTTTATAGCCCTTTTATCTTCTGAAGTGAATATTCTGTACTACATGCTAGTCTGCCCTGAATCTTCCCTGAGAGCTGAGTGCTCATAATTTTTCAAAGGGTATGATTTCTTCACTCTCACTTTATAGCTAAGTTGTACTTTATATATTTCAACTTGTGGTGTGGAAACTGCTTTTTCATAGCTTCATCCGATATAGAAGCCCAGCACCGCACAGGGAGGCCAGTTTTGCATATCTTTCCCAAAATAGGTACAAACTGGTCCTGCCTGCCCACGTGGGGCCAAAACATTACTTTAGCATGAAGCCATGGAAAAGTGGCTCCCATGTCACTGTTGTCACATACAAAGGGCAACCAAGCATCAATCCCACTCCATTAGCTATTTTGACGTTTGTAGACACACTCTTAACATATAATGTTATTAGATCCTGTCCTTAGACTGGAATCCATAATATGATTACGATGGACTGTGTCCACTAATGGACAGAATGTCTATTTTTTCTGGAGAGAAGAGTGCATAACAAGCTTCATTACACATTCACTTCAGTGCAGGGATCAATTCTATATGTATGTGAGCTGCCTTTCACAGAAATGATTGGGAATACACTTCAACCAGGAGTTCCCCAAGTAGACCATCTACTGGAATTTAAGTGGGTGGTGGTGTTGTATTATGTCAGTGGATCTGCAATGGCAGAACTTGCTCTAACGTCAACCCCCATTTCCGGTATGGTTGAACTATATGGGTTTAAATGGTAGATGCCCAGTTTCCACCTCCCACCTCCTTCAACATCTTCAATTCAGTAGAACCCTAACCTGGCTTCAAGGTCAGAAGACGTGGCAAGGATTGCTCTTGACTTTTATTAACTTTGGCTGGAGGGGATAGGCTGGCCTCAAGGGAGTTTGGGTCTATGCCCAACTAAACCACATAGAGACCACCATCCAAGTGATGCTTCAAGATGCTCATCAGCACCTTCAGTTTCCTGTTTTCCTTTATTTATGTATTTCTAGGATTTTCTATCTACCTTTTGCAAACCAAAACATATTAAGTGCTTTGGTCAAATTACAAGCAGCTGTTTACCAGGTGCTGCAGTGCAAAACAGTCAAATGAAAATCCCATTGCTAAAGCTTTAGCCAAGGGGAAGAATTCCTATTCAGCCCCTGCCCCATGGCAACTTGAGGGTGGGCAAGCACTGAGGTGGCTGGTAACTGTGTCAGGAGATGGGTTCCTATATTGAAGTGGCAAATCAGCACTCACCTCCCACTGGTCAGCTGCTGCTGGCCAAGTGTGAACCCTCACCACATCTCCTAATCATTGTTCAAATGGCTGTCTACTTATATAAACTCTAAATTTACCCATTTGCACTCAATTACGTTTAAATACTTTATTTGCCAATCAGCAATCTCTTCTTAGAGTGTTAATTATTTTGTAGCGAAGATCGCTTCTAAAATTTCTTTGATGTGAGCTTTACCATGAAAGAATCCCTGATAGATTACATATAAACAGACCATCTTGAGCAATACACTTCTTAGGTGTAGCTAATGGTTTTAGCCATGTTCTTTTTGGTCGCCTTTATTAAACCTGGCGAATTCAGGAGAAATCCACAAAGCATTACATTATCAGCATAACATGAAACAGTTGCAGGTAATCAATAAATAGATATACTTTATGTGCTCAAAAGCACACTTAAGAGGGCTATTCATGCTGTTTTTCATTGATTTTTTTCTCTCTTGGTACAAGTCACAGTGTGCATTCTGTGTGCTATTACAAAGACAAATTCTGGACTTAAAAAGATGAATGCTGATAGTGGAAAGAAAGCCTAAACAGAAGGCAGTATTGGTCAAACTCCCAGAGGCTAATTAAATTCATCTGTTACACAAAGATATTGGGGATAATTATAATTGTTGGGATGGATCTAAACTTCCAGGGAATGGAAGTTCTGATATCTGGACACTCCAGAACAATGTGAGAGGTGGTACTGGACACTGCAATCTTCATCAGAGGCTATTCTTCATGTGCCTCCCTCAAAGGAAGCATTAAGTATAGTTACACAAGAATAGGCATTTTCAGTGGTCAAGGCCTTGCCTGTGAAATGCTCTCCCTGGGGAAGCACACCTGGAACCATCATTATTAGTTTTAAGGGACCAAACTAAGACCTTTTTATTCACTCAGGCCTTGGGTAACCAAGCTGATTTCCATGGTGTAGTGATCATATTTTAGTGGGATAGCTAGGCATAGTCCTTATTATGTCACTGTATGAGTATTTTGGGTATTTTGCTACAGGTGGGTATCCGTGTTGGTCTGCCGTAGTCGAAACAAAATAAAAAAAATTCCTTCCAGTAGCACCTTAGAGACCAACTAAGTTTGTCATTGGTATGAGCTTTCGTGTGCATGCACACTTCATTAGACGCTGTTTATTTTTTCTGGTGTTAAATGTTTTTAACTTGCATTTTATCTTCTTAAGTTATGCTGAGACTTTTTTTGTAAAAAAACAATTAACAAACAACAACAACAACAAAGATTTCAGAAGGAAAGTGAAATTCATGAAAATATCCTCTCCTCTTTCCGCCAATGAGAACCTCCACTATTTGCACGTTCCTTCCTTTTGTTGAGTCACAGGACTGGATCCAACCCTCTTCCTTTCAGCATTGTTGCTAAAAATAATGAACCCTTTCTAGCTTGCATGAATATTAGGCCCTGTTAGTTCAATGCGGTATACTCCCAAGCAAGTGTGTGTTGGAGTGGGAAATTGCCACTCCCCTACTTTCTTTCAGTAGGAGATGCTAATGTATACAAGGATTTTCTTTTACTTTTGCAAAGTAGCAAGATCAAACCTATTTGTAATAATAGCAGTAAAAATACTAATATTTATCATTAAGTGCACACTAGGTAAGAAAAGTACAGTCGTACCTTGAAAATCAAACGGCATGCATGGCATCATGTCATGGCCATGATGACAGGGAGAGTTAGAGATTACCCCAAACAGAAAGTACAGAAAGAATGGAAAATCTTTAAAGAGTATCTGGGAAAGTATTATAATAATAAACACCTCCTGGCAGAAATAGAATGATCCTTGTAAAACAACAAATATGTTTTTTGGTATCTGAGGAAAACAAAGAAAGCAATACAACAATTTGGAACTGTGTTTGAAAAAATAGTAGAAATAATAACACAATGAGTCTAATCAGAAGTCAAATGTGTTTCTTTTGTTTTGTTTTCTTCTTTCCTTTTTTCTTTTCTTTTCTTTTTGTTTTGTTTTGTTTGTACCTCTTTCCTTGGTCTTTTCCTCTTGGACCTGCTAAGAAAGAGATAAAAGTTAAATATAAAAACTCGAGTAAGTTAAAAGTGATGTTTTGTAATTTTTCAATTATTGTTCATTTATTGTTATAGTTGGTCAATTATAATGAACTGATGTAGTAGTTACTGCGGGGGGGGGGTTGTTATTGTTGAACTCTAAATAAAGAATGAATTTTATTTTGTTTTTTAAAAAAGAAAGTCAAACAGAATCTGTTCCAGAAGTCCATTTGACTTCCAAAACATTTGGGAACCAAGGCGCGGCTTCCTGCAGCCAATCAGAAGCCATGGAAGTGACGACGGACGTTTGGGTTCCAAAGAACATTTGCAAACCAGAACAATCACTTCCGGGTTTGCAGCATTCGGGAGCCAAAACGTTCATCTTGCAAGGCGTTCGACTTCTAAAGTACGACTATACCTTGTTCCTTCTTAGTGGAAAGCTGAAGGGAGAGGAGACAGTTTGATGAAAATGTAGCAAAGTTTGAAGTATGCTGAGATGTTAACTTGTATTATCATCACCCTGTGGAACACAGGTCAGTCGGTGATCACCCAGTCATTTATTCCATCGAGAAGTTGTTAAAAATGAGTATATTGTCCATTGTCTTTGTCAGCTTCGGTCTTGAACAAATAGATATATTTTCTTGTGCATGCGGTGTCAATAGCAATGCTCAAGTTCATTTATAGGGCTGCAATCCAACACTCTGGTTTCTGGCTGGAATCTAACACTCACTTACTTCAGAGTAAATCCCACTAGAACTTGCTGTGACTAATATCTAAGTAAACATGCATGGGATTATCAATCGGCATTATTTCTGAAAGGGTTTTTATTTCCATGGCAAACCCTTCAACACTACAGCTCCTTGCAACAGCCACAAGACAGTGGAGAAGAAGTGTGTTATGGTGGGTGGAATATTATGGAACTCTCGTTATAAAGAAATGGTACCCTACAGTGTGATTTGCATCATGCTGTGTGAGCCGCCTGTAGATTTATTGATTGGGTGACTTGCTAATTGATTTACGATCCAATTAGCTCTTTACAGCGGTCCGGCACGCTTCCCTCTCAGCGGCGCAATCTGCTTCGTTCCGTCACGCCTAGCAGAGTAAAACTCAGCAGCAAGCTGTCACGTAGCCTACGACAAATACACAGAGCACAGTAATGTCCATTTACAGCTCTTTATTTCATCATTGCTTAGAAAACTCCAGGACTTCTCGCAGCCATGACAAACTGCGTCTTTCTCTCTCAAAGACCGAGAGGAAACAGACAGAAAACTCCTCCCAGCTTCCAAAGCTGACGTCAGAATGCTGAGGCATCATGGGAACAACTTAACCTCTTAAGTTCCGACTCCCATACCGCCTACACTTTTCAGCAGTTGGTTCTGCGTCTGTAATTTATTGCTCCAGAAGCCATTATAATAACACAAGAAATGCCTCAGCAAGTGTGGAGGGAAGAACACATCACAGTCAGATTGTAATGACTATTTAGACTATTTAAACTCACTCAGCTTGTTCTGCATTAGAAAAACAAGCCCTATTAAATTACTTATTTTATACATTTTATTTGGCATTCCGGCTTCATTGTAGTCGAGATTAAACACCTTATTACACTTTTGAAGAGAGAAGCTTATGAAAATAATTGCCCAGAAATTACTGTGTTAAGTGTAAAAACTGTTGGGTAGAAATCTGATTTTAAAAAAAACAAAACCCAAAAAACTTGTAGATCTCTGCTGAGCAAATATACTAGGTTTCTTAGAAGGAAATGTCTGTCCCATTTCAACAGAGAAGAAGAAGAAGAAGAAGAGTTTAGATTTGATATCCCGCCTTTCACTCCCTTTAAGGAGTCTCAAAGCAGCTAGCATTCTCCTTTCCCTTCCTCCCCCACAACAAACACTCTGTGAGATGAGTGGGGCTGAGAGACTTCAGAGAAGTGTGACTGGCCCAACGTCACCCAGCAGCTGCATGTGGAGGAGCGGGGAATCGAACCCGGTTCCCCAGATTACGAGACTACTGCTCTTAACCACTACACCACACTGGCTCTCAACAAGTATGCTATCACTTGCTATCACTTAGAGTGCTATCAGAGTACAAGAACAATGTGGGAGGCAGCACTTATGAGTTATAAGCTCAACCTGATTGGCATTAGGCATAAGGTACAAAGGCTATGGGTGGCCTTTCGTTGGTTGGAGAGATCCTTGTGTCTCACTGGTCAGCTACTGCCCACCTTAAGCCCCTGGTCAATAAGGTGCCAACCAGCCAGTGTCTGCCTGTTTCAATGTGTCCTTGGAGCTCAGAGTATCATTTGGCAAACAGATCAAACCACCGCACCAGGCAACAAAGAAAATAAACAAACCCTCTTGCACCTAGTAAGCTGGAATATCAGGAGATTATGTCCTGTCTTCTCTGCTGGCCAACTGCAAGTTAACAACTCACAGAAGATGGCCATCATTAATCGTGAGCTGGAAACACTCAACATTGATTTTGCCACTTTACGGGAGATCAGACTCACTTTGAATGGCAGCCTCTGAGAGAAGAACTACACCTTCTTCTAGCAAGGAGAGCATCCAGAAGAACAACATATTCATGGTATAAGCTTCGCAGTGAGGAACCACTGACCAAGGGCTCAGAGTTCTTGCTCTCTATCCAACTTTTAGCCACCTCCATTCCAGTTAACATCTTGAATGTGGTCCCACTATGTGCTTGGGCATATAGATCAAGGGCCTGTTCTAGAAGGAACTAGACCAGGCTCATTCTTGGTTCATTCTTGGATGCCTTCCGTATAAAGAAGGGTGTGAAACAGAGATGTGTTCTTGTCCCAACTCATTTTAGCATATTCTTCTCTCTATTAATCTCATATGTCTTCAGTTTGACTGAAGACGATGTGTACTTCCATTCAAGAAGTGAAGGGGTCTGTTCAACCTGGCATGTTTCCATGGCATGTTGTGAGATGTTGTTTGCAAATGACACGTCTACAAAGATTCATCAATCATTTTGCCCAAGCCTGCATGGAGTTCGGCCTCCCCATCAGCCTGACGAAGACCAACGTCTTGCATCGGGGCATCACCAGCACTCCGCACATTGGCATTGGTGACCACATGCTTGAGGTGGTAGACAAGTTTGTTTACCTGGGCTCCACCACCATCAACAACCTTTCCATTGACACTGACCTGAACAAGTGTATTGGTAAGGCAGCTACAGCAATGGCTCACCTCTCCAAAAAGTTATGAGAGAACAAGGAGAAGGAAGGGGGGAGTTCAAGGGGGAAGACACAGACTGACAGTTTAAGCTCAGACTCAGAGGGAGGGCCACCAGAAATATCCCATCCCATGACACGTAGGTGTGCAAGAAGTAATAACTAACCTGATCTCGTTTTTTGACAGAATTACAAGCCTGGTAGATGAAGGGAACGCAGTGGATGTAGCCTACCTTGATTTCAGCAAGGCATTTGACAAGGTGCCCCATGATATTCTTGTAAAGAAGCTGGTAAAATGCGGTCTTGACTATGCTACCACTCAGTGGATTTGTAACTGGCTGACTGACCGAACCCAAAGGGTGCTCATCAATGGTTCCTCTTCATCCTGGAGAAGAGTGACTAGTGGGGTGCCACAGGGTTCTGTCTTGGGCCCAGTCTTATTCAACATCTTTATCAACGACTTGGATGATGGACTCAAGGGCATCCTGATCAAATTTGCAGATGACACCAAACTGGGAGGGGTGGCTAACACCCCAGAGGACAGGATCACACTTCAAAACGACCTTGACAGATTAGAGAACTGGGCAAAAACAAACAAGATGAATTTTAACAGGGAGAAATGTAAAGTATTGCACTTGGGTAAAAAAAATGAGAGGCACAAATACAAGATGGGTGACACCTGGCTTGAGAGCAGTACATGTGAAAAGGATCTAGGAGTCTTGGTTGACCACAAACTTGACATGAGCCAACAGTGTGACGCGGCAGCTAAAAAAGCCAATGCAATTCTGGGCTGTATCAATAGGAGTATAGCATCTAGATCAAGGGAAGTAATAGTGCCACTGTATTCTGCTCTGGTCAGACCACACCTGGAGTACTGTGTCCAGTTCTGGGCACCACAATTCAAGAAGGACACTGACAAACTGGAACGTGTCCAGAAGAGGGCAACCAAAATGGTCAAAGGCCTGGAAACGATGCCTTATGAGGAACGGCTAAGGGAGCTGGGCATGTTTAGCCTGGAGAAGAGGAGGTTAAGGGGTGATATGATAGCCATGTTCAAATATATAAAAGGATGTCACATAGAGGAGGGAGAAAGGTTGTTTTCTGCTGCTCCAGAGAAGCGGACACGGAGCAATGGATCCAAACTACAAGAAAGAAGATTCCACCTAAACATTAGGAAGAACTTCCTGACAGTAAGAGCTGTTTGACAGTGGAATTTGCTGCCAAGGAGTGTGGTGGAGTCTCCTACTTTGGAGGTCTTTAAGCAGAGGCTTGACAACCATATGTCAGGAGTGCTCTGATGGTGTTTCCTGCTTGGCAGGGGGTTGGACTCGATGGCCCTTGTGGTCTCTTCCAACTCTATGATTCTATGATTCTATGATTCTAATGAGAGTTGTGAACAGGAAAGGAAGCGAAAGTGGGGCTTTAAATGTGGGAAGAGGAAGGGGTGGAACTCACTCTCTGCAACAGCTAATTTGGAAGCAGATGCTGAGTGACTCAGCTCCAGAATGATTTGTGTGTTTTGAGCAATAAACCTGAGTTAATTACTGCTGGAGTTGTCTCGCTTCTGTGGGAGAGAACCAACCATTACATAGGCAATATTTAACAGTTGATGGTGACATGACAAAAGAAACAATTGGCCATGGTTTACCACTCAGAAGTAAAGGAATATGTTTATTTTGCCGAGTATTACAGATCTGTCAGAGGCAAGTGGGAAAAGTGCATATACTATGTGCAGTGGTGATCAAATCAGATCCTCAACACTGAAGTGCCTGCCTCTGCTATGCAGCCCCTACTAACAAGCTAATGAAATTTCCTCTCCTTGTGGTACAAGATGGTGCCTTCCTCTATTCTGTGTAAAAAAACCACAAAAACCCTCAGCTGGATTGACGGTTGAATCTTTCTTCAACCCTGGCAGCAGAAGAGAGTCCTCCTCTGATTGCAACCAGCTCAGGGGGCACAGGGCAGACTGTGTGGCACTTCGGTGCTATTTCTCCCCAGTCCACAGCATCTTCTTCCAGAAGCATCTTCTTCACTCTGTCTAATGGTAGGTCCAGCCCTGTCCAGCCTGTGCTACTATAGCTATAGGGACCAAGAGGAAGTGAGGAAATGCCAATTTTTCATTGGGTGAGTTTTCGTATGATAGCTTTTCATGCCACTGTGCTGATGTCCTGCTTGTGGATGTTGCCCAGGAATCTAGTTTGACCATTGCATGAACAGAATGTTGGGATTGATAGGCTCTTCTTACATTCTTATGATTGAAATGCTGGCATAAAAAAGGGGGTTTTATTTCTTAATTAGTCTGAATTACTGTTTGTATTATCATTGAATGTTTGCACAAGATGAGAAAAAATATTCAGGTTACTTCAGATAATACCATTTTAAAAAACACTCTTGAGAACATCTTTTTTCTCTTTCACCACCTTATCAGACTACTCTTCTATAATGCTGATTAAAATTACAGTCAGCTTCCTAGCCATCTAACTATCCTAGTTATCTTAGAGATAAAGCAATCTTTTCTATCAATTAAGTGCATTTCTGAAAATGTGTAAGACTTCTCTTTGATGAGAGCAAAATTTATTTGGAAGCTAAACTATCATTTCCTTCTTCAGTTATTTGCCACCTGCCCCTAAAATCACATGCAAGGGTTAAAGCGAACAGCACCATAAAAAATTAACAGCCCGTGTTGGCTCCATCTCTTGTAGCATGTGTATGTACATACTGTTAAATTTATTCTGGTTTTGTTTGTTTTTCTCTAGTCTATTTCTGGTGGCTTAGTCAGCTTTTCTCTCTATTTTTCCATCTCTGTTCTTGATCCAATATAAATCCCAGTCCAAACAGTGCTGGTGTAATTTCAGTGGCAGAATTCTTAAAGCTACAGTTCTTGTACATTAGGACTTTTCTCTTTTACCAGTTTTATTTTATGTTCCCATCACTTTTGGGTTCCATCATAATGACAGTTCTTTCCTCTTTCAGGGAAAAAGAACAACCACAAATCTACAGCCTTAAATGTTCCAGACTGTAAGCTTACCTGTTGTCTCTACTATTTCTATTGCTCTTCATTCACCAGACTCGTTCCTGTCACATCTTTGAATGGCTCTAGCTTGTCACCATCTTTCGCTTGGCCACTTCTGTGTTTCATTTATCTTCCCCACACATTTTTCCACAAGTGTGATCACTGGGTGAGCTTCATAGTATGTCTTCTTCTTAGAATGCTTCTCCTTTCCAGAGCATGCCTATTCCCTTGTGACAGCATGTAGCTATACCAGCCAGATTCCAAAAAGCTACTTAAGGCATCTTTTGTCTTGTCTCCTCCCTCCCTCCCTCTTTTGAATAACACACAATATCACAAATGACTGCAGGTATTTTAGGCATGCCCCCTGAGATGTTTCCCCTTTCCCCCTCTTTTTTTCAACGATAGACTCCTGTGTTGTATCACAACCTGTAAATAGCTTCCTTAAAATGTCTGGTGCTCATGGGATAGGCACATAGAACAATACATGAAGAACAAGCCACCCCACAACTCACACGTTCTGAGGACTTCTGTAACTACAGTCTTTTTCATATAGCCTCTTTTTCTCCACTACTGACACACTTGTACCAGAGACCATTAGGAGAAATGTGAGGTGTCTTTGGGATGTGTATAGAATCCAGCCCACCCCTTGCCACTGTGTTCCACTGTACAATGCATGAATAACTTTCACTGACTAAATACATATGAGTCTTGTGAACAGACCTGCCATCCTCCCTAACCTGCAGAGCCTAGAGGTTCTTGTGTTGTCTGTGCGTATTTTATAAACAGAAGAGTCCAGCATCCTGTTTTAACAGTGGCTGCCCAGCTGCTAATGGAAAACTTGTGAGCAGGATCTGAGTACAATAGCAACTGGCATTCAGAGGCTTACTCCTTTCAGTACTAAAGACAGTACAGCCTAGACATTTGTATAATCCTCTTTTAAAGCTCTCCAAGTTGGTGAGAGATGTGGCAATTACCACCTTGTGGTAGCTAACTCCATAGTTTAACTATGTGCTGTGCAAAGAAGTACTTAATTTTCTCTGTCCTGATTCTTCCAGCATCCTGCTTCACTGAATGATCCCAGTTTTTGGCACCATCACAGAAGGAATAGAACTTTTGTCTCTCAGCTTTTACCATATGACACGTAATTTTATATATCTCTGTCATGTCAATGCTCACTTGGCTTTTATCTTATCTTTAAAAAATCCCCAAATTGTGTCCCTTTCCTCAAAGGGAAGTTGTTCTAGCCTCTTGATCATATTGGTTACCCTTTTTTGAGCTGCACAATGTCATTTCTGAAGTAAGATGAGCTGTAGCTATATGCTTGTTGACAGTCTCAAAGAACTGTAAAAGGTTCATGAGACAGAACTTGTCTTTGCAGAAGCCATTACATATCTAAACAAAAACTTTAATAAGTACAATTGTGTTTTGTTTTTGTTTTTTGTTTTGTTTTATATACTGGGGACTTTCCCCATAGCAATCCAAATAGACTCTCAATCATGCAAGATTGCTCTATTAGCTGGGAAATTGGGGGGGGCAATCCTAATTGAAATGGCATAGTACAGTGATTTGCACACCCAAATTTCTGTTCTACCACATTCTGCCCCACCCCACTTTACCTAAGTAATCAAAGAAGTAACTTTGCAGCAGATATGGTGCACTATTAATATTTTTATGTAATTAAGAAGTAATAGTAGATAACGGTAGATAATAATAGTGTCATCTTAACTTGACTCTATTAAACTCACACAATTCTAGCCCACTCAGTCCCAGTGACTTATGAAGAGGTTAGGAATTTAAAAACAGCAACAACAGCTAATAGAGAGATCCAATTAAACTACCATTACAAAAAAGGCAAGATTCTGAACCCTTTATAGTTATAAAAAGAATTGTGAAAATAGCAACTGTATATTAAGGTTTGCTTTGACAGAAAAAAAATGTTTGCAGAGCTGTACTCTTTGGTGGTAGTCATTTCCTTACAATTTCTCAGTCAATCCGTGAACTTTTCTGTTACATCAAAGTATATTTCCAACTGGGCATTAAAATCTACTTAAACCACAGCAGCTCATGCGCGGTGTGGGCACCACCTCCACCGTATCTATCAATTGATATTAACTTCTCCCACTGAGTTTATCTGCACTGTAAACGCATAATAAATCTGTGAAATGTGACACTTCAGCATTGGGCTTTTTTCCCTTTGCCTTCTGACAGTTCTTTCCCTTTGTATCTCTGGACTATAGAAAGTTAGATTCATAAATCTGAAAGGGTCCACAAGGTAATCCAGCTGAAACCTCTGCCTGAGTGCAAGTACAGTTTTGCCCTGTGCCCCTCACCTTTAAACTTTATACACTGAAGACCATTATGCAGTTTGGAATGCACTATAGAAGAAGCAGGGTGTCCGCAGTTCTGATCTGCCTTTGAGTAAGGATGGATTTTTTGTTTCATTTCACTGAGAGCCAGTGTGGTGTAGTGGTTAAGAGCAATAGACTTGTAATCTGGTGAACCAGGTTCGCGTCTCCGCTCCTCCACATGCAGCTGCTGGGTGACCTTGGGCCAGTCACACTTCTCTGAAGTCTCTCAGAAGCCTCACAGAGTGTTTGTTGTGGGGGAAGAAGGGAAAGGAGAATGTTAGCTGCTTTAAGACTCCTTCGGGTAGTGATAAAGCGAGATATCAAATCCAAACTCCTCTTCTTCTTTTTTCAGAGTTGAATGATTTAGAACTTGGGTCAAATAGCCACCCCCCTTTTTTGAAAACATTCATCTTTCACAAAGGTGGGGTATATTCTGCAGCTTTCAGGCAGAGAAGGGAGGTGAATTTTGCAAAACATTCATATTACTTTAGCCTACCTTGATTTCAGCAAGGCATTTGACAAGGTGCCCCATGATATTCTTGTAAAGAAGCTGGTAAAATGCGGTCTTGACTATGCTACCACTCAGTGGATTTGTAACTGGCTGACTGACCGAACCCAAAGGGTGCTCATCAATGGTTCCTCTTCATCCTGGAGAAGAGTGACTAGTGGGGTGCCACAGGGTTCTGTCTTGGGCCCGGTCTTATTCAACATCTTTATCAACGACTTGGATGATGGACTCAAGGGCATCCTGATCAAATTTGCAGATGACACCAAACTGGGAGGGGTGGCTAACACCCCAGAGGACAGGATCACACTTCAAAACGACCTTGACAGATTAGAGAACTGGGCAAAAACAAACAAGATGAATTTTAACAGGGAGAAATGTAAAGTATTGCACTTGGGCAAAAAAAATGAGAGGCACAAATACAAGATGGGTGACACCTGGCTTGAGAGCAGTACATGTGAAAAGGATCTAGGAGTCTTGGTTGACCACAAACTTGACATGAGCCAACAGTGTGACGCGGCAGCTAAAAAAGCCAATGCAATTCTGGGCTGCATCAATAGGAGTATAGCATCTAGATCAAGGGAAGTAATAGTGCCACTGTATTCTGCTCTGGTCAGACCACACCTGGAGTACTGTGTCCAGTTCTGGGCACCACAATTCAAGAGGGACACTGACAAACTGGAACGTGTCCAGAGGAGGGCAACCAAAATGGTCAAAGGCCTGGAAACGATGCCTTATGAGGAACGGCTAAGGGAGCTGGGCATGTTTAGCCTGCAGAAGAGGAGGTTAAGGGGTGATATGATAGCCATGTTCAAATATATAAAAGGATGTCACATAGAGGAGGGAGAAAGGTTGTTTTCTGCTGCTCCAGAGAAGCGGACACGGAGCAATGGATCCAAACTACAAGAAAGAAGATTCCACCTAAACATTAGGAAGAACTTCCTGACAGTAAGAGCTGTTCGACAGTGGAATTTGCTGCCAAGGAGTGTGGTGGAGTCTCCTACTTTAGAGGTCTTTAAGCAGAGGCTTTACAACCATATGTCAGGAGTGCTCTGATGGTGTTTCCTGCTTGGCAGGGGGTTGGACTCGATGGCCCTTGTGGTCTCTTCCAACTCTATGATTCTATGATTCTATGATTCTATGATTCTATGATTCTATGATTCTATGATTCTATGATTCTATGATTCTATGATTCTAGCTCAAATATTAAGTTGGTGAGGGTTTTTAAGTTTTTAAGTTGGTGAGGGTAGCCTCAGTGTAGCAGAGTGCCTTCCATTAGCTTTGACTGGTGGCCTAGCTGTGCCCCTATCTGGACAGGGATAGCCTAATTTCTGTTGTCTATGCTCTTTGTAACCTCCAGGCTAGATTAGTGCAACATGTTCTATATGGAGCTGTCTCTGGACAGTTCAGAAACTTCAGCTGGTGCAGAACTTGATGGCCAGGTTGCTCACTGCGGAAAGAAAGTTTGAACATATTACACCAATTCTGCCCCAAGGACACTGTCTGTCAACTAGTTTCTGGGTCCAATTCAAAGTGTTGATTTTGACCTATAAAGCTTTAAATGGCTGAGAACTGCAATACCTCAAGGAACGCCTCTCTCCATATGAACCTACCTGGACCATTCTGAGGCCCTTCTTTGTGTGCCTCCTCCATGAGAGGTCTAGAGGGTGGCAACACAAGTGTCTCCGCATTAGTGGAATGTTCTCACAAGGGAGGGAGAGAATGCTTAACCTTGTATGCCCTTTTAAATGTGTTTGTGGAGGCGGGGTTACTAGTTTGTTTTTGTTCTTATTTTTATTATGCATTTTGTCTTTTTATTTTGTCCTTTTTTGCTGTGAACTGCCTTGAGATCGTCAGATGAAGGGCGCTAAACTAAATTATCAATCAATCAATCAATCAATCAAATTGTTCACCTCTCTGTGTGCAGGCACACACATACACATCAGACTCTGAAAATCTCACAAATATCAAAAATTCACAGGTTTGAATAGCTAAAGTATTTAAAAGAGTTTAAAAGTGTTTATATTATGTGTCTTAGACCACCTATGGGAATACATAGGTGGAAACCAGAGACAGAGGTTATATGCTTTTTATTACAGGGGAGAGACCAGGAGCTCACCAAGACAGTAGCCAAGTTTCTCTATTTTATTTTCTGCGACGTGGCAAGGTTGGGGGTTGGCGGTATTTATTCGGCAGTGCGACGTGGGGACCCTCTCTTGCTTTGCGCTGCCAAACACCCACCTACCCACACACTCATTAGTTAGGTCGTGTCTGGCCTTGCTTTGGACTTTGGTTGGTCACCTGTTTTGGAACGGGGAGCGGGTAGGAATTTTTTCCAATGTGGCAGATTGGCTGTGGCCACTTGGTTTTTGCCTATCTCTTAGCAATCATCACAACTTTGTAAGGTTTGGTGGTTAGGCATTGGTTTAGGGCAGTGGTTCTCAACCTATTGGTCCTCAGATGTTGTTGGATTACAACTCCCATCATCCCTGAGCTCTGGCCTTGCTAGCTAGGGGTGATGGGAGTTGTAGTTCAACAACATCTGGGGACCCACAGGTTGAGAAACGCTGGTTTAGGGGAATGTGGGGAGGGGAGGTGCGGTCATCACCTGCCCCTCCAATTAATAGGGTATTCTGTTAAAGGAATCGGGGCGTCTGGATCTCATCCTAAGCCCGGGGAGGGGCTAGGGCCATGCCAGAACCCCCGGGAACCCCAGGGGTGAACACCAGTCAATATATATTGATGGAGCTCCTTTTGCTGGTTGTTTACCCTTCCAGGCTTCCTGCTGGGTGGGCAGGAGCCAGTTATAGTTTTGATCCAATGCCTAAGCCAATACCAGTCACATTTGTGTATTTAATAAAGTTGTGGCCAAAATTTGCCCATTAACCTTTAAACTTATCTTTCTTTCCATGGGGGATGGGTTTTGGGACTCTGAGCACAACACAAAATATTTATTCTTCTCTAGTGTACTCATCGATAATTCACTATTTCAACATGGTGCACTACAAAGTGAGATACAATTTTTACAGTTCTTACTGGAAACTTTACCGTGCTTCTCTTCTTAGCTATACATTCAAGCAGCACACTGCATTAGAGGCAGAACCACAGCTGGAACAAACAAGTACCGGTATGTTCCTTCAGAACAAGGATCAGATCTTGATCATCAGTAAAGGCTACACAAATGCACTTTTCTTTCAAGCACCTGAGCACAGAGTTATTTAGATTTGTGACTTCAGTTTGAGAGGCTGAATAATCTTATCAGTTTGCCAAAGCAGCAACATCAATCACATCACTTTACAGCCTATAAATCACAATGTCGTCCATTTTATGAATCAAAATGTGTTTGCTTCTAGAAAAAATATATAGGTCAAAAACATAAGAGTATTTGGTTGCAGTTTACTTTCCATTATCAAGTCCCACTCTTCACATGCTGCTAGCCTTTACATTTGTATGGATTGTTGTATTTATGTTCATTTTTGTGGAATGAGCCATTTGCTAACAAAAGACTTGCCTTGATCTTGACATGTTTTGCATTCCCTTCCAGTGTTGTGTGCCCTTTCCATAGAAACTCAATGGTGGTACTGACTTGTTTAGGATTGTTTCAAACTCTTTCTGGTTAATTTGTGCTCCACCAATTACTATTACTATTGTTGTTGTTGTTAATGTATTTATTTTATTATTAAAACCCAACCTTCTACTGTTGCATTTTTATTTTATTTTTATGTATCGGCACCATTTTTAAAAAAGCAAAACAAAACACTTGAATAGACTTTTTCACTATGTGATCCCTGCCAATCAAGCTGATGATCCCTGAAGGATTCCTGACAGTTGGAGTTGGCTTGTGGTGACATTACTGAGATCAAAATTAAGTCTTGCCGTAGACTTAACTGAATGGGTTGTAGGTTGTGTGCAAAGACAGAATACAGTCCCATTTCTCAGACAACTGGACTGGTGCTCCCTGTCCTTCGGTACTTTCTTAGGTGTAGCGGTGATTTCATTGTCACAGAACAGAGCTGCACAGATTTTCACCCCAATCCAGCTCTAGTCAAGGCTAGACATGGCACAAGGTGATCAGGGGTGGTGGGCATTCAAATCTGCATCTTATGAAGCTGACTCAGTGGCCCTGCATGAACCACTGCTGCCATGCCCTGTACTACCAACTCAGTAGAGTTCAGTTGTTACAATAGGATTCTGCCTGGTCCTACAAAGCACGAGAAAGCTATTGTTCAGACTCTCAAGCTGCCTGTCCCAATGAATCCAGTGCTTGCTTTGCCTCGAGCTCACCATATGCAATAGCAGTTACCATGTCAAGATTCAGCATTTGGTTCATTGCTTAATTAAACAGAAGCTTAGCAGTGTAACAATATAACGAGAGTGATGCAAGAATGGAGAGATACTAGGCTGACTGGACATGTTCATTGGTTTCTTACCCACCTGCATTTTTTTAAACTTGCTTTGAAATTTGGCCACCGTTATTTCCATTGTGCTTTGTATGATGAAATCCCAAGTACCTGCTGGGCATTGCTTTGTTAGGTGGTGCTCCCCTTAACCTGCTCTGTAGAGCTCCACAGGGGGTTGAGCATATTCCTGGTGAAGTTCATGACAACAATGGCACACCTATGTTAGGAAGTTTGTATTGTAAAAAGGAATCAATTAAACAGACCTACAATTTTAATATTAATGGAAGGGTAACTAAATTCGATCCCTGTATGAAAAGAGGGGGGAAACTAGAAGACTGGGGGGGGGGGGTCGTAATCAAAGCTTTCTCCTTGCATCACTTCATATGACCTAGCACACAGAAGCACACTTAAAAAACACACGTTTAATTAGACCATCCAAACTTTATTATCCTTAGAAAGGGACATTTATTTTGTTTGTGGCTGGCATAAAAGCTTTTGTTAAAGAGACAGAGAGACCCCGAGGCATGCAAGAGTTCGTTCGCTCTCATTTTTTAAAAAAGAAGAAGGAAATGTGAAGTGGTTTAAAGGCTTTGAAGGATAAGCGGAATCCACAAATGGAAAGCCTTCAGTCCATCAGCAAACCTCTGGAGGTTTTTAGGGCCTGGCCATATGACGTGCAGCATATCCTTAACCACACATTTATTTATTTCTTTTTTTATGATCTTACAAGCTCATCGTAGCACTATATCTGCTCTCACCCAGCCCATGGGACAGGCTTTAGTTGGGGGAAATGCCTTGCTGAAGAGCAGTGCCAATTTCACCAAGCAAGCAAGTAAAAGCTAACACACTTGTCTTTGTTTTTACATTCAGGGGACATGTTTACAGCATTCAAAGAAAACATAAAAGAAAAAGGTGTTTGAAACAGCAGACAATAACATTACTTCAGGGAAGAGAAAGGGATTTTTATTTTTATTTTTCACCCCTTGCCTAATGGGCTAAATGAGCTTTTCCACCCTTCAAGTGGAAATCCCTTTTTAAAAAAAATTGAAGCGGTTGAGGGGTAGTTACATTCATCACGAATGATGTCAATGTCCAATATACACCATACACTTTTGCAACCATGATCTGATTGAAATGCCAACTATGTAGAACATTTTAATTTTCCCCCAGCAACAGAATATTCTAGTTTCCCACTGTGGATGTGCAACAGGAGTGCTAACTTGTACAAAGTTGTTGGGTTCCTGGAGATGCAGCCTGTCTGAAGCCGATGCATTTCATATACGCTTGTTGTGTCCCAAAATAAAAATAATAATGCTAGATTGCTATTGTTAGAGACTTCAGAATACAGACCAGAATGGAAAAATCCAGGCAGCAATATTTTAATTACAAAAGTTTTATTGACTTTGGTTTATTTGTCAGACAAGCAAAGCAAAGGGGTGCATTCAGCTGCCAAAATGAGAGAAAATGCCCCCGAACACCAGGGGCAAACAGTTTTTATCCCCTTAGGCAAAACAATGGTTCAACCCTTGACCCAGCCCTCAAACATTCCCCTTTATGCATATTCATTGAAGCTCAACCAATTAAATAATTGATGTTGGTCTTTCGGTTCCAAACTGCATTATACACTAGGTGGCGCTGCGAGTTTAAAATCTTTCTGACCCCTTTTACTGGTTCCAGTAAATGCTCCTTGACCCCCTCCTCTTTTGTGGTTTTAACAGGTTGCTCGGCTTAGAACCTTGTGGTGGGCTAGACATCCTGGGCAAACGAACAGTTTCTCAGAACAGCTCCAAAATCCCCTGACCGCATCCTCTTGCAAACTCGCTGTGTTGCAAAAATATTGTTTATGCAAGCAGGGGCAAGCAGGGGAGAGAGAAATGTCTTTTTTAGCTTTCAGCTTATAACATGGCTCCACCCTGGCTCTCCAAAGTGGACCCAGGTGGACCCCTGGTCCTCACTCCTTCATTCCCCCCTTTCCATCATGAAAATGCCGACCGATTATGGTTCTGCATTTTCATTTTGATGGACCTATAGGTACCACATCATAGAGAGCCAGGACATGCGTACATGTAGCTGCATTGACCAATGGCGGAACGGTTAAGTGGCAGTGGGAGGAGTGGTAGTCCACTCGTGGCATCTGTTGGGGTGACTTATTGGCAGAATGGGTTACCACTTCAGCCACTTGTAAACACCTAGTGTAGGGGTTATGGACGCCCCACTCAGTCATTAGACGGGAAAAGTTGGCAGGGGAGACCAGGGAACTCTTTCCCGCTTTGGCCAATGCCAGCAAAAATACAGGAGTATCCAGAGAAGTAGGGCAGTACATACCACGCCTACCCACCAACCCCAATATTTCCATAGTTCCTCCCACCAATACTCGGGGGCCATTCCTAATGTTCTTTTACTGCTGAAGGGCCCACTGATATTCGTATTCAATTATTCGCTGGGCCTCAGGGGTGACTCTCCACCTTTTTGCTGAGGCACCCACTATATGGAGCAATTTCCCTAGAATCCCTTGTGGGTGGACTGGGCCCTCGTGTTGTCTCCTCAAGAGATTATACCCAAAAGGGGCTTCCCCCTCTTCATATATCACCATGCACCCACAAGAATATATCCACCCCTGCAACGGCCTGACACACGGGGTGACTATATCAAGGGGTTCTGGTCCCAATACCAAAAGTCCTAGTGGTGCCTCTAAATTTGCTGGAGAGCAAGTTTCTACGTTGGGGACCCTGCCCGCGGGCACCCCTCCCATCCAATTCTTCCGGAACTAGGTGCCCTGTCTGTCTACTGGGCGGCAACTCTTATGCAGCCACAAGAATACCCTGCCACATTCAAGGGTATTAGGTGTGGAGTTACCAGGCCCAGTAGTTCAGGTAGTATTCTGGGATTTAGGGAGGCTTGAGCCACCACGACAACCACAGGTGGGGCTGCAGAACTTACAGGCACCTGTTCAGTAATTTTAATGTGCACCTGATTATCAAATGGGGTTGGTACAGTGCTCTACCCTGCAACCAGCAGGCTATTCTCCCACAACTACAAGAGCGGTCTAGAACTCGATAGATTTCGACCAATCCTGCAGCTCCCCGGAGGAGCCACATCCAAGTGCGCTGGGCAATGCAGTGAATAAAGAGCCACAGTGGGAGAGTGGGATGCTGTACTGCGGCCGCCCTATTGAACCCTCGTTCCCAAGAGCCTACGCGTATGCCGTCTCTTACCACCGGCAAGACAAACCAGTCATAGCAGAGGTCAGCAGGCCAATAGGGTTGGTATGGTTCGGTAGGGTCAGGGCAATAAGACATTAGCAAGTCAATAAAGAAAATAAGAGAGAAAAGAGAAAGTCTTTGTAACTGTCCTTGTGATGATTAGTCGCAGGATCTCGTTGCCCGTGGCCTAACACTTTTTCCCTGGTAGCGTCAGACACAAGGTGATGATCAACTTCAGAGGGTCAGCAGGATTTCTCTTGCAAGTCCAGACACCCTTCTTCAGATGCGTGTGATGTACCCAGGGGATCACCTCGACTACTTTCACTGCAGTTGGGGATGAGGGGGTCGCCAGACGCTGTCACCCAGAGGAACTGGTGAACCGGCTCAGCCAGACTGCCGCGGTACTGCAGGTGTACGCTCGAGGGAATACCTGGAAAGGAAGCAAACACACACACACAACAAACACAGGGATTGCACTTGTTCTTGGGTGATGTGATCTCCCATCTGCCCCAAACTGGCGGGGATGTCTCGGACGAAAGGGGTTGGCCTGCCATATAGAAGTTCAAAGGGTGATAGTCTCAGTCTCTTGGTTGGCGCACAGGGCACAGTTTTGGGATATAGCAGCAGTTAGTTATAGCAGCAGTTAGTTGAGATAGAATATTCTCCCAACGTGTGCTTTAGCAGCTGGGCCTCCCAAATGGGTGGACTCGTGGTAATTCTTTACAATTGTGCTGGCCAGATGTTGGGGCACAAAAACACGGCTGTCTGGTCCTTCCTGGAGCGTTGCTCCTTCTTGGCTGGTCCACTGCTGTTCATCAAGGGTGTAACGTGGTTCCACATCGTCTGGAGTGAGTTCTGGGATTATTCTTTTGGCATAGCAGGCATTTCCTGGAAATCTGGGCCGCCAGTTGATAAAGGTTGGCTATATAGACATACTTCTCCAGCTGCTTGGTTGTGGCATCTAGCCTCATGTGGGTGGATACATAGTATCTGGTTTGTCAGCAGTGCTCAAGATCCCTTCTGGGACCACTGTTCCAATAACTGAGGCGGGGCCGGTTCCCGGGCTGCTTCCTTGGCCACTCTGTCTGCCAATCGATTTCCTCTGGCCACTTCTCCTGGTCCAGTCTTGTGTCCATAACCTCAATGCAATCGTGCGTCTGCTCCTCACCTTCTCCTACCAGCAACAGGGTAGCTGGGTTGAGGGCGGTGGTGACCACTGGTGGAGGTTTCAGAGCTGCCTCACAAGCTGCATTATCTGCTTTCCGGTTGCCTCTGGTGACCATGTCCCAACCTCTATCATGGCCTTTGCAGTGCATTACAGCAATCTCTTTGGGGGCCCATACAGTTTCTAGTAACGTCTCAACTTCTGGAACGTATTTCAGAGCTTTCCCGTGGGCTCCACTCAAGCCCCGCTCTTTCCATAGGGCGCCATGCGCATGCAGGGTTAAGAAGGCATATTTAGAATCAATATAGATGTTAGCCTTGCATCCAACTGCCAATTGCATGGCAATGCCTTTCGCTGTTGGACTTCACCTCTTGGAGACTTTGGCCTCCTCAGAACTCTTGGAATGGCTTGCCTGGCCTGCACCCCCACTTTTGGGTGCTCCATTGCCTGAGGAACAGCTTGCAACTGCCTTTTCAGCCTTTCTCCAACACACAGTGCATCACACAGATGCGTTGAACCGTAGAAACAACTTCCCAAAGCAGCCTCAGCCCCCTCTGGGCTTGGTACTCAGCCCCCTCTGGGCTTGGTACTCTTTCTGGGCATCCTCTAGGCCCCTCTGGTCTGGCTTCCACTGCAGCCTGACATGCCGTCTTCAATCCCTGCCACGCAACCCAGGGCTTCTCTAGAGCATCAGCCACGTCTCCTTCACAAGCCTCCACTGCGCCTGTAAACTTCTTAATGGGCTGGGCAAAGCCTGTTTCAGCCTGTGTACTTTCCCATAGTTGCTTTTCTGCCAGCCAGTAATACATGCGTTTTGACCAGGCTTCCCAATTGGCTCCATGCAGCCTTTCACAGGGGTAATTCTTATGGCCTTACTGTTGCTGAACAGGCATCTTCCTCCCCCTTGGCCGCGGGTCTCTGAATGGCTACGGCGGACCCCTCGGGTCCCTGGCCTGTGAGCCATTGCTGTGCCTAACACTGCTGCCTTTTCTTTCCTCCACTGCTTTTTCTCCCTCTTCTCAGCCTCTCCTCTTTGTTCAAACACCTTCTAAACGATGGCCATGACCTGAAATCTGGACATGCCCTGGAACCCAGGCTGTTTTTGGATTTTGGTTCTAATGTCCTTTGCACATTGTCCTATGAGGGAGGCATTTACCATTAACTCATGTGCAGGGAGTTCAAAGTCAAAGGGGGTCCAAATTCTGTATGCCTCCATCAGGCGTTCCAAGAAATTCTAAAGCCTGTGTATTAATTCTCCTCCTTTCCTCTGAGGTAAAGAGAGTGCTCAGCAATTGCTGACAATCTGCCCAGGTAGCCTCATGCGCTGCAAATATAGAGGACCGCAAGTCCACAACTGCCTGGGATGGTGGTGAAGGGGACATATTGAAGGGTGAACGGAGGCGCAGGGAGTGGCTTGTCCCAAACTACACGAAGGGGGGGTCAGGACTTCTGCTTCTCCTGCCTCTGCGGTGGACCTGGACCGCTTTATGTGCTCCCCCAATGCTTTGCCTCAAATATTGCAATAAGCTTCTGCAGCTTCTCGATACATAGTGGTCAAACTTCTGTATTTGTTCATCCTTTCCCTCAATTCTTTAAGGTTGGGGTATATTTTGTTCAGGATCTGGTCACTGGGCTCTGCCTCGTCTACATCTGGGGTGTCTGGCAGCCCCCCTTTCCCGCTTCGGCTCCTGGGGGCCACATATCGGGGCGGCGGTGGAGCTTTGGGGATATGGGGCTGTCCCTGTCCTCCCAAGGGGGCACCACGGCACTTGGATCATATGGGGGTGGGGCCAGGACTTTTGCCTCGGATCCCTGGTAAATGGGCTTCTTGAGGCGTTTTCCTGCCTGTGGTCCTTAATTTTGAATTGATCAGTCTTATATTTCTTCAGCCAGGGGGGTGGGGGGGTTTCTCTATTATCACGTGAACCTCTAGAACTTCATCCATGTTCACAAACTCATGCAAGTTAAATGGAGAAAGTTCTTCTTCCTCTTTTAGTTTTATGCAGTTTTTTGTGTTTTTTTTTTTTTTAACTTCTAATAGTTCTCCCAGCAGACACCTGACCTTGGCTGGTCACACCCTGTGGTCAGTTTCAGGTGTCCGGCTTGTTTTGTTTTGTTTTTTTCATCTGTTCCCTCATCCTTTTTCTGTGGCAACTAACTTGTCAACTGTGGTGGCCACAAAGATGCAGGTCTTCTCTTGAGGTTTCTCTGCCTGAGTCTCAAACCAGGGGTCTGCTGCAGTGTTTTCTGAGACACACCTGAGCACTGAGCCATCCAGCTGGTGCCTGGTTAAGGACACCAATTAAATTGACCTCCCTGTCTCAGCTATAACTGCTATAGGTCTAAAACCATTTTGTATTTCCTAGCCATAGACCACCTCTCACTGGTCATCAGAGAAGCTAGGGCACTACTGGTGGTTTCCCTGATGTGTTCCAAACTGCCGCTGGTCACATAGATACCCAGCTCTTCCCTAGCTAAGTTCTGGGATTTAGCTTGTCCTCCCTGGTCAAGCTGTACTTACTATAGGGATCAAAACTGTTGGAGGTCTGCAAGACTCATGTGCTTCCCAGTTCAGTGATGGGCTTTGGAGAAACTAGGAGGCTTGCCTTACTATCAAACTTACAGCTCAGCAGAGAACCCTCCAGCTCTGCCTGGCTGAACTCTTGCCTTCATTGAGGTCCAGAGATCTGAAAGCTTTGTATGCACTCTGGTTCTGTATACTAACTTGGATAACCTAAGGGATCTCTGGAGCGATCCCCTCCATCGCTCCCAAATCTGAATCTGAGTCTGAAACTCTTCTCTAAGTAACTACTCAGCCTCAAAAGATACTCCTTGTTGCCCTGTCCCAGCTAGGGCCCCTATGTTTCTTCCCAGTTCAATGCTGTGTCCAGTCCAGTTCACACAGAGTGTGTAAGCGTTCTGGCGTCATCACAACGCCATAGTCTCCGCTGAATCCTTTCTTGAAATTGTTCAGCATGCACTTTAGGGGAGTTATTAGACCTTTTGAGCCACTCCCTCCCATATTTAATATGGCCCTTGTGCAGCGTCCCCAAACACCAAACAAACACACATAAACTTCCCAATTTTCCTCGCCCAGTCGAACTCGCGCTGCTGGGAAGCGCAGTACTTATTGGTTCTACCCCAGGGGAATACCCTGGGGTTACACATACACACGCACCAAGTGCCTCTTTCACTGGACGCTGTACCACACACACTAGCCTCCCGGTTCCCCCCCTTTTTCCTTTTTGCCTTCCTTTAAATCCTTAAGCGTGGGTGGGTATCAGGGGCCAATCCTTCCCTTACTGCCACCAAACACGCTTGGGCATGTGATCAGGATGCCCCTTCCCCTTTTTAATTACAAGGGGGTCTCTGTCTTCCTCTGTCCCCAGGGCCCTTTGTCATGTACTCACCAGCCGGCTGGACTCTGCCCTGTCCTGTCAAGCTCGGTCCTTCAATCCATTGCCTTCTCTTCCAGGATCCAGCAGAAGGGTCAAATTGGCTTCGCCCTCCTCCGAAGAAAAGCCTCGGTGGCGCCAGGATAAGCGGCCTATTGGCCCTTCCCCTGTGTCCTGCCTAGAAAAGGACAAGGGAGCTGCCTTCTGGTCTTTTTGAGGACTTAAGGTCCCTATCCGAGTCACGCAAGCACCAGAAATGTTAGAGACTTCAGAATACAGACCAGAATGGAAAAGTCCAGGCAGGAATATTTTAATTACAAAAGTTTTATTGACTTTGGTTTATTTGTCAGACAAGCAAAGCAAAGGGGTGCATTCAGCTGCCAAAATGAGAGAAAATGCCCCCGAACACCAGGGGCAAACAGTTTTTATCCCCTTAGGCAAAACAATGGTTCAACCCTTGACCCAGCCCTCAAACATTCCCCTTTATGCATATTCATTGAAGCTCAACCAATTAAATAATTGATGTTGGTCTTTCGGTTCCAAACTGCATTATACACTAGGTGGCGCTGCGAGTTTAAAATCTTTCTGACCCCTTTTACTGGTTCCAGTAAATGCTCCTTGACCCCCTCCTCTTTTGTGGTTTTAACAGGTTGCTCGGCTTAGAACCTTGTGGTGGGCTAGACATCCTGGGCAAACGAACAGTTTCTCAGAACAGCTCCAAAATCCCCTGACCGCATCCTCTTGCAAACTCGCTGTGTTGCAAAAATATTGTTTATGCAAGCAGGGGCAAGCAGGGGAGAGAGAAATGTCTTTTTTAGCTTTCAGCTTATAACATGGCTCCACCCTGGCTCTCCAAAGTGGACCCAGGTGGACCCCTGGTCCTCACTCCTTCAATGACATGTGCTTGGATGTACAATTACTTTCAATAACCCATGTGCACTCAGATAGCCATACATCACCCTTCATATTTACCCTGAACTATTTCATTGCGGTAGCTAATCAAGCTATGACTAGATCAGAGAGTTTCCTTCCTTCTCGGATTCCTCCCAAATACCGGCTGGTTGCAACAACAACTAAGTAGTAGTACTGATAATATCTAAAATACTGAACAGCGTATGGTCTCTTTAAACACTGTTTATTCTAGCCTTCCATTTTATTATTATATATATATATATATATATATATATATATATATATATATATATATATAATTTTTGTATATTTTTATTTATTAATTTTTTAAATTATTATTTATTTTATTTATATTTTATTTATATATTTTTTAAATATTATTATGATTATTATTAATATTTTATTCTATTTTATTTTATTTATTTTATTTATTTTATTTTATTGTTTTTATTATTTAGTATTAAATTTTTTCAATACCTGAAAATTATATATGTACCCTATCCAGCGAGGATGGGAAATAAGCAACCTGACTGCAACAATGACAGTATGCTGATGAAAATAAGGGATCTAAAATAAAGAGTTGCGATATACCTCCTGCCGCTAGGTGGCAGTGTTCGCCAGGAGTTTGCTTCAGCCCTCTGGAGAGGACGCGAGGGAAACCGGTTCAAACACCCGTACTTAAAGGAAAGTTTGTTGCTCCCAATTAAAAGCAGCAGCTACAAAAAACGATGCAATGCCAATTTGTTATTTCCTTCGGATTTCCAGGGATATTTAGATGCAGTTGTATGTATATACTAAAAAGCGCAGACGGGGAATAGGCAACCTGAACTGCCCACTCTCTGCCCTTTCTACACGCTGGCAGCCCGTGCTGCAGTACTCAGCAATTAATCGGCAGCGCTAATAAACACCATAAAGCCGCTAAAACTATGTAAAATGCTGCCGCGCAGCTTGTGCATGCAAGGCTATATAATTGTAAAAGTATCCTGCCAGTGACCCGTGCCACACTCAAAATGGCCTCCCTGGCTTCACTACGTGACCCAACAAAATGGCACCGTCTAACTGCCCACACCCCAAGCCTTTTCCAAAATGGCCACCTCCGCCTCCCCCACGTGCTCCAAAAAGATGGCCCCGGCTGCTTGCCCTTACAGCGGCCCTTAAGGAAAATGGCCGCCAAGACTTCACATGCACACGCGAAGAGGCAGAGTGAAGCAGA
This sequence comes from Podarcis vaucheri, assembly GCF_965113315.1. NCBI lineage: Eukaryota > Metazoa > Chordata > Lepidosauria > Squamata > Lacertidae > Podarcis > Podarcis vaucheri. The sequence goes on from NC_138765.1 coordinate 93,250,494, forward strand.
ATCACCGGCACCCGGACGCAATGGTTCAGAAAGCAAGGGGATGAGGGCTGCAGGGAAGGGTAGGAGGACAAGGGGCACGCAGATGCAGCGCAGTAGTTCAAAACCAAAACGGCGTGCAGGGAGGGGGAAGCCTCCGAACGGAGAGAGCAGAGAGGATAGAAACACCCCCGGATAACAGCGAAGAAATCAGCAGATACGATGCAGCGCTTGCCGCTCACCAGCAAGGAGGATGGGGGGCAGCAGAAAAGGGGGCAGAAGCCAACCCCCCCCCCAAGTGGCAGGGAGCCCTGGCTGCTGACGGGGGGAGAGAGGAAACCTGTGCTGGTAAGGAGGGTCCCACAGCGCCTGCGTTACCCTTCCCGGTTCTGTCGCTGGTGTAATCCTGCTGATGGATCCAGGCAAAGGAACAATCCAGGCATCCAGGGATCCAGGCAAAGGAAAGTCCAGGCAAAGAAAAGTCCAGGCAAAGGGGGGGGGGGAAATCCCGGCAAAACCGCTCTGCAGCTGGCGAGGGGGAAAAGAGGCCAACAGGACCTAAGCCCAATAGTCCCTTCACCCAAACAGAGAAGAAAATGACTTTAAAATTTCACCAGCTGCATTAAGTCTATCACTTCGTGAACTGATCTCAATAACTGCAGCTTCATTAGTCAAGTGGTATATAGCTGTGTTTCTGTGAGTTTTAATAGCCAATCTCCTCCAACTTAGCTGCTAATTGTTTCCAGGTGATAGCATATTGATACCTAGGTACTTTGCGGAATTGTGACTTTTGTTCAAGTACTGAAAGTCTACAACAGCAAATGAAAAGGTACACAAATTTGACGGGAGATTGCAGCATTGGATGAAGATGGTTATAATCTCCATTTTCTTATCTCTTGACTGAATGCGGGAAAACACCCCTTCCACAAAGAAACTAGAATACTGATTCCAAAACTCATTTTCCAGAATGAGTTCCATGTAGAAAAACTCATGAAAACCATCACCCTTTCAATGGAAAACAATGTGGATATCTCAAAGAAAATAATTTAACAGACAGAGCTGGTTAGAATGGAGAATGGATTTTCCATAATCGCCTTTTCTTGCATATTTGCTGGCAGATATTTTTTATTTTAAAAATAGGACCTTTCCACCATTGTTGGTCTCAAGTCATCCAGGTGAGTTGGCAATGTCCATGCATGTATGAGCCAACCCTGGAGCCGCATTTTGTCCAGAAACAAACAAGACACGTTCAGTTCTCAGGCTTTAAAAAGGTAAAGGTAAGAGACCCCTGACAGTTAAGTCCAGTCGCGAATGACTCAGGGGTTGTGGCACTCATCTTGCTTTACTGGCCAAGGGAGCCAGCGTTTGTCCATGAGTTTTTCCGGGTCATGTGGCCAGCATGATTAAGCTGCTTCTGGTGAACCAGAGCAGCGCACGGAAATGCCGTTTACCTTCCCGCCAGAGCGGTATCTATTTATCTACTTGCACTTTGATGTGCTTTCAAACTGCTAGGTTAGCAGGAGCTGGAACTGAGCAACGGGAGCTCACCCCATCGTGGGGATTTGAACCGCCGACCTTCCGATCAGCAAACCCCAGGCTCAGTGGTTTAGACCACAGCGCCACCCACTTTGGTCTATCTCAATTCTCTTCTATAGGTGGTTGCAATGCTCCGAGGAAAGCACCCCTTTAATTAAGATCACATTCTATAGATAATGAGGGCTTGCTAATGTTTGCTAATGTCTAAAACTAATTTACGACTGATTAGCAGCCCTCCCTGCAGCTGAGGCAGCTGCATAAAACCCTTTCCCCTCCAACAGCAAATGCTTCTATGGAGGAAGCCTAGAAGTGTCAAAAAATGCAGACCAAGTCAACATTAAACCTCTAAGCCGCAGTCCTCAAAACGTATAATCCTCTATTTTGTAATTGCTTTTCTGTTATCCCCTTCGTACCTGTCATAGCCAGTCCCCAGAGGCAGTGCAGAGCAATTAAACTTACGATATTTCATTTTCATAAGAGAGGATCATCTCAGGCCGATGGAAGGAGAGTGAAGGAAGTGAAAACATGCTCCCGGTAAAAGCCAGTGTCATTACAAGATAAATCTGGATGTATGAAAAAGATGGGCATAGATATTGCCCTGGATTCAGGGGTACAATTTCAGATGTGTGTTTTTTTTGGGGGGGGTAGTTGTCACAGTTTCAAATCCCCCTCCCCAGACCAAATGCTATTCCAAGCTACATCAACAGAAGTATAGTGTCCCAGTGCACTTTTTGCTCAGGAAGGCTGCACCATAAAATCCAGAGAGATTTATAAACTGACTGGCAATTGGGTTCTGTTCTAAATCAAGATCAGAAGCATCAGAATGAGTTGGTCCACTGCAAATAGACCAAATGAAGATCTCCTTCATTCCTAGTGCAATGCTCCTGTCCTGGGTTCCAGACAGCCTGCCACTCCCTCCTGCAGGACACTCCATTCCATGCCCCACTGGCTTTCCATTTCCCACTTTTCTCCTAACAGTCAGATATAATTTTGTAGTCAATGAAAACACTCATTCCTGGTACTAGCCTACAGTCACTGTAGTAATTCAATAGCGAAAAAATACATGAGGACAAAACAGTAACCGCAATACTGGGGGAGGCAGGGAAGATCTAGCATCTATTTTCTCTTGAGAATGTGTTTCATCGATATTGCTACATAAACACCATATGTGAAACAAACAGGCTACATACATTACAATAAACAGGATTTCCTCCCTCCGCCCAGCCCTTGGTTCAAAAATTAAGTGCAGAAAATTCATTTTCAAGATATGCAACACAGCAAATAGACAAGGGATATTCGTTCATGGCTTAGTCCAGGCATGGGGATCTGATTCAAGAGATGAGCAGAATCATTACTTCCCCTATGCCACCCCATTCCACTGGCCAACTTTGGCAAGTGGGGCAAGACTGCCAGTTTGTACTGGAACCAGTAAAAGGGGTCAGAAAGATTTTAAACTCGCAGCGCCACCTAGTGTATAATGCAGTTTGGAACCGAAAGACCAACATCAATTATTTAATTGGTTGAGCTTCAATGAATATGCATAAAGGGGAATGTTTGAGGGCTGGGTCAAGGGTTGAACCATTGTTTTGCCTAAGGGGATAAAAACTGTTTGCCCCTGGTGTTCGGGGGCATTTTCTCTCATTTTGGCAGCTGAATGCACCCCTTTGCTTTGCTTGTCTGACAAATAAACCAAAGTCAATAAAACTTTTGTAATTAAAATATTGCTGCCTGGATTTTTCTATTCTGGTCTGTATTCTGAAGTCTCTAACACAGTGTTTCCCAACCTTTTTTGGGCAAAGGCACACTTGTTTCATGAAAAAAATCTCGAGGCACACCACCATGCCAGATGGGGAAAGGTTACTTTTTACTTATGTAAAAAAAAATAAAAAATAGTAACAGCATAGAAGGTAATGGTTATCTCTTTGATGTCTGATGGGAGGGCATTCCACAGGGCGGACGCCACTACCGAGAAGGCCCTCTGCCTGGTTCCCTGTAACCTCACTTTTCACAGTGAGGGTATTGCCAGAAGGCCCTTGGCACTGGATCTCAGTGTCTGGGCTGAACGATGGTGGCGGAGACGCTACTTCAGGTATACTGGACCGAAACCGCTTAGGGCTTTAAAGGTCAGCACCAACACTTTGAATTGTGCTCGGAAAGGTACTGGGAGCCAATGTAGGTCTTTCAAGACTGTCGTTACGTGGTCTCGGCGGCAGGTAGCAGCGCTCACAGCTTACGGACTGCACCGTGTAACAGGTGTCTGGCCCAGCAGCCTAAGGCGGACAAGCCACTGAAACAGGCATTCAGAATCCATTCATTTCATAAAACCTGCAGGGCTCAATCTCTGTGTTTGTGTATGTGTGTGTTTCTGTTTTGCCCAAGGGTCTGGGGGTGGGAGAGAGCTCTTTAGCATGATGCTTTTAAAACAATTAAATTATCAACAAACAAACCTGATGATACGAATAGCTACGTCAGGTGCTACGGGGGGGGGGGAGAAGGGGGCCTACTCGGAAGTAAATACTGCGTCCAGGCGCAATTAGCGCTGATTTAAGGTGCACCAAGACTGCCTAAAAACCTCACCAAAGATATGCAACAAAGCGCTTCGTTGCAGAGGGGAGAGTTTGTGCACCGTGGAGGCTGGAGGGCTTCTATTCTACATGCGGGGGTTGGGGGGGCGAGGAAAATGTGCTCCATGGGGGGGGGGCGGGGAAAGCAAGAAAAGGAGCTGAGCTCTAACTATAGGCTCCCACGCTTGAGCAGGCCCGACTCGGTGGGGCGGACCACCCTCTCTCCTGGAGGAGGAGGAGGAAGAGGAGGAGGAAGAGGAGGAGGAGATTCCCATCCACGGCGTGGCCTCCCGCGCTCCTGAACGGGAAATCTCTGCAGCCCAAGACTCTCCGCAAGGCAGCTCCTCCCTTCCTGCCTTGAGCCGCCGCCAGCTGCGCCCCCCTCCCCAGTTATCTGCTGCCTGCCAAGCCCCGCCCCTCTTCATTGTCCTCCCCTTCTGTTTATACACAAAGACCCCCCCATCTTCTTCCCCCTTCCCCTTCCTCCATCCCTCGCTTTTTTCCCTCTCTTTCCTTTTTTTAAAAAAATATTTTCTCTTCCCCTTCTTTTTTTCCACCCTTTCTTTTTTCTCTTTCTCCCCCCCTCCCCGCCCTCCTGCCTTCCTGGGTTAAAGGATTTGAGCAATGGGTCTGGAGGTGGAGCTCGTCGGAGGATTAGCCCGACTCGCCCGCCTCCCTCCCACGGCACACCAGGCAACTTCCGGCGGCACACTAGTGTGCCGCGGAACACCGGTTGGGAAACACTGCTCTAACAATCTGATGTTGCAATGATGTCAGGTTATGCATTTTCCTTTGAAATCAAACTGCTCAGACAATCATCTCCCTGCACCCCCTGCTGTTTTTTGTTTTTATTGAGGAATTCCTGAACCCCTGCCACTTCTACTGGTTTTAGCTTCTGAATCTTTGGGAGCAGCAATCACTTCTTCGGCAGTTTTCACTTTTTCTCCAGCATCACTATCGGCATCTGGTTGGTGAGAAAGACGAAGAACTTCTGCCAGAGGCTTTCGCTCCCAGATTTGACTTGTCTCCTGACCTGTGCATTTCAATAACTTCCCTGTTTTTTTGCTGATCCAAGACCCATCCTCTGTCGGTTGCTGCTGCTTTGACTCTTGGCTGCTGACACAAGCCACTGCAGGTGGCTTTCCTGCTGCTCTCTCTACACTTTTCGGGTAACCAAGAGGTTGCAGAATTTCAGAGAGTGGCTTGTGCTCCCAAATTCTACTGGTCTGCTGGCTTTCGCATGTCATAAGTTTTCCTGTCCTTTGGCTAATCCATGTCATGTCCTCCTTGGCTTCAACTTCATTTGTAGGTTGTGTTGTGGAAGGTCTATGGGAGTCATGACCAAGTTCCTTTTTGAGAGATGACATGTTAGCACTTGCGCTGCCAGGAGGCAAGTCAGGCTGCTGGTTATCCTCTATCAGTTCCATATGCTGAATAAAGCTGATTTTGCTTTCAGGTCGCTCTACCTCACCTTTATCGATTTCATCATTATGTTTCTCCTCCTCACTATCTTTGATTTCATCACTTTGTTTCTTTTCCTCATTGATTTCATGTGCATCTTCTTCATTAATTTCAACGATTTCCTCCTTGATTTCCTCCTTGATTCCATCATTATCTCCCTGTTCTTCAGTATCTAGCCCACCTTCATTTGCGTCACTGCTCTCAAGAGTTTCCTCAAGCGCAGCCATTCTTTTTCCATCTGCGTATGGCTATGCTATGTTGTTCAGTCTCCAGAGCAGGACCTTCTGGAGTTCCCAAGGTGTCTGTTAACTACTCCAGTAGTATGCTCTTTTCCTTCCTACTTCTGTTCTTTATTCAGGGCTGCTCTTTACAGAAACGATCCTGAGGCCCAGATGGATTCATGGCTCTTATATTTAAAAGCCCTGCGACTTAGTGCTTCATTCTGAGTGTGGCTGCCTTCCTCCAATGTGTTCCTTCCTTTCCGTTGCTAATAACTACCATGTTGTTCCGTTGCTAATAACTACCATGTCGGCAACCTGCGGCTCTTTAAAGCCTTTGCTGCGGCTCCGGGGCGGTGGCGAGGGGAGGAGGCGAGGGGCGGAGGTGACCAGCCTGCTGCCCGGCGGGCGGGGCGCCCTAAAGCAGAGCGCCCCCCCTTGCCAGGCAGACATCCGCAGTGTGGGGAGCCTTGCCGGAGGTCCCGGCAAGGCTCCCCACGCTGCGGATAGCAGCCTGCCGCCCCGCAGGCATCGGCCAGCCCCACAAGCTCAGGGAAGTCCAGGATATTCTTTGGAATCTTGTTTTTATGATGTATGTTGGATATGTGATTGTAAAACTTCAAACTGATAAACCAAATAAATAAATTTACAAAAAATAATAATTTCACAATGTGTGGAGGGCCAAAGTATTCCATATCCTACCTTAAAATCATTGTCCATGTTAATGTTACTCATTATTTCTTCATTTGGTTTCATAAATAAATGTTTGTGAAGAAACAATAGAAGAAACCAAACAATAGAAGAAACCAAAAATGAAGATTGTAGAAATTTTAGATATAATCTTATTCCAAATCCCCAGTTCATACAATAGTCGTGGGCTTTGTAATGTCTCTCAGTGGAATCAGTCCTTTGCTGTGGTTAATTTAACACAAAAGTGTTGGGTAGTAAGTTACCACCCAAAATTCCCTCTGGGCGGTAGTAGAAAATCATTTTCCCAGTTACCTACATTACAATTGAGCTCTTGATCTAATGTTGTACAATATGCAATTCTTTCTGTGCTGGTTTAAGCCATTGGAGCTCAATTATGATATGATATGAATAATGTAAAGAGCAAAGTAATGAAGCGCTTCATTTCCAGTGAAAGTATAACCTAAGTTTTTATTTAATACAGATATGCCATTCCAACCCATTCACCTACATAGCAAAAGCCTGTTCAAAACATTTAGCAAGTCTTTGTCACTTCATACAACATGTTCTAATTGTGCTTAGCATTTCAACATTTCTTGGGAAGTAGAACCATTTCTGTGTGCTGCTTGAGGAATTAGCTGCTATTTGCCTCAGGGGCAAGCATTAAAGAATGCTAAAGAAACAATAAAATATATAGCAGCGGGAGTCAAGGAGTAGTTTATCCTCCTTTTCAGAAGCAGCACATAACACTTCTGATCTCCTTTTAGGAAGTAATGAACATTAGGCCCTGCTTAATGAGGCAAGGAATTCTGAAACAAAAGTGCAGGGGGTTGCAAACTTGCACCCTTTTCTGAGCAGGAGAAAGTTGAGTAAAAGCTGGTAAAATGCGGTCTTGACTCTGCTACCACTCAGTGGATTTGTAACTGGCTGACTGACCGAACCCAAAGGGTGCTCATCAATGGTTCCTCTTCATCCTGGAGAAGACTGACTAGTGGGGTGCCACAGGGTTCTGTCTTGGGCCCGGTCTTATTCAACATCTTTATCAACGACTTGGATGATGGACTCAAGGGCATCCTGATCAAATTTGCAGATGACACCAAACTGGGAGGGGTGGCTAACACCCCAGAGGACAGGATCACACTTCAAAACGACCTTGACAGATTAGAGAACTGGGCCAAAACAAACAAGATGAACTTTAACAGGGAGAAATGTAAAGTATTGCACTTGGGCAAAAAAAAATGAGAGGCACAAATAAACATTAGGAAGAACTTCCTGACAGTAAGGGCTGTTCGACAGTGGAATTTGCTGCCAAGGAGTGTGGTGGAGTCTCCTACTTTGGAGGTCTTTAAGCAGAGGCTTGACAACCATATGTCAGGAGTGCTCTGATGGTGTTTCCTGCTTGGCAGGGGGTTGGACTCGATGGCCCTTGTGGTCTCTTCCAACTCTAGGATTCTATGATTCTATGAGGGAAGCCCTCCCTCCCATCAAAAAAATGAGAGAACTATTGTAGTTTCTAGACCACACTTCTATAGTTAAGAGTCTCCAGATCACAGCCTCAACCATACCTTCTCCACCAAGATGTTGTTGGACTAGGAGGAGGGAGACCAGTTTGGTCGCCCTGGGTGCAGAGCCTCAAGGGAATCACAGAGGGCGCTGTAACTATGATGCAGCATTGAAGGTCAGGGGCCACTGAAATTTGAGACCCCAAGGTCCATCACTGCCCACAACTCCCATCATCCTTGTAACTATGTAAAATGCTGCCGCGCAGCTTGTGCATGCAAGGCTATATAATTGTAAAAGTATCCTGCCAGACACACGCACCTCACTCAAAATGGCCGCTCCGGCTTCAGCACGTGGCCAAGATGGTGCTGGCAAACTGCCCACTCTCTGCCCTTTCTACACGCTGGCAGCCCGTGCTGCAGTACTCAGCAATTAATCGGCAGCGCTAATAAGCACCATAAAGCCGCTAAAACTATGTAAAATGCTGCCGGGCAGCTTGTGCATGCAAGGCTATATAATTGTAAAAGTATCCTGCCAGTGACCCGTGCCACACTCAAAATGGCCTCCCTGGCTTCACTACGTGACCCAACAAAATGGCACCGTCTAACTGCCCACACCCCAAGCCTTTTCCAAAATGGCCACCTCCGCCTCCCCCACGTGCTCCAAAAAGATGGCCCCGGCTGCTTGCCCTTACAGCGGCCCTTAAGGAAAATGGCCGCCAAGACTTCACATGCACACGCGAAGAGGCAGAGTGAAGCAGAATCACCGGCACCCGGACGCAATGGTTCAGAAAGCAAGGGGATGAGGGCTGCAGGGAAGGGTAGGAGGACAAGGGGCACGCAGATGCAGCGCAGTAGTTCAAAACCAAAACGGCGTGCAGGGAGGGGGAAGCCTCCGAACGGAGAGAGCAGAGAGGATAGAAACACCCCCGGATAACAGGGAAGAAATCAGCAGATACGATGCAGCGCTTGCCGCTCACCAGCAAGGAGGATGGGGGGCAGCAGAAAAGGGGGCAGAAGCCAACCCCCCCCCAAGTGGCAGGGGGGGGGGAAATCCCGGCAAAACCGCTCTGCAGCTGGCGAGGGGGAAAAGAGGGCGGTCCCCGGGCGTGCCTGGCCCTAAATAGCCCGGGCCACGCCTCCCCCGCCCGCCGATTGGCGGGCTGGGCAGCAGACACGCCCGGGGATTCCCCCCAAGTCTCGCGGGGGGGGCAAGGGAAGCCCCCGCGGATGTGGGAGGAGGTTCCTGCCCGCAACACCCTCTCCGCTGCAGGGGCGGAAAGGGCTATGCATGATAAACACATCCATGTTCCAGAAGAGTTATAATGCAGCCTTCGGTATCATTCGGCAAAGCCCTTACTAATGTCCTTATGTTGAGGCATCAGGCATAAGCCTGCATTTTATTAATGTTTGATCAGGACTTGTATATTAAAGAGAGAGCTTAGATTTTCAAAAGTTTCAAGCCAGCAGTTTACAACCTTGGTAATGTTTATTCTCCTAGACAAGGGCCCCTTTGATTGATAGCAGAAAACAATTCTCAAAGTCGTAAAAGCTGGAATTACAGACTGAGAGTGAGGACACTGACCCTACATGTTACAGAAGATAAAAAAGGGCAGAGACCAAACATAATAAAACCGTTAAACTTGAGCCACAGGACAAAAGGCCAAGAGCACATGGCTGGCTAGAGAAGGGGGGGGGAGTGTAAAAAGGGGAAGAGGCTTTTTCTCCTATTTTATTTTGAGGCTGTAAACTGTTTCTTCCTTTTTACTTTGAGGAAGTTTATCCTTCTAAAAAGCTATCTATGTTATGTATTAAATATATTGTCTTAAATGTAATTATGCAAAGGATTTAAGAAATGCTAGATTTCATATAGTTGTATTTAGCCCCCCCTTGTCAGACAAGAGACGCCAATCGAGCCCGCATGACAAATGGCTATCAGACCTTTGTTTAAAGACCTCCAAAAGGAGATATTTCATTGATGATGCATGAGAATATGAACCCAAGGTCTCTGACATCTGTTCAAGATAAAATTTTAAAATTATTAACCATCTGTTTTGGAGGGCAAGGAAGGCAAGAGACACATGTAAGATATATTACTACTTATTTGTCATTTATAGATGTAACAATATATAGCTCTTTGTGTTCCATATAAGGACAGAAGGATATGGGTGTATCTTTTAGAATTAATTATAGCAATCAGCCAATAGGAAATCCAACCAGGCTGATTGAACAGAGGCAGCCACAGGAGGAGCAAAGGGGGCTGGATTAAGGGAATATAAGTGCTGGCCATAATGGCAGGAGGCCAGGCCAGAGCTTGGTAACCATATACCACTGTGCCTCTCATTTATTTGTCTGACAAATAAATAATTATTTTAATTTCTCTATTGCTGCGTTGAATATTTCATTCCAGCTAAGCGTTAACCACAAGCAGGGTGCTACATTTTATGGTGCCTGCGACTCGGATAAGTGGTCTGCTGGAACGCAGCCCCTTCGCCCTACTGGGCAGGGTACAAGAGAGAGGACCACTCACTGCCTACCCAGCGCGCACTGGAAAGTTTTTTTCCAGGGGAACGCAGAAGTCTCATCTGTCTGATACCCTGCTCACTGGCGGCGACGGACCGGGGGGAAACGGAACCAACCAAGGGTAAGTGCACAAAGGGATTTTTTGGCCCTCCAATTAACTGGGAGGAAGAGAAGTCTTGATCAAACTTCTGCGTCTCAGCAAGTGGGAACTGAGTACGCTAGGTGGTTGGGTATATCAGATGGTGGTCTGGTGGGGGAAAAGGGAAGAATGGGAGGTAGAGTGTGTGGTGAAGTATCTAGCGCATTGTATGTGTGAGAAAGTACAGAGCAATCTGTAGCTGACCTGAGTGTGGAGTGGGCAGTACTTCGGTTCCTGGTAAGGCGACTTCACCAGGCAAGGAAACCCACGAAGTGTGTGTGTGAGTGACTGAGTGGATACTTCACAGGGCCATACAATGGGAGTTGGGGGTTCAAAGGGGGGAAATACACCTCTTGAATGTATGTTAAATAATTTTAAGAAAGCCTTCTCAGGGGCGTATGGAGTCAAAATGACGCCAGAGCGCCTGAGAACGTTATGTGAATTAGAGTGGCCGAAGCAAAATACTGAATGGCCATCTCAAGGAACCTTTGATATAAATTTAGTAAGCAAACTTTGGTCTAACATCGCCAAAGAAACTGGAGGGTGCCCAGAACAATTTTCATATATAGATTCTTGGCTGAGCACATTAAATAAAAATCCTCCATGGATAAGGGAATGCAAAGTCCAACGATGCAAATTATTGGCTGTAAAAGCCGAAGCTAGGAAAGGAATCTTGCCAAATAAACTCAAACCCATTTTTGAGGGACCAGAGGAAGAGCTGCTTCCACCTCCACCCTATGCTATCCCACATCGAAGGGAGCCTAATTCAAACCCTCCACCAGTTGTAACCCCAAGGCAAGAAAGTGGAACGAATAATGGGGCTGGAGTCACAGAACTTGATTCCTTGATAGATTATGATAAATATCTTCAGGAGGCATTGGAGGCCTATAATAAAGCCCAAGCAGAAGTGGTTATTCCACCTGTGAGTCCCAGTAGAACTCCATCTACAGTCTCTTTTAGTGGAATAACTGATTGCCTACCCCAAACTCCTGTACATCCAAGTCCTAGAGAATTATTACAGAAGTTACAGGGAGACCTTAATCGGTCAGCAAGCAATACAGCCAGGCGTATAAAGCTGCTAAAAGAACGCCTTGGGACAAATACCATCCCCTATGATTTGAGGCCCCTAGAGCAAAGCGAAGAGAAAGATCACGTAGTAGCCCCTCTTAGAAGAGTATTTGATGCACTTGAGGAGCCTGTGCTGGTTAATGGACAACTCGGAACACGGCCACCTTGAACTTCGATCCTCCAGTACATTCCATTCACAACTACGGATCTGATGAATTGGAAAACACCCTATCTTTCGCAGAAAAACCTCAGGCTATGATGGACTTGGTGACTTCAATAGTAAATACTCATAGTCCTACTTGGACAGATTGTCGCCAGCTCCTGAATACTCTCTTCACCACTGAGGAAAGGAGAGACATAATTGAAAAGGCACAGATATATTTGCGTGAGCAGGCCAGAGTGGGAAATATTTATAATATTGACAGTCATCTCCAGGACAACTTTCCCTTGGAAGATCCTAATTGGGATCCAAACAATGCAATTCACCTGGCCAGGCTTACCACCTACTGCCAGATGCTTGTGCAAGGTATCTGCAGGGCATGCCAGAAGCCCACTAATCTGTCTAAAGTCTCAGGAGGGTAGACGTGTTACCCATAACACTGTTTCGTGTTTGGTGCACACCCACAAAAAGACTTAAGTTGTCACCTTTTGAGCTCCTGTATGGGAGGCCGCCCTCCTTTGTTCAGGATATTCCAACTGACCTCAAACAAATAGGAGACCATGCGACACAGGGACAAGTGCAATCTCTCTCCCGTGTTTTTGTCTCTCTCCCGTGTTTGTTTGTTTGTTTTTTTATCTTAACAGGTGGGCCCTCGAGCGCACGCCGTGCAGCATTGCCGTGCCGATTCATCAGCTCCAGGCTGGCATAGCATATGGGTGAAAGAGTGGAAACGTGATCCACTTGCACCTAAGTGGCGTGGACCTTACACCGTCTTGCTCTCTACTCCAACAGCGGTGAAGGTAGCTGAGGTGACCCCCCTGGATTCATCACTCCCGTTTGAAGAAGTCCGAAGGCAGTTGGACGTGCAAAGGTGACCCCTCTAATCCTTTAAAACTGACTCTCTCCAAAAACCCCTGTATCTAGCCCTACGGGGAACGGGCTGGGTCACGGGCAACATTAGACGACCGGCCTGCTGCAGCCACAACACTGGAAGCTGGCTGACCTGCGCACGCCTGAAGCTTGAGGAGCGCCTGAACCAGCGACTGTGAGCGGAAAGATTCTCTTATACAATTGATTGACTGCCCCCTTGTGGAACAATTATCAGAGATATTACACATTGGGGATCCTTGGGATATATGTTTTGGTCTTGGTGGTTCCCCATTTCTGTCACTGGGGGAATTATATTGGGACTAATATTTATTTGCTATCACAATAAGGTAATCTTTTGTGGAAGGAATGCATATGCTAGACATCAACATGATTTTATTATTAATCCTGATCCCTTGGAAAGGGGAAGGGTCCTTGAATTTGACCAAATTGACTAAATATGGATTCCGCCATGACCACAATATGTGGGTAGGTTTAGCTGAAATGGTAGCCAATGTTGCAAATAGGACCAATTGCCTTGTTTGCTCTCTTGGGCCAGATGATTCAGAGGGAGGTATGCCCTTATTACCGATACCATTAGATGCCATTGGTATGGTAAGCGAAATACCACACCAAACAGAAATACAGAATTTCCCCGGATGGAACTCAACTAAACCAATACGAGTTATACCTGTACAAGGGGAATTCTGTGTACATAAATCATCAGGTGCAGCTGATTCTACCATGATAGGCTCTTCTCATTGTCGCTATACTTGGGATAATATTAAGAATACCTGGGCACACGGTACTACCTATCGAACTCGGAATGCCTTGCCCTGTGCACCTCCTTTTATTCATGCATGGAAAGTGGTATGGAACATAGCTGTGACAGAAAAAGGCAATCTAACATACTGCACTGTGAACTCTCTACCTCTTTTGCTATTTCGCCTTCTGTACTCCACGTACCAAAAACCTCAGACCCGATGGTTGTGGTGGATATGTGGAGAATGGGCATACAAGAAACTCCCCTCCAAATGGAGTGGGACTTGTTTCCTGGGATGGGTATTACCACCAATGTGGATTATGCCCACTAATTTGGCCAAGCGAACACGAAGAAACGCTGATATTTCTCATATAGCAGGAGGAAGTACCCAAAGTTGGAGCGGTACTGATGATTGGCCACCAGAGCGCATTATAGCCTATTATGATCCTGCCTCCTGGAATCCTGGTGAGCCCATACAAGGGGCACGGGATCCTATTTATAATCTAAACAGAATAATTCGATTGCAAGCAGTAGTGGAACTTGTAACCAATGTAACGGCCCAGGGTTTGAGACTTATTGCATAACAGCTGGATGAAAGTAGAGCCGTCATTTTGCAGCTGTAAATGGGAATGGATTATGTACTTGCCAAGCAGGGAGGCCTATGTGGAGTCTTGAACTTGACAGGGAATGCCTGTTGCTTTAACATTTCAGATAATGGTGAGGCAATCCGTGTGTTGGCCACAAAGAAGGAGAGTATAGCACATGTCCCAGTACAAACATGGGAAGGATGGGATATGGGATGGCTCACCAATTGGTTACCTAATGTCACAGGACTCAAAGGGATACTATTGTCTTGCTTGTTTTTCTTGACAGTAGTGGTAATGGTTTTATGTATGATGCCATGTATCATTTCATGTTTTAGAAGTACAATTAGCAAGATGGTTTCAAATGAAACTCTACCTCATATCATGGCCCTATACAGAGCTTTACCTCAGGAACATGATGAAGGTCAAGCTATCAAGGACACTTGGGATGAAGGTCCTTGAGCTTGAAAGGGGGGAATGAGGCATCAGGCATAAGCCTGCATTTTATTAATGTTTGATCAGGACTTGTATATTAAAGAGAGAGCTTAGATTTTCAAAAGTTTCAAGCCAGCAGTTTACAACCTTGGTAATGTTTATTCTCCTAGACAAGGGCCCCTTTGATTGATAGCAGAAAACAATTCTCAAAGTCGTAAAAGCTGGAATTACAGACTGAGAGTGAGGACACTGACCCTACATGTTACAGAAGATAAAAAAGGGCAGAGACCAAACATAATAAAACCGTTAAACTTGAGCCACAGGACAAAAGGCCAAGAGCACATGGCTGGCTAGAGAAGGGGGGGGGGAGTGTAAAAAGGGGAAGAGGCTTTTTCTCCTATTTTATTTTGAGGCTGTAAACTGTTTCTTCCTTTTTACTTTGAGGAAGTTTATCCTTCTAAAAAGCTATCTATGTTATGTATTAAATATATTGTCTTAAATGTAATTATGCAAAGGATTTAAGAAATGCTAGATTTCATATAGTTGTATTTAGCCCCCCCTTGTCAGACAAGAGACGCCAATCGAGCCCGCATGACAAATGGCTATCAGACCTTTGTTTAAAGACCTCCAAAAGGAGATATTTCATTGATGATGCATGAGAATATGAACCCAAGGTCTCTGACATCTGTTCAAGATAAAATTTTAAAATTATTAACCATCTGTTTTGGAGGGCAAGGAAGGCAAGAGACACATGTAAGATATATTACTACTTATTTGTCATTTATAGATGTAACAATATATAGCTCTTTGTGTTCCATATAAGGACAGAAGGATATGGGTGTATCTTTTAGAATTAATTATAGCAATCAGCCAATAGGAAATCCAACCAGGCTGATTGAACAGAGGCAGCCACAGGAGGAGCAAAGGGGGCTGGATTAAGGGAATATAAGTGCTGGCCATAATGGCAGGAGGCCAGGCCAGAGCTTGGTAACCATATACCACTGTGCCTCTCATTTATTTGTCTGACAAATAAATAATTATTTTAATTTCTCTATTGCTGCGTTGAATATTTCATTCCAGCTAAGCGTTAACCACAAGCAGGGTGCTACAATGTCACATAAAAAAAGAACTGATTTACCTCCTACCCAGTTTTTTTACATAGCCAAACAGTATGACAAAATCTGCTTTATTGTACTTTGGACGTGCTTGAGCAAAATGTGTGTGGTGATAGCTATTATAAACCTGGACTTATTCCAATCAGATTCGGGGAAGAGAAATGTGAAAACATTTAATGTGAAAACATTAAATATAGTTACATTGTGGGCCTCTTCCATTTTTAGTTGCAAAATTCTTATTTGAGCAGGTTTATTTATTTGGGAAATGGTTGTCATTCATCTCCTCCCCACCCCAAAACCCACATTACACATTTTATACTTGGGGTAAACCATGTAAAAATTACCTCCTCTCAGAATCGCAGGATAACTAGCTATCCAAAGCTCAACCCCCCCCAAAAAAAAACACCGAAAACCAAAACCAGACAAGTCATTAGAGTATCTAAGAGCTGTGAATCAGAAGAAATGGAAGCAGTCTGGCGCAAGACTCAGCTGCACAGAACCTTGAGGGCAAAAAATTCTAACTATTTCTAGATATAGATAGAAAAAAATAGATGCATGCACACACAAAGATGTATGGTAGACAAACAGCCATCCGCAAGTTGCCACAAAATGGGGTGGTTGTTTTGATGCTGCTTTGAGGATTATGATTTCACCCGTGAAATAGGTTCAAAGGTGGCAAAGTAGCATTGTAAGTTGTTTTGGTTTTGAAAGCACTATAAGTTGGATCCTCCTAACAGAGGGTCCATGTTGTGCCGGGTCCTGAAACTCTTCCCTAACTGGCTTGTGGGCGGGGCTTGCCCTGCTCCAAGCCGGTGGTGCCATAGTTATGCCCATGGCCTTTAGCCAATCAGCAGCGTGGCAAGGTTGGGGGTATTTATTTGGCAACATGATGTAGGGACGTCCTTTTGCTTCGCACTGCCAAACACCCGCCCGCCCACCCGTTAATTAGGCTGTGTTTGGCCTTGCTTTGGACTTTGGTTGGTCGCCTGTTTTTGGAATGGGGTAGGAATTTTTTCCAACATGGCAGATTGGCTGTTGCCACTTGGTTTTTGCCTCCCTCTTAGCAATCATCACAACTTTGTAAGGTTAGGCGGTTACGCATTGGTTTAGGGGAATGTGGGGAGGGAAGGGGAGGGGCAGCCATCACCTGCCCCTCAATTTGATAAGATATTCTGTTAAAGGAATCCGGGGGTCTGGATCTCTTCCGAAGCCCGGAGAGGGGCTAGGGCCATGCCAGGACCCCCGGGGTGAGCACCAGTCTATATACATTGATGGAGCTCCCCCTGCTGGTTGTTTACCCTTCCAGGCTTCCTGCAGGGTGGGGCAAGTGCCAGATATAGTTTGATACCAATGCCTAAACCAATACCAGTCACATTTGTGTATTTTCATAAAGTTGTGGCCAAAATTTTTCCATTAACATTTAAACTAAATTCTGTCTCCACTGTGTCTTTATTTCCATGGGGGGTGGGTTTTGGGGCTCAAAGCACAAACAACCATTAGCTTGGGTAGCAGTAGGGCTCCAGCCATCAACTTCATCCTTCCTGCCTGCCATATGCATGTCACAGTTATGCTTTATGTATGGCAGAGGCAAATGCACTGAGGCTCATTTCAGTAAGTACATTGAAATCATCATGTGTCATAAATTTTGGCAGCATGTCCAACCTACCATAGGGCAAAATGTGATTTAGAAGAAAACACATTGACAGGAATCTTCTGAACTAGACAGGGGAGCGCCAGAAGTTGGAGGTTTTAAGTTCAGAATGCTGAAGGGCAGAGGAGATCTAACCAGGATTTGTGATCAGAAGCTAGGGTTTGTAGGTCTGTTGTCTACATTATTCCTATTCATTTCTCTCCATGCCTGCTATGTTGACAATTATAACTTCTTATCTAGGGCCCATCCTTATCTTCACCTCTGACCTATCTGATAAGCAACTGATTGTTACTACTGCATTCTATTTGCAATACTGCTATTATACCATACACAGACTATTGGGAGTACAGGGCATGCAATTCATTGAGTATTGTGGAACTGACCAATTAAACTTGAGCTTTATGATCTCTCCTTCATATCCCTAGCTTGCCAAATCAATGGCTGCATTACTACCTTACCCATGTAACATATGGATTTCCCCTCTTGGTTCATAATTGCTGGTTTCCTTACCGGAAAGATGCTTTGCTTATACTGCGTGTCTTTATCGTATCACGGATTAAGGAAATCCTGTATTTCTCGACTGAGGTTAAGATAAGTCTGTTTGTGAGGAAATATTTCATTCTTGCTAAAAGCAGCAAGATGGCCTTGATCCATGTGATGCTTGTTACAGCTTGGCTGGTGTCCAGGAAAGGAATAGCTTGCTCAGTCGTGGATATGCCGCAGCACTCTGGAAAGAGCGATAAGTCCTATTCATCTGCTTTCTGTGCATAGAACTCATGAGTGAAGAAGAGGGCTGCAATGGGATGGGACTGCTGGTGCCACCCCTGGTATTCTGTGTGGCACTTCTTGGCAACTGCATTAGTGTGGGTTTCCACCAGGATGTCTGGTATAACACTAACAGCACAGTCCCACTGCCTTGTTTGCCACATGTAGGCTCTATGCCTGGTGGGTGCCTGAATTAGGCTTCAGAGAAAGGGGGTAATATCCAGCTAAGTCACACTCAAGAGGAGATCCATTGAAATCAGTGGACTTAAGTAACTTACGTTGTGACTAACATTAGATATCATCCAAGGGGTGGTGATGGAAAAGAAAAAGGAGAGCAGAAGGAATGAACTTTAGGGAGCTTCATTTTTTGTTTGTAAGTGTGGTGTAGTGGTTAAGAGGGGTAAATTTGTAATCTGGGGAACCGGGTTCGCGTCTCCGCTCCTCCACCTGCAGCTGCTGGGTGACCTTGGGCCAGTCACACTTCTCTGAAGTCTCTCAGCCCCACTCACCTCACAGAGTGTTGGTTGTGGGGGAGGAAGGGAAAGGAGAATGTGAGCCGCTTTGAGACTCCTTCTGGTAGTGATAAAGCGGGATATCAAATCCAAACTCCTCCTCCTCCTCCTCCTCTTCTTCTTCTTAAGTCAAAGTAAAATTACTGTATTAATGTCCATGCTGTAGCATTTTTATTTTTCAAACTTCATTCCATTTTTGAATCATCCCCGTGAAACAAAGCAATTTAACAGTAAACCATCAACAATGGAAATATATATAAAACCAATTCGTATATAAAAACAATTAAAACAATGACAGATATAAGAACAGTTTCAAACACAGTACAGACACTAAACATAAACTTTTTCTGTTCCTTTCCAATCATTCCATATTAATATTTCTGAAGCCTTTTCTTCAACCTCTTATTCCTTCAGCAAATTCAACAGAGAAAGAAGAATGCTGTGTTCTTCTCAGAGAACAGCAAACATTGCATTCTTATTGGTTAAGTTTTAAACTGTACTGAATTTAAATGAGAGTTGATTTCCATTGTAAAAAAAAGGTGTTGTATGGAAGGTATGCTGGAAACGGCGGGGGGGGGGGGAAAGCACACCTTATTTTCTACTCTTGTTCCACACCTTTTTACAGCTATTGTTTCATCAAACTGTTAATGATTTGGTCAGATTGGTGCCATTTTTTAAAACACGAAATGCTTCCTGACTATAAGATCTCTGTCAACCAGGGAGAATGTTGTGAACATTACGACATCATGGCTGATGATGTCACTGAAGACAAACGAAGTCCTTCTGTTACTTTGAATGGGAGGCAATGAGAGTGTGCTTCACTGTTTCCAAGGCAACTGAACTCAAAAGTATCCTGTTGCATCATGTTGATGATTTCATTACCTGCCCATGCTGCATGGCAAATCTTTTGGTCTGATCCAGCTTTGACATGACCTGTTGGGCCTGAATCTAGATGGGAAAGTACACCCAGACGTCAGCCTGAATATACTGTTCATTGATAGTAATGCTAAATGATTGAACATGACATGTGCTTGGATGTACAATTACTTTCAATAACCCATGTGCACTCAGATAGCCATACATCACCCTTCATATTTACCCTGAACTATTTCATTGCGGTAGCTAATCAAGCTATGACTAGATCAGAGAGTTTCCTTCCTTCTCGGATTCCTCCCAAATACCGGCTGGTTGCAACAACAACTAAGTAGTAGTACTGATAATATCTATTGTTATTACTGTAATTATGAGTCACCTTATATCATAAAGTTTTATAGTGATTTACTTAGTAAATAAAGGAACAACCCCAAGTACACATTTCCTACCATGGTTACCACAACTGGTCACCCTAAAACCCCCAAGTAGCTTAAAACCACCCAATGATTGAGTGAGAATGAAAGTATCACAATCTTTCAAAAAGGAGTGTGAAAAATTGTGGAAAGGACGGGTGCCTATTTTCAGTGGGCCACAAAGGTTCACAAGATGCAACCGCATCTCTGCTTAGTAATTATTAAAGGTTTTCCTTTCCTTTCCCCATGATATATTATTTTTCAGTGAATAGTCAACATCTTTACAACACCTTTACAACTGTGAGCTTCATTCACAAGGATCCTGCACCTCGAGTTGGTGGTCTTAACAGTGCAAAAATAGTTTGCTTTTCTCGTGTATGTGTTTTGTTCGTGCCAGCGAAGATGACTGTAATATCAAAAGAATGGATATGCCACATTTGTTTATGTGTGCTTTGACCAAAAGGACAAAATGCCTCAGGCTAAATACTAAAAATGAGTGGAGAATATAGGCTATTTGGTACAAAAATGGTTAAAGCATGAGAATGCAGGCACTGAGAAATACCTTGTGTTAGTTCCTGGAAGCATAACTTCTAAGTCAGTTTCAGAAAAGCATGGCACAATGCTTGACTGGGGCTCTGCTATATATTTTTCTTTTAGTAATAGCAGAAAGGCTAGTTATAGATCCTTTTTAATAGCCTTTGTGGAGCCCATTCTGAAGGGCCAGTATACAAGTGTACTTTTTCCCCTTCAGATAGCTAGGAGCTGTTTTCTAGAAATTACTCCAATTTATAGCCTCTCTCTTTGAGCTTTTTCTTGCACATTTATCCACCACCTGGTACAATGATTCATGCCCTGAACCAAAACCTGTTAGTTGAAATCAATGGGATTTACGGCCAGGTAGTATGTTTAAGATCAGTGTGTTTGTGAACAAGGTACTTGACTACATGATAGAAGGATGTAGTTTGTTCGACATAGGTCATAATCTGTTCGACATGTAGTTTGTTTGTTTGTAGCTGTTCGACAGTGGAATTTGCTACCAAGGAGTGTGGTGGAGTCTCCTACTTTGGAGGTCTTTAAGCAGAGGCTTGACAACCATATGTCAGGAGTGCTCTGATGGTGTTTCCTGCTTGGCAGGGGGTTGGACTCGATGGCCCTTGTGGTCTATTCCAACTCTATGATTCTATGATTCTAGTTTGTGTCACTTGCTCTCTCTCTCTCCTAGCAGTGAAAGGGCTTTGGATCAATGGAACAGGAGAAAGTAGTCCACAGAACAAAACCCTATGAGAAATTGATATTAGATCTTTCCCTATTTATTTTGGCCCCATTGCATTGTGCTAGCAACAATTATATCAGACCCTCCAAGTGTCCGTATTTTCCAGGGACAGTTTCAGATTTATAGAGTTTCTGATCTGATCCTGGAATTTCCACTTTTTCCTTAGGACATCCCTATTTTCATTGGAGAAATGTTGGAGGGTATGTTATATGTGATGGTAATCAGTTAGCAAGGTATCTGTGGGTGCCATAAACCAAGTTACTTTATTAGCCCTGTGATGTTATGGTGTATAGTGTATAGTGGGGCAGAAGATCGTTTTTTAAAAAACAACAACACACACCCAAGTTTTAAAGAAGCTCCAGAAGAAGAAAGAAGCCTTATGCTGGATCACTCCATTGTCCCACATGTCCTTTATGAAATGACATCTGCCAGTATTCACAAGGGCACTTCTCTCTTCCTTTTCTCCTGACAGACATTGGGCCATTAGCTATGGATGTACTCTGCACTAGAAGAGTAGGGTCTGAGGGCCCTCATCCACAGAAGCTAGTACAATTTGCTATTCATGAAAAAATAAAGCACAATTGATGATATGAAAGATAGTTCTCAGACAGTCCATGAAACCATTACGAAAACCCCATGTGCGGGGCATCCTAGTATCTGAATTACCAGTATTTGTGTTCCTCTATTATGCAAGGATGTAAAGTCTTTAAAAATAGATGAAGTGGATTACTACTTCTTTTTTCAACAAACTATGACTCTAAACCAAGCAAGAATTGCTACAATTTCTAAGAAATCTTCCATGTTGTTGTAGTAGTAGTAGTAGCAAAGGCTATGTAATGGCTAAAACATGTTGATGTCAAAACTGATAAATATATTCAGCACAGTATGGTTTAAGAAAGAGAGGTTAAATTGGATAAGATACAGTGAAATTTGATAAACATTTCCCTGTGAAACTGGGCCATATAACATTACATTTTTTATCTTGGCAATCTTCACAGAGTAGAGTGTTGACAGCTGTTGGGCTTATGGATAAATTTATCAAAATTCTGTCCTGTTTCAACCAAATGGTTTTTTCGCTACCGTTGTTTGCAGACAAATATCTGAAGACATTACTTTAAGAAACAGATTATGACCTAATCCTCTAAAGACTGCTCTATAACAAAGTCAAGTTACCGAGGACGATCCTCACCATTCTCACAGTGTGGCATGGGACTGGACAAAATGCAAATGGCTCCTTTGCCACAAAGCAATGAATGAATCCAGCCTAAATACTGATCGTTGACTCCACACCCCTATTGTATTATGGAGAACACTGGATTTCCTTGGAAGTTTATCAAGAGTTCTTCAATGACAAGCTAACATGGAAGATAACTTTCTTGGCACTACTGATAGTGAAGGAGCGTCTCCATCCCCATCGTTCAGCCCGGACACTGAGATCCAGCGCCGAGGGCCTTCTGGCAGTTCCCTCATTGCGAGAAGTAAGGTTACAGGGAACCAGGCAGAGGGGCTTCTCGATAGTGGCACCCGCCCTGTGGAACGCCCTCCCAGCAGATGTCAAGGCAATAAACAACTATTTTACTTTTAAAAGTCATCTGAAGGCAGCCCTCTTTAGGGAAGTTTTTAATGTTTGAAGCTGTACTGTTTTTAATATTCAGTTGGAAGCCGCCCAGAGTGGCTGGGGAAACCCAGCCAGATGGGTGGGGTATATATTATTATTATTATTATTATTATTATTATTATTATTATTATTATTATTATATTCACCTTCAACCTAGATTTGCAGAGCTGGATATGTCTTAAAGGACATTCTCAGTTGAAAGCTGGATATGTCTTAAAGGACATTCTTGTTGAATGGTTTCTTTAAATGTAAAGGTTCATCATTGTTCCACTCCATGTGTATGTCTTTAAGGGGCCAGAGCAAGATAACGAGACCCAGCTTTACAGCTGTGAAACGTAGCAGGTGCTGCTGAGTTGTATTTGATTAAGGTGTGTCAGCATTTGGGTAGAGTATATAAGGAGCAGCACCTAGCTCTCCCATTACCCTGGGGGATGGGTTGGTGGTTTGGTCATGTTGGTTTATTGATGTATTTAGTGTAAATGGAGTTTTTGTTTTTCTTATTAAAACCTTTAAGTACTTTTTGAGTCCTTTCTTTTTAATGCATGATCTCCCCAGCAAGCTCTCTGCAGCGTTACTATACTGCAAAAAGCCAACAATTCTCAGTTGAAGTTAATATGCATTCTAGAACATTTACCAGAATCATTGGAAATATACTAGGCTTTGATACCAGGCAGTCACAGGGAAGTTAACAACAACCAGAACAACAATTTTATTGTTTATGCCCCACCCATCTGACTGGGTTACCCCAGCCACTCTGGGCAGTTTACAATCCAATGACAACACAGCAAACATCAAATATGAAAAAAAAAAAATCTTGAAACTGGGCTGCTTTTAGATGTATTTAGAGAGTTGTGCAGTTCTTTATCTGTTTGACATCTGATGGGAGGGCATTCCACAGGGCAGGCATCATTACCGAGAAGGCCCTCTGCCTAGTACTCTGTAGGTTCACATCTCACAGTGAGGGAACCGCCAAAAGGTCCTCTGAGCTGGACCTCAGGATGACTGGAATCCAATGGAAAATACTCCTGAGTAAACATGTTATGGATGGCACAGTTAAATGCACATTGTGGCTCTGAAGAGCAACAAATAGCCCAGTAGTAGATTATTAAGCATAACCATAATCACGTCTTGTAGTGAGAGAACTGCCAGAAGTCCCTTAGAATTGGATCTCAATTTCCAGGCTGAAGACACTCCTTCAGGTATACAGAGCCAAAGCCATTTAGTGATTTAAAGGTCAGTACCAATGCTATGAATTGTGCTTGGAAACATACTGGGAGCCAATGTAGATCTTTTAGGACCAGTGTTATATTGTCCCAGCGGTTGCTCCCAGTCACCATTCTAGCAGCCCTTTTGCGTGTCGAGGTCCCCAAGCCACCCCCCAAATAACTCACAACGCACTTAATTTTTGTTTAAGGTTTTTGGCATAATTTTGGCCACAACTTTATTTAAATACAAAACCGTGAGTGGTTGTTTAGGCATTAGTTAAGACTATCTGTCCCCCCGCTTGGGGACAGAACTGACTTCCGGGCACCACCGAAAGACAGTGCGGGGGAAAGCAAGTCGGGGAGAAATGGAGCTGAGTCACAGACCCTCAATTCTCATCCGCATGCTCCCCAAAGGCTTGCCGGCCCTAGTCCCATTCCAGGGATTGGACGAAAAGATGGCAAGCCCCAGGATTCCTTTAACGGAATTCCCTTTCCGCAGCAACCATGGAGGGGCAGGCCCAGCCTATCCTAACCCCTCCTCCACCAATTTATAACCAATGCCTAACCGCAACCTTACAAGTTGTGACGATTTGCTACGCAGTAGGCTAAAACCAAATGGCCCAGCCAATCAGCCAGATGGACAAAATTCCTACCAGGCCCCTGCCCCAATGGCAGACGACCCCATGACAGGCATAGCAAGGTCAATGCAACACAAGGGCGGGTGGGCGGGTGATCCGTTGCACGCAGCAAAGAGAAAGCTCCAGGCTGCATGCAGAGTACTTAAACATTTTACCCCTCCCACCAAAATTGCAACATAACTTTTACCCCAGCAACCCAGTGAACCAATCACTGCCCCAGGCCATCTTTAGAGACCCTGCCTGGTAACAGAGGGGTGGCTCAGCAGACCCCACCGCAAAACGTGCTCTCCATGAAGGAGAACACGCTTTCTGGATTAGTTGTAGTTTCTCAGTCACCTTCAAAGATAGCCCCACACAGAGTGCATTGCAGTAGTCCAATGACGCAACAGAAGCTAGAAAGTTTGAAAATCATTGTCTTATAGTACAGTTATATCACCACTTTAAGTTATGGGCTTCCTCAACATGATCTCACTGCTCTTGAGGCTTAAGATATAATCCAACATTTTTTATGAGATTTTGCACAATTTTTAGCACAGCCTGTGGGGAAATTGCCCTGTGCTGTTCATTGGTAATATGATTGCTCATATTTATTCCATGTTAATGCTGTTCTTACTTTGTGACAATTTCATTTTTATTTCTTATCAATTTCAGCTGTCTTCCTTACACTCTGTCTTAAGAAATGAATGTAGACACATTTATGTTTTGAAATAATGAAAGATTTCTCTGGCTTTAAGTCACAACACCATAGAGTGCTATTTTGTACACCAGTAGGGATGCTGGTGTACCCAAAGTCTGATGCTGCAGCCCATACTGTATGTAATCTGTTGGGTGACCCAGTTTCATTTGGCTGACTTTTGTTTAATTTTGACATTCATGATTCCAGGCAGAATCAGTTCTAGTCTCTCGAAGCAAAGAAGCCACTGAAGGAGATGATTAATGATTGGTGTTTTCTCTCCCCCCCCCCCCATTTCAGTATGGTTACACAAGGAATATCTTGAACCATAATAAAATGACTATATCAACAATGAATCCCAGAATTGGGATTCAAGATGACCTTAACAAATTGGAGACAAACTAACAAACTGAATATCAATAGGGAAAAATGTAAGGTTCCACACTTAGGCATGAAGAACAGCTGTACAAATATAAGATGGGGACACCTGGCTTGTCACTAGTACATATGAAACGGATCTAGGGTCTTAGTAGACCACTAGCTTAACATGAGTCAACAGTGTCATGCAGTAGCAAAAAAGGTAAATGCTATTCTAGGCTGCATCAACAGAAGTATACTGTCTTGATCAAGGGAAGTTATAGAATTGTTCTATTTTGCTTTGGTCAGACTACAACTGGAATTCTTTGTCCAATTCTGGGCACCACAGTTTAAGAATATTGACAAGCTGGAATGTGAGAAGAGGAGGGCAACCAAGATGGAAACCAAGTCTTATGAGGAACAGTTGAAGGAATTGGGTATGTTTAGCCTGGATAAGAGGAGACTGAGAGAAGATAGTCATCTTGAAATATCCAAAGGGCTGCCATATGGAAGATGGAGCAAGCTTGTTTTCTCTGGCTCCAGAGGTTAGAACCCAAACCAATGACATCAAGTTACAAGGAAGGAGATTCTGACTAAACAGTAAGAGCTGTTCAACTGTTTCTGACAGTAAGAGCTGTTCAACAGTGAAAGGGACTCCCTCGGAAGGTGGTGGACATGGTGGTTTTTAAGCAGAAGATTTATGGCCATCTGTCATAGATGCTTTAGTTGAGATTTCTGCATTGCAGGGTCCCTTCCATCAGGGTCCCTTTCATCTCTACAATTCTAAGATTCTCTAATGAGAAGACAAAATAACATAACGAAAGTGGATAATTTATGGCATCCCCATCCAGCGTGGCTTCTCAATTTCTGCATGTTATAGGGACGAGAGATATTGAAAGGCCAACAATGCAAATTGTTGAGTGTGTCTGGCCAAGGTCAGTGATAAAGGCGCTGCCACAGCACAACGGTGGATTCTGTCACTGACATGCCTTGTGGCACCAGGGATGACTTCAAGGGGCTGACACTGCCTAATTATGTTTCTTTCCCATCTCCGACACCAATCTGGCAGTTTGTGTCTTCTGGGTAGCTTCAGTAATGTGTGGATCATCTCATTTTCACATTTGTATATGCTTATCCCCATTGCTCCCTGATTCTCTTATTTGATGGGTATTTCCTTTGCTAAGCCTTTCCTCTGATACTAGGAAAAGAGGCATTCCTGGCAACTGTGCTTCTTCGGATCCTTTTAAACTGGTGATAACAGGGCACGTTCTGCATGTAACACACTGGCTCTCTCAATAACATGGGTTGGGTAGTACTGTGAGTTGTGCTGATCCCTGCTGCCCCAATACTGCAGTGGACTTCTGCTTTTACACTGGAACTTCCCCCTCCTGTTCTCTCCCCTGTAGCTCCCTGCACACCCTCAAAATATGCTCCAGAGGGTTGGGGGACCATTGGAGCAGATTTTGGGGGAGTGTAGGGAGAAAAGACAGGGATGCGGGTAGCGCTGTGGGTTAAACCACAGAGCCTAGGACTTTCCGATCAGAAGGTCGGTGGTTTGAATCCCCGTGACGGGGTGAGCTCCCGTTGCTCAGTCCCTGCTCCTGCCAACCTAGCAGTTCGAAAGCACGTCAAAGTGCAAGTAGATAAATAGGTACTGCTCTGATAGGAAGGTAAACGGCGTTTCCGTGTGCTGCTCTGATTCGCTAGAAGTGGCTTAGTCATGCTGGCCACATGACCTGGAAGCTGTATGCCGGCTCCCTCAGCCAATAAAGCGAGATGAACGCCGCAACCCCAGAGTCGGTCAAGACTGGAACCTAATGGTCAGGGGTCCCTTTACCTTTACCTTTAGGGAGTAAAGAGGAAGTCCTGTTGTGTAAGTGGAGTCCCTTTTGCACAATGTTGGCACAACACTGTTTTTCTCCCTGTATTTACTTAGCCAACTGGGGGTATCTTTTTTTAATGAGGCAAAAGTAGGGAATCCTGGCTGCAAGTGCTACATGATCCTGTGAGTTGTGATACTGAAGAAAGTTATGGCTGAATGCAACCAAATGCTGGGGAGAGCTCATCATTGAACCTCCCTAGCAGCATACTTCCCCTAGCATAAATTGCTGCCTCCATTGCATCCTCATTATGTTGTCCAGCACAGCTCTTCTGGGTAGTGCAAGGCCTTTTACAAATGACAGAACCAATGGTAGCTTGCTGCGACTCATTTGCAAAACATTTGAGGATAAAATTTATTGCAACCACCGAGGTCTTAAATCTGCTGTTATAGCAGATGAATCTCATGGGGTGACGAGAGCGCCGTCTAGACCTGTAGTGTTGGATGAGTTTCAGTTAGTAAGACTCAAGGGTTTGGCAGAGGTGGAGCTAGCTGCTCTGGCACCCAGAGTGGTGCACATGCTGTCTGTGGGGGATGGGGCTAGCCACCTGTGGCGAGCATCCCAGGGGAGCACGTTGCGATGATGTCACCCCCCCCCCAGGGATGACACCCGGGGTGGACCGCACCCACCACACACCCCTTCCTCCACCACTGGGGTTTGAACAAGGTGCTTGGGTCAGTCAGGGTGTCAGGAACATGGCTCACCAGAGAGCAGGCAAAGAGTCAGACTCAGAAATTGAGCTAAGTGGAAGAGGGACAGACTCTGCAGATGAGAGCTGGCTGAGTCGAGAAAGGGCAGTTCAACCCCCCCCCCTTCCAGAGGAAGACACTATTAGCTCTCAAGAAGAGGAAGAGCTGGAAGGCAGTGAGAGCATTGCTAGGCAATAAGCATATAAGCAGAGGTCTGAGACCGTGTCGAGTGAAAGTGAGGAGGGCGAAGGCCAGCTTCTCAGTCCCCATTCTAGGAAACTGGATAAGATCAGAGGACAACGGGAGGGCAAGAGAGGAAAGGCAGGAGTTTGGCATCCTTCCTGCTGTGGGAGGGGCGATGATTTAGACTGACCAGCTATTGTCAATGGGAGCAGGCGAGAAGCCATGTTCTGGATGTGTGTGTGTGTGTGTGTGTTTGTAAATAAACATGCATAAAACTGCCGGAGAGTCATTATTTCTTATCAGGGGCTTCCTTGCCTGTCAGAGATCATTACATAGGGTGACCACTTATGCTCTGAATCCTTGTCCCTCTTGACTGATAAAAACTAGCAGGGAGGAGACAGCTGGCTGGGCCAGGGTGGTTGCTATTCTTGCAATTTAAAATAAATGTATCAGTTTCACATTTTGTGTTTTTCATTTTTTCAATAATACTTGGCTTCTGAAAATAATAGAAGTTAGAATGGGGGGGGCATGCAAGTAGTTAGACTTGCCTAGGGTGGAAATACAGTGGTACCCCGCAAGACGAATGCCTCGCAAGACGGAAAACCCGCAAGACGAAAGGGTTTTCTGTTTTGGAGGCGCTTCGCAAGACGAATTTCCCTATGGGCTTGCTTCGCAAGACGAAAGCCCATAGGGAAATCTCCGGGGACCTCTTTTAAATGCTGGCGGTGGGGAGCAAAGCCTTCCCCCCCTCCGGCCTTCAGAAGAGGTCCAGGAAGGCCGGCGGGGGCCGAAAGGCTTTGCTCCCCACCACCAGCATTTTAAAAGCAGTCCGGCATAGCAGGGAAGCGCTTCCCGCTATCGCGGACGGCTTTTGAAGGCAGGCGGGGGGGGAAGACTTTCACCCCCCGCCGGCCTTCAGAAGAGGTCCTGGACCTCTTCTGAAGGTCGGCAGGGGGCGAAAGTCTTCCCCCCCCCTGCCTGCCTTCCCGGGAGAGCGAAGAAAGGCAGCGCCTTTCTCCGCTGTCGCCGACGGCTTTTGAAGGCAGGCGGGGGGGGGGAAGACTTTCATATATATATGAAATGCTATTTAACAGTTCTGTGAACCAGTTGTTGGTCAATTAGCACACCATTATGTGTTAAATGTTCTCTCATTTGCATGGAGAAATCTGTAATAATGATTAATGAAGCTTTAATCATGCATAATTTGAGACTTCGGATTTTTTTTTTTTTTTTTGCAAGATTCAATTAGAGTGAGCTGAAGAGTGGTTTCCGGTGTTAAGCAAGAACTGTTGATCATGCAACAGAAGTGGTCTCCAAAAGTGGCCTCCCTATTTTATGTTCTCCTCTCTATAGCCATAACATGCAATTTTTCCTAAATGTAAAGTACACTAATTTTAAGTGATCTTAAGTTTCACTTGCTCATGATATCATAGAAAGCATCCCTTGTCTGTCCAACAGCAGACAAGTAGAAGAACATTGAGACACAACACAGCAGTATCCCATGGCAGTCAAGGGAAATGGCACATCATAGGGAGACAGGAGCCCTTCTTTGGTCCTTCAGTTCGCAAACCTAATTTCCTGCCTCCATTACAGTCTCAATGCCTGGCCACACTACCCTTCATGCATTGAATGACAACCTAGAGGAAAGTAACAGCATTGTTTAGCTTCAGCCTTCTGAGCACTCCATCCTCAAAGTTCTATAACTGCTGTCTTGGAAATGGAACCATCCACATCTGTGCAACTGATGAAGGAGGAGGCTGAAATGTGTGGCTATAAGAATGAATGAATGAATGAATGAATGAATGAATGAATTTATCTATCTGTCTATCCATCCATCCATTCAATCAATCCAATCTTGAATTATCTAATCACAGTCAAGTTGGCAAACCAAGAATAGTTTTACTAGTTGAGGTTCTATTATTCATTTGTTCATGGTATGTTTACAGAACTAATGAACTAGCTCTTCATTTTTTTATTACTCATCCACTTTCACTGCTATAAAAGGATGAGGGAAGAAGCAATGGACAATTCTTATGTCATTTTTAATAGCTTCTTATATATGCCCTCGTCTTATAACTACCGTTGTTAGTAACACACAAACACTATTAGTCTCATTCCCTTTTGCCAACAATAAAATAAAGAGTGCATTGCACCAGCTGGTAGATTTCATTTAGAAATGATTTTTCTTCTGTTGAAGTTTATTAGGTTAATATTACTTTTAAAAAACAAAACCCTTTTATTTATCTTCGTTAAGAAGGGCTTTTCAGTATCTGCATGTAATGCACATCGGAGACAAAGAGTTTAATTAAGAAAGGAGCCAAAAAGAAACAGCAGCAACAAAAATAAGCCATAGTACAAAAATTAAAATAAAATAGGATATTTAGAGGGAAATGAGCTTACCAGTGGTTGCTTATGCATAAATGTGCAGATTATTAATTTTGATTAGCTGCATTTTACTGAAAAATGTAATCCCTAGATCAGAGATGGGAAAATTTTGCCCCCCCCCATATTGCTGAACTGCAGCTGCCATCAGCCCCAGCAAGCGAATTCAGTTGCCAGGGTTGAAAGACAGAATAGCTCAGCAACATATTGAGGGCCATTTGCAAAGATTAACACTAGGTGTTATGCTGTGAAGTGTCACAGGGCTCTGTTTTGTCCCTGGTGCTATTTGCCATATGTACAAAACCATTGGGGGTGGTCATTAGGCAATTTGGAACACGTCTTCAATATGAATCTGAATCAGGATTCATATGCAAGTCCTGAGCTGGTGTCTAGATGCAGTGGTGTGCTGGATGAGGTCCAATAAACTAAGAGTGAATTCTGGCAAGACTGATGCCCTGTGGATGGGTGAGGTGTTCCTGGCTCCAGGAAACTGGGTGTTTGTGTGTTCTTGATGGGGGTCACACTCCCTTTGAAGAAGGCTCATAGTCCGGGCTTCATATTTTTGTGAGGCACAAGTGGCTTCAGATGCTAGGGGTGCCTTCTATCAGTTTTTGTTGGCGTACTAACCACAGTAGTTAGTGCATTGGTAATTTCAAGACTAGCTTCCTATGACATTCAGCCCATTTCATTTCATGGTAGGGTGCCTCCTGTTGTTCCTGTTGTTTCAGAGAGTTCCAACAAGTTACTTTGTGTCCAGCAGTGCTTTGCCCCCCACAATAATATGGAATTAATTGCCACTTCAGATAAGATTCGCTGCTGCAATCTATTATTTCAGATGCATGCTTAAGACCTTACCCTTACCCTATTTTCCAGGGACAGTCCCAGATTTACAGAAATCGTCCCGTTTTCCAATATGTCCCGCTTTCCCTTAGGACATCCCTATTTTCATCAGATAAATGTTGGAGCATATGGTATTGCACCCTGACAAAGTGACCTATCTTTCCTGGGCAGCCAGCAAAAGGTTTCTGATGGTACACTTATCTTTCAAAGCACTGGCAGTGGTATCTGAGTCAGCCCTGAGATGCCCTCCCAGTACAGTGGTACCTCGAGTTACAAATGCCTTAGGTTACAAACGCTTCAGGTTACAAACTCCACTAACATGGGATGAGAATGGAAATCATGTGCCGGCGGCGCAGCGGCAGCAAGAGGCCCCATTAGCGAAAGCATGCCTCTAGTTAAGAACAGTTTCAGGTTAAGAACGGACCTCTGGAATGAATTAAGTTCATAACTAGAGGTACCACTGCATTTCACTCTAATTCTGCTGCGCTGACACTCATAGAATCAGACCGATTTGTGAATCGTTTACTAATAGACTTCCAAAGGGCACTGCAGTGTTAAACTTTTGAAAGTGCCATTGGTGCTTTTACCATTTCATGATAATGTTGGTTTACTGTGCATTATTTCATTAAAGGTAAAGGTAAAGGGACCCCTGACCATTAGGTCCAGTCGTGGCTGACTCTGGGGTTGCGGCGCTCATCTCGCTTTATTGGCCAAGGGAGCCGGCGTACATGTGGCCAGCATGACTAATCTGCTTCTGGCGAACCAGAGCAGCGCACGGAAACACGTTTACCTTCCCGCCAGAGCAGTACCTATTTATCTATTAGCACTTTGATGTGCTTTCGAACTGCTAGGTTGGCAGGAGCTGGGACCAAGCAATGTGAGCTCACCCCGTCATGGGGATTCAAACCGCTGACCTTTTGTTCGGCAAGTCCTAGGCTCTGTGGTTTAACGCACAGTGCCAACCGCCTCCCCATTATTTCATTAGTGCATCATTATTCCTCACTACAGTGGTGCCTCGCAAGACGAAAATAATCCGTTCCGCGAGTCTCTTCATCTAGCGGTTTTTTCGTCTTGCGAAGCAACCCTATTAGCGGCTTAGCGGATTAGTGCTATTAGCGGTTTAGTGGTTTAGCGGCTATTAAAGGCTTAGCGGCTTAGCGGCTAAAAGGCTATTAGCAGCTTAGTGGCTTAGAAAAAGGGGGGTGGAAAGTGAAAAAAATTGCAATACTCGCAAGACGTTTTTGTCTTGCGAAGCAAACCCATAGGGAAATTCGTCTTGCAAAGCGCATCGAAAAACGGAAAACCCTTTCGTCTAGCGGGTTTTTCGTCTTGTGAGGCATTTGTCTTGCAGGGCACCACTGTACAGTGCTCATCTTTAGTCAGATTTTGTTTTCCATCAGTGGCATCTGCACAAATTGTCCGCCTTATATATTCCCTGTTGCTTTGGACCAGCTGAAACATTATAGCAGTGAGCTGTGCAGCGAGATGTTACTGTACCTCTAGTCTCCCCAAGGAAAACTGTAGCTTGGAAACTCCACTAATGCAGTCACAGTTTCCCGATTGCCATGCTTACAATATTTGGAACACAGTTTCCGCCCTCGGGCCTAGTTGGTTCCCATAAACTACATTTCTCCTGATGAAGCAAGTTTGGCTAATGCAACTCACACTCCTTCCTCCGAAATCGTTCTTTAATTTTGTTTGCTTTGACTTGATTTTGTAGTTGCCCATATGCCTGTTCGCAACTGTATTCCATAGTTAATACCATCTATTCAGGTTAGTAATATTGACTCTAACTCTCCTAAAGTTCAATGAAAATAAAGTTTAAAAAATGCTAGGCAGCTACATGCTTATTATATTTGTAGAAATATACTTTAACTTTTTCTTTCTTAAATTTTGGAGCAGAAGTTGCTAAAGCCTGCAGTGGGCTGAAATTGTTCAGACAGTAATTGGTTCATTTCTTTGCTTTATTTTCTGAAAATGTGGACCTATTTGGCAAATATTGACCTATTGAGCCTTATATTTTTACCCCCAGAAATCTCACTGTGAACTTTCACTCCCCTCCCCAAAAAAGTGAGGGAGTGAGTAATACAGTATTAAGAATTGTTGATGCATACTTGACACGGTACAGAAACAGTGCAATGATATCAGTATGTGAAGAAACAGAGAAACTGAAGTAAAAATCAGTAATGCATTAACATTTAATTAGAGTTTCAACATTTCTCCGCTCTGAAATCTAACACATTCAATACCAAATTCAGAAATGATTTTGAAATTTGACACATTGCAATGCAAAGACCATCAACAGGCAGATTTCTGCTTTTTCCTCTACAACATTTAATTTTTTGGCCTGTTAATTAGCTACTGAAATCTTAGCAGTATTGCAGAAAGTAGTGGTAGGAAATAAAATATCTTCTATTGACTTCTATTGACATGTGCTTGTCTTCTCCCTTCCCCACCAAATGTTATAAAGAAAGGAAGAAAAATCAAACTCGTTTTACTGTCAGAAAAATTCTAATCCTCTTTTGCTAAAATTCAGCCATTTTTGCTCTTCTAAGCAAAAGTTCATTTATAACATTTTGTCTGTTGTCACTTTTGTTGTGTTTGAAAATACAGTGGTGCCTCGCAAGACGAAATTAATCTGTTCCGCGAGTCTCTTCGTCTTGCGTTTTTTTCATCTTGTGAAGCACAGCTATTAGCAGCTTAGCGGCTTAGCGGCTATTAGCGGCTTAGCGGCTATTAATGGCTTAGCGGCTTAGCGGCTATTAATGGCTTAGCGGCTTAGCGGCTTTAAGAAAAAGGAAACAAACTCGCAAGAACTCGCAAGACGTTTCATCTTGCGAAGCAAGCCCATAGGGAAATTCGTCTTGCGGAACGACTCAAAAAACGGAAACCTCTTTCGTCTTGCACGTTTTTCGTCTTGCGAGGCATTCGTCCTGCGAGGTACCACTGTAGTTGTTTGCTTTTTGTTCTATTTACTATGTATATTCACTGTTTCGTATGTTATGTATTGTTACCTGCCATGTGAGGGTTTTTGCCATGAGAGGCATTTGAAGAAATTGTAAATAAATTATATAAAAATTACACACACACACATACAAATGCTTACAAGCAAAGTGTCATGAACTATCATACTATACTACTGTGACTATTATTACTCCTGTTACTGCAACAACTAATGCAAAAAAGACAATAAAATCAGTAAAATATTATAAAGTAGGTAAGTTTTCAATTATTATTATTTAACCAACCTAACTTTATGGTATTCCAATACCCTTTCGGTAACCTGAGAGAGATTATTTGCATAGCATAAGGTAAAGGTAAAGGGACCCCTGACCATTAGGTCCAGTCGTGACCGACTCTGGGGTTGCAGCGCTCATCTCGCTTTATTGGCCGAGGGAGCTGGCGTACAGCTTCCGGGTCATGTGGCCAGCATGACTAAGCTGCTTCTGGTGAACCAGAGCAGCGCACGGAAACGCCGTTTACCTTCCCGCCGGAGCAGTACCTATTTATCTACTTGCACTTTGACGTACTTTCGAACTGCTAGGTTGGCAGGAGCTGGGATGGAGCAACGGGAGCTCACCCTGTCGCGGGGATTCGAACTGCTGACCTTCTGATCAGCAAGCCCTAGGCTCTGTGGTTTAACCCACAGCGCCACCCGCGTCTCTTTACATAGCATAATCAAATGCAATTATCTACACTGTGATTTGCAAAGCAATACATTTACTGTCTGCCTCTAAACAGGGTCCAGCTCTGCAGCCTGCTTTAAAGAGAAATATGCACATATGTCTTCCCGCTAGTGTGGATAAATATCTTCAGAGGCTCACCAGGACAGAATATAAGAGGTAGAAACAGTTGTCACCAATCCATTTATAAGCATGCGGATATCTAATAATAGTTATATGCTGATGGTTTTGCCATGTCCTCCAGGGGAGATGAATAGCATTCTACTTCCCTCCTCTACATATGAAGCATTAAAGAGTTGTGATATACTGCCAGCTGTAAGAGCAGCACAACCTGAAATTCCTTGGAGACAAAACCATAAAGCAAGAATTGACAATGAGGGCTTTACAAATCAGGGGAAGTCATCAGGTGTCATCCACATGCAGAAAGATTTGCTCTTCATGCTTGTTTATTGGATGGTTCAGAGTCATCCCTGTCAAACTGGGGAAATCGGGGAAAGCAGAAAAGGGCATGCTGATTTCAGAAGATGACTCATCCAGATCCATTGACAAGAGCGGCAGCAGTGACAGACTTCTTAAAATAAAAATAAAAATCAGCCTATTCGATGTTTCAGACGATGAAAGGTAAATTACACAATCCAAAGGCTCAGATGATGTGTGTGTTGCTAGATAACATCACTGCAGGTGTGAATTAACAGTTTCAGCGAAGGATAATTTCAATACCCTGGTAGAACAGTGTAATGTGGACCCTACCTCTGCTTGTCGTGCTTTCCTCTGTTTTGACAAATTTATTATATATTAAAACTTATAACAAGGAGAAATAGCTCCTGTGTTATGCCAAAATGCTAACACATCAGAACCTTTCTGATCTCCTGCTTTACTCAAACTGTCACACCCCACACAGTGTCACTCACTGCTGACTTTACTGAAACCTCTGTCATTGTTTAAAACCATTACTTTTTTCCACTCAGTGTTACTCCATCTCTGCTTTATTCAAACCTTTGCAATTGCTTAAAAGGGACACCTATTTCCATTCAGTATTTTTCCATTCTTCCTTCGTTCAAACCTCAAATATTTGCCACCTAACAACAATTGAATGTCCCACTCAGATCACCTCCAAAACAATTTTCCCCTAACCCTAATTCACTGCCTGCCTGTCCCAAATCAATCCCTGTTTAGTTAACGGTCAAACCAATAACATCTCTTTTTTACTTCTCCCTTTGCTCTGACTCTCCTTTGGGCTTGGCTATTCCTTTCTTCTGAGGGACGTGGGTGGTGCTGTGGTCTAAACCAGAGCCTAGGGCTTGCCAATCGGATGGTTGGTGGTTCGAATTCCCACAACGGGGTGAGCTCCCGTTGCTCGGTCCCAGCTCCTGCCAACCTAGCAGTTCGAAAGCACCTCTAAGTGCAAGTAGACAAATAGGTACCGCTCCGGTGGGAAGGTGAACAATGTTTCCGTGCGCTGCTTTGGCCTTCCAGAAGCGGCTTAGTCATGCTGGCCACATGACCCAGAAAAACTGTCTGTGGGCAAACGTCGGCTCCCTCAGCCAGCAAAGCAAGATGAGTGGCGCAACCCCAGAGTCATTTGTGACTGGACTTAACTGTAAGGAGTCCTTTACCTTTACCTTTTTATTCTTTTCTTCTAAAGCCAGGTGAAACTTTCTATTTCTTCTCTTCCAAATGACACTTTGTGATGTCTGCACCAATGTGCTGCTGCTGCCTGCTGTCACCAGTGTCACTCTATGTTTACTTGATGGGTGGCAGCAGCAGTTTGGAATGAGTTCTGGAGAGAGCATGAAACTAAGTTAACTTCTTTTTCATGTCCTTGCTTGCCTACTACCCTCACCTATGGTCACCTGATCTCCCCACCCCGTCCTGTTCAAAACCACTTCTATGAGAGTCACAGCTCTAAGGACACAATTTTCCCCACTGGCCTTGACATTTATGGAACTGTGCAGCTCCTCAAGCCTTCCTGAACATCTGTGATTACTGCACTTCACCAAGATACGTACTTCTGCGCTTGGTAGTTCTTAAAGTGTGTCTTTCATACCAGCTCAGAAGATTTCCCCAGGCAAGACCTTTTTCTTTTGCAAGCACTTAAAACTACTTATGATAAACAGACAGCTCCCCTGCGGTTGTTGCTAATATGTGTGCATATACTAGGCATGTTTTCACCAAAATGTTAAATTTAAAGTAAGGCATATTTTTAATTTATTACAACCAGCTGCCTTTCCCTGAGATTGCCTGTTTATGACTGAGTTGTACAGCACCCATTATTTTAAGGGGGCTGAAAATAAAACATGAAGCATCAGAATGCCTTTGTATACATCACTGGTGCACAAGAATTTAAAATACTATGTGCAGTTCTGATTGCTTCAATCCATAAAAGTTATCACACAGTGGGGGGGGGAGTACTGGAAATAGCAACTAAAATATGACCCTTAAATAGAGCCGTTTGGACCAGCACAACTATCATTGTGAAATTAATCATTGTGGGCATTCATTCACCTTGTTTTTACATTTCTGTTCCCCAGTGGAGTATCAAGAGATTAGTTAGACTGAAACAATAGCACACTGATTATTGTAAGAACTGCATTTGGTGATGACGGTTCAAAGGGCGGGAGGGGATGTTGTGGGTGGGGGGAAGAGAACAGAAACAAGGGCTAATCTATCAAAACACATGTCTGAATGAAGATTAATTTGGGGCAATCTATCCAAACTTTTATTAACAATTCATCAATAAAACATATGGACATAATTTGGATCTTATCTTCTCTCATGTTTCTGATCTGGAAGTGGTGAAAAAGGAGAATTCACAGGGGAGTGGATACTATGTGATAGAAATTCACAATAAGACGAGCTTTTATGTTTGAAAGAATCTAGTGACAGAGAGAATGTTGAGAACTTTTGAGCTGAAATCCATGGACTGTTCCCAGGGCTAGTTCTATTCAGTGTACCATCTTATTTTCATCCCTCTGTGGGGGCAGCTATGTTTTTACTCATGCAAAATGTCTCTCGGAACAGTGGGGCATCATCAAGTCCTGTTTCTTCCAGGTGGCACTGCACTATGCAGCAGGAGCACCTTGTCCTAAAGGTAGGTAGATTTAAGGCAGTGCCAAGGAAACACCTCCCCACCTACTTCCCAGCTCTGACAGGATCCCAGAGTCCTTCTGCTTCCTCCCAAAGCCTAGTTAGTGCTTGCCCAGCCTGGGGAAGAAGGTGGGAGGACTCTAGGTGTTGGGAATCAAGCCTTTATCAGGAGAAACTGGCCGCTCTCCAGGCACCCGGCTTGATCTCCGGTTGACCTCCCTGTCTGCATTTCCCGGCAAGATCCAGGCAGAGGTCACGATAGGCGATCCTTCTTGGCGTGAGAAGAGCACCCCCCCTCTTTCCAGCCCCCCCAGGCAGGGGAAAGACATAGACAGAAACGTATTTACATGCCTTTATTTCTGTCTTTGCAGCGTTACAGAAAACACGTCTGCTCTCTTCAAACTCCAACAGCCGAGAGACAAACTCCTCCTGTACTTCCTGTACAGCTCATATTACTCTCTGAGCTAATTCTGGTGCTTCACACTGTGAATAGACTGTCCCTCTCTTTCCCACGGAACAGTCCCAACATTCCCATTATGTTTTGTTTTCAAGCTACCAGCAGCTCGCGGCTGCATTGCTTCAATATTGTAACATACTCCCCCATATGAATCAATGTGCGCTGCGAGCAAAGCGTGATCCAGAGAAGAAAACAAACAGTTGTTATACATATAACACTCCCCTGTTGTTTCAGTTCCACCCTTGGAACTACCCGCCACTGGTTTCCCCAGTGTACCTCTCTGGTTGTCTGACTTCCAAGGAATGAGTGCATCTGCATTACCTTGGCTAGGGAATGTAGTGTTATGCTTAGCAACTCCTTGTTGTGTCTTTGTCTCTGACTTAGACACACCTTTAGCCTGTCTTGAGTTGTCAACAATAGTAACACATGCTACAGCTGAGTAGCTCTTTTGAATACCTCTTGGGTGGTACACCCTTTGTAACTCTCTCGGACCTACGTATGCTCACAAGTGTGTTGGCAGCACTTGTTAAAATCTCAGGATAATTGGCTGTGCAGGTATTTGATGCCCTCCAGAAGCTCAGTGTGCCACCTCTTGATTAGCAGAACCAGGGAAAAATAATAATAATATGTAACATCTAAGGTACTGAATACTAAATCACACACAATGAGTGAAATCATGCCAATTTTGTTCTATCTGCATAATTTATACAGGGACATGGATCCTAATGGTTCAATATTCAGCCACTATTGTGAGGTAATAATATGAACTAATTGAATACAATAGCACCAAATGCCGCAGTTCATGTTCTTTTATCAACATGCAAACTTCTTGTATGAATGATGAGTAACACCCAAGTGAGTTTCCCAGCGAATCTATGAACTTCCAATAAACTGGAATGCAATAGGCAGCTTGTGCATCTGCCTATGTGCTGGTCATGATCTTTATTAGTATAAGGTGTGAGAAAATAGGAGGGCGACTTATGAAGGTCATTCCAGGCTTGTAAAAAGCAGCATGCAACACAGACCCAGATCAGCTTTCATGCAAGAAGATCAGTGAATGTGAATTGATGTGAGTCTAATTGCTTCTTTCTGTTCAACTCTAGCGGAACCATGGACAGCTCCCTGGAGGAGAAAGAATGGTATAAGGCCTGCCCTCAGCCCGCAGACAACTGAGTTGTAGTCTGTCAAGATTTCACATAATCAAACAAATTTAAAGCAGGCAACTATAAAAGCTATCACTCAAAGTAAATAAGATGTCACGACTTTCAGGCCTTTGAGCAGATTTCGTTTTGAGATGATTCTGCTTCTTAGATGTGGTGATTCCCACCCCCCACTATATGTTACCAAGAACATCAGCCACCCCAGAAGCATATTCCTTTCATGCCGATATAAGTTTGAATTGAGTTCCTTATATTATCTGACAACAGCTAGTGATGTAGACAAAGCTGAAATTGGACAAATTTGGAAGACAAACTCCTCTAAATTGAAGTTTCTCACACTATACATTTAACACACATCTAGAGCTTATGGATTTCCTTTAGGATTTAGTTTGTTAATAGTGTTGGGAATTGTAGCTCTGTGAGAGATAAATTACAGCTCTCATTATGGTTTGGGGGAAGCCATGTGCTTTAAATGTGTGCTAAATGTGCTTTTCACGTTCACCCGGTGCTATACAAGCTGCACTGGCTTCCAGTGGAGTACAGGATCAGGTTTAAGGTGCTGGTTTTAACCTTTAAACCTTATACAGCCTAGGACGCTCGTACCTACAGGACTACCTCTCCTGGTATGTCCCACGGAGGACCTTACGGTCTTCAAACCAAAACATCTTGGAGGTCCCGGGCCACAGGGAGGA
The DNA here is from genome assembly GCF_965113315.1 of Podarcis vaucheri. Lineage (NCBI taxonomy): Eukaryota > Metazoa > Chordata > Lepidosauria > Squamata > Lacertidae > Podarcis > Podarcis vaucheri. The sequence goes on from NC_138765.1 coordinate 93,291,120, forward strand.
GTGCTGTTACTTTTATTGTTGTTAGCCACTCTGAGCCCGGCTTTGGCTGGGGAGGGCGGGATATAAATAAGATATTATTATTATTATTATTATTATTATTATTATTATTATTATTATTATTTGTTGTTGTTGTTGTTGTTGTTGTTTAGTCGTTTAGTCGTGTCCGACTCTTCATGACCCCATGGACCAGAGCACGCCAGGCACCTCTGTCCTCCACTGCCTCCCGCAGTTTGATCAAACTCATGCTGGTAGCTTCAAGAACACATAGAATCATAGAATCATAGAATCATAGAATCATAGAGTTGGAAGAGACCACAAGGGCCATCGAGTCCAACCCCCTCCCAAGCAGGAAACACCATCAGAGCACTCCTGACATATGGTTGTCAAGCCTCTGCTTAAAGACCTCCAAAGTAGGAGACTCCACCACACTCCTTGGCAGCAAATTCCACTGTTGAACAGCTCTTACTGTCAGGAAGTTCTTCCTAATGTTTAGGTGGAATCTTCTTTCTTGTAGTTTGGATCCATTGCTCCGTGTCCGCTTTTCTGGAGCAGCAGAAAACAACCTTTCTCCCTCCTCTATGTGACATCCTTTTATATATTTGAACATGGCTATCATATCACCCCTTAACCTCCTCTTCTCCAGGCTAAACATGCCCAGCTCCCTTAACCGTTCCTCATAAGGCATCGTTTCCAGGCCTTTGACCATTTTGGTTGCCCTCCTCTGGACACGTTCCAGTTTGTCAGTGTCCTTCTTGAATTGTGGTGCCCAGAACTGGACACAGTACTCCAGGTGTGGTCTGACCAGAGCAGAATACAGTGGCACTATTACTTCCCTTGATCTAGATGCTATACTCCTATTGATGCAGCCCAGAATTGCATTGGCTTTTTTAGCTGCCGCGTCACACTGTTGGCTCATGTCAAGTTTGTGGTCAACCAAGACTCCTAGATCCTTTTCACATGTACTGCTCTCAAGCCAGGTGTCACCCATCTTGTATTTGTGCCTCTCATTTTTTTTGCCCAAGTGCAATACTTTACATTTCTCCCTGTTAAAATTCATCTTGTTTGTTTTTGCCCAGTTCTCTAATCTGTCAAGGTCATTTTGAAGTGTGATCCTGTCCTCTGGGGTGTTAGCCACCCCTCCCAGTTTGGTGTCATCTGCAAATTTGATCAGGATGCCCTTGAGTCCATCATCCAAGTCGTTGATAAAGATGTTGAATAAGACCGGGCCCAAGACAGAACCCTGTGGCACCCCACTAGTTACTCTTCTCCACGATGAAGAGGAACCATTGATGAGCACCCTTTGGGTTCGGTCAGTCAGCCAGTTACAAATCCACTGAGTGGTAGCATAGTCAAGACCACATTTTACCAGCTTCTTTACAAGAATATCATGGGGCACCTTGTCAAATGCCTTGCTGAAATCAAGGTAGGCTACATCCACTGCGTTCCCTTCATCTACCAGGCTTGTAATTCTGTCAAAAAATGAGATCAGGTTAGTCTGACATGACTTATTTTTCAGAAATCCATGCTGACTATTGGTGATCACAGCATTCCTTTCTAGGTGCTCACAGACTGTTTGCTTAATGATCTGCTCCAGAATCTTCCCTGCTATTGATGTCAGACTGACTGGGCGGTAATTATTTGGGTCCTCTCTTTTCCCCTTTTTGAAAATAGGGACAACATTTGCCCTCCTCCAGTCTGCCGGGACTTCGCCTGTTCTCCAGGAATTCTCAAAGATGACTGCCAGTGGTTCTGAGATCACATCTGCCAGTTCTTTTAATACTCTTGGATGCAGTTCATCTGGCCCTGGAGACTTGAATACATCTAAACTAGCCAAATATTCTTGTACTATCTCCTTAGTTATTCTGGGCTGTGTTTGCTTTGCTGAATCATTTGCTCCAAATTCTTCAGGTCGGGCATTGTTTTCTTTATCGGAGAAGACTGAAGCAAAGAAGGCATTGAGGAGTTCAGCCCTTTCTGTGTCCCCTGTTTGCATTTCACCATCTTCTCCTCTGAGTGACCCCACTGTTTCTTTGTTCTTCCTTTTGCTACGAACATACCCATAAAAGCCTTTTTTGTTGCTTTTAACCTCTCTAGCAAGCCTGAGTTCATTCTGTGCTTTAGCTTTTCTGACTTTGTGTCTACACGTGCTGGCTATTTGTTTGAATTCCTCTTTGGTGGTTTCCCCCCTTTTCCATTTTTTGTACACATCCTTTTTTAAATCTTAATTCAGTTAAAAGTTCTTTAGATAGCCACTCTGGCTTCTTTAGGCACCTTCCATGTTTCCGTCTCATTGGTATTGCCTGACGTTGTGCTTTTACTATCTCCCTCTTAACAAACTCCCAGCCATCATGAACTCCCTTTCCTTTTAGTATTGCTGTCCATGGGATCTCACCCAGCACTTCCCTAAGTTTTATGAAGTCGGCTTTCTTAAAGTCAAGAAATTGAGTCCTAGTATGCTTGGCTGCTACTTTCCGATGTATAGTAAACTTCAGAAGAGCATGATCACTCGCGCCTAATGATCCTTCCACATCTACCCCACTAACCAGGTCATCGACATTGGTTAGGACCAGATCTAAAATGGCTGTTCCTCTTGTTGCTTCTCCCACTTTCTGGACAATGAAGTTGTCTGCAAGGCCAGTGAGGAATCTGTTTGACCTTATGCTCTTGGCTGAGTTTGACGTCCAACAAATATCCGGGTAATTGAAGTCCCCCATTACTACTATCTCCCTTCCTTTTGCATGCTTGGCCATCTGTTCCAGGAAGGCATCATCTATGTCCTCCGTTTGGCTTGGGGATCTATAGTAAACTCCCACAATGAGGTCTCTGTTATTCTTCTCTCCCTTAATTTTGACCCAAATGCTCTCACTTTGGCTTTGAGGTTCTAAATCTTGGATCTCTTCACAGGTATACACATCCCTGACATATAACGCCACTCCTCCTCCTTTCTTGTCTGGTCTGTTTCTCTGAAATAGATTGTATCCCCCCATTATTACATTCCAATCGTGGGACTTATCCCACCAGGTTTCAGTGATGCCTATTATGTCATATTTAGTTTGCTGTACCAAGAGCTTAAGCTCATCTTGTTTATTTCCCATGCTTTGCGCATTAGTGTACAGACATTGAAGTCCATTAATCATTCCCCCGTGTCTCTTATTTAAGGATTTTTTCCTCCCACCACTAGGTCCGCGTGCTGTTTGCTCCATTTGGTCTATGACATCTGGATGATCATCTTCATTAATTGATAGACTCCTACCTTCAGGAGCACTGTCTCCCTCCCCCACATTAGTCAGTTTAAAGCCCTCCTGATGAGGTTTCTGAGATTTTTGGCAAAAACATTTCTCCCAACCGTTGTGAGGTGCAGCCCATCACTTGCCAGAAGTCCATCTTCAAGAAACTGCAGTCCGTGATCTAAGAATCCAAACCGTTCCTGTTTACACCATTTGCGAAGCCAGCTGTTCACTTCCACTATTTTCCCCTCTCTCCCTGGGCCACGTCGTTCAACTGGGAGGACAGATGAGATGACAATTTGTGCATTTAGTTGCTTCAATTTCCTGCCAAGAGCTTCGTAGTCTCTTTTGATCTTCTGGAGGCTATTACTTGCAGTGTCATTGGTTCCCACATGAACCAAGAGGAAGGGGTATTCGTCAGTGGGTTTTATGATTCCTTGCAGTCGTTCAGTTACATCTTGGATCTTAGCCCCAGGGAGACAGCACACTTCCCGAGACATCTTGTCAGGCCCACATATCACTGCTTCTGTTCCCCTCAGTTGGGAATCCCCTATCACCACTACACGCCTCCTCTTGGGTTTGGTCGGGGTTCTTCCGTGAGCTGTCCGTTCCAAGGTCGCCTGCACATTCCCTGAGGACTGACTTTGCTGCTCGTCTTCATATACCTGATCGACTGTAATGAGGGAGAGATCCTCAAACGGAGTCTGCTCTCCGTCTTCCATGCTAGGGGAGAGGACCTCAAAGCGATTGTGTATTTCTAAACAATCAGAGTGAACCCTGGGCCTCCTACTTCTTTGAGTCACGTTTCTCCATATATCTGGCTCCTGTGTTGGTGAACTAGCCTCCTTCTCAGGGGAGTCCCCTGTCTCCTCCTTGGTGGGGACGGTGTGCTCTGTTGCTTCCAAGAAGAGCTCCAGCTCTCTAATTCTTTGGAGCGTAGCTACATGTTCCTCCAGTTGCTGGACTTTGTCTTTTAAAAGGGCAATCAACATGCAATTGCTGCAGGTAAAGCTGCCTGCAACTTTTGGCAAGATGGCAAACATTGCGCAGGAATCGCAGGCGACTGCAGCTGTTCCCTCCCCTTCCATCTTGAGATCGTGTCGTTGGGGGTGGCTACAGAGGTCCTCCATCATAAATAGCTTGAAGACAGGACAAATAACTTCCCCCACAAAAAAACCCTAGGTCTCCCCCAACAAACGTTTGAGACTAGCTCCCCTAAATCTAAAAGATGGGTATAACTGCGCGCGCCGCTAGGCGCGCGCCGCTGCCCTGCAAACACACACACAAAGAAACACACAAACACAAGAAAACCCTTTTTGCTCCTTCTTCAACTGATGCCCTGCTAGGTCTGATAAGCTCCTCCCACAGCTAATCCCCTGCCTCAACAGAAACCCTTCCCCCTCTGACCTTTACACAGGGAAAACAGCTAATCAGCCACAAAGAAACACGCACACACAAGAAAACCCTTTTTGCTCCTTCTTCAACTGCTGCCCTGCAAACTCTGATCACCATCCAACCATCTCATTCTCTGTCGTCCCCTTCCCCTTGTGCCCTCCATCCTTCCCAACATCAGGGTCTTTTCCAGGGAGTCTTCTCTTCTCATGAGGTGGCCAAAGTATTGGAGCCTCAGCTTCACGATCTGTCCTTCCAGTGAGCGCTCAGGGCTGATTTCCTTCAGAATGGAGAGGTTTGATCTTCTTGCAGTCCATGGGACTCTCAAGAGTCTTCTCCAGCACCATAATTCAAAAGCATCAATTCTTCGGCGATCAGCCTTCTTTATGGTCCAGCTCTCACTTCCATACATCACTACTGGGAAAACCATGGCTTTTACTATACGGACCTTTGTTGGCAAGGTGATGTCTCTGCTTTTTAAGATGTTGTCTAGGTTTGCCATCGCCTTTCTCCCAAGGATCAGGCGTCTTTTAATTTCGTGACTGCTGTCACCATCTGCACTGATCATGGAGCCCAAGAAGGTAAAATCTCTCACTGCCTCCATTTCTTCCCCTTCTATTTGCCAGGAGGTGATGGGCCCAGTGGCCATGATCTTCGTTTTTTTGATGTTGAGCTTCAGACCATATTTTGCGCTCTCCTCTTTCACCCTCATTAAAAGGTTCTTTAATTCCTCTTCACTTTCTGCCATCAAGGTTGTGTCATCTGCATATCTGAGGTTGTTGATATTTCTTCCGGCAATCTTAATTCCGGTTTGGGATTCATCCAGCCCAGCCTTTCGCATGATGAATTCTGCATATAAGTTAAATAAGCAGGGAGACAATATACAGCCTTGCCGTACTCCTTTCCCAATTTGGAACCAATCAGTTGTTCCATATCCAGTTCTAACTGTAGCTTCTTGTCCCACATAGAGATTTCTTAGGAGACAGATGAGGTGATCAGGCACTCCCATTTCTTTAAGAACTTGCCATAGTTTGCTGTGGTCAACACAGTCAAAGGCTTTTGCATAGTCAATGAAGCAGAAGTAGATGTCTTTCTGGAACTCTCTAGCTTTCTCCATAATCCAGCGCATGTTTGCAATTTGGTCTCTGGTTCCTCTGCCTCTTCTAAATCCAGCTTGCACTTCTGGGAGTTCTCGGTCCACATACTGCTTGAGCCTTCCTTGTAGAATTTTAAGCATGACCTTGCTAGCATGTGAAATGAGTGAAATTGTGCGGTAGTTGGAGCATTCTTTGGCACTGCCTTTCTTTGGGATTGGGATGTAGACTGATCTTCTCCAATCCTCTGGCCACTGCTGAGTTTTCCAAACTTGCTGGCATATTGAGTGTAGCACCTTAACAGCATCATCTTTTAAAATTTTAAACAGTTCAGCTGGAATACCATCACTTCCACTGGCCTTGTTATTTGCAGTGCTTTCTAAGGCCCATTTGACTTCACTCTCCAGGATGTCTGGCTCAAGGTCAGCAACCACACTACCTGGGGTGTACGAGACATCCATATCTTTCTGGTATAATTCCTCTGTGTATTCTTGCCACCTCTTCTTGATGTCTTCTGCTTCAGTTAGGTCTTTACCACTTTTGTCCTTTATTATGGTAATCTTTGTACGAAATGTTCCTTTCATATTTCCGATTTTCTTGAACAGATCTCTGGTTCTTCCCATTCTGTTGCTTTCCTCTATTTCTTTGCATTGCTCGTTTAAGAAGGCCTTCTTGTCTCTCCTTGCTATTCTTTGGAAATCTGCATTCAATTTCTTGTATCTTTCATTATCTCCCTCGCATTTTGCTTGCCTTCTCTCCCCCACTATTTGTAAGGCCTCGTTGGACAGCCACTTTGCTTTCTTGCATTTCTTTTTCATTGGGATGGTTTTAGTTGCTGCCTCCTGTATAATGTTGCGAGCCTCCACCCATAGTTCTTCAGGCACTCTGTCCAGCAAATCTAAATCCTTAAACCTGTTCCTCACTTCTACTGTGTATTCATAAGGGATTTGGTTTAGATTGTATCTTACCTGTCCAGTGGTTTTTCCTACTTTCTTCAGTTTAAGCTTGAATTTTGCTATAAGAAGCTGATGATCTGAGCCACAGTCAGCTCCAGGTCTTGTTTTTGCTGACTGTATAGAGCTTCTCCATCTTTGGCTGCAGAGAATATAATCAATCTGATTTCGATGTTGCCCATCTGGGGATGTCCATGTGTAGAGTCGTCTCTTGTGTTGTTGGAAAAGCGTGTTTGTGATGACCAGCTTGTTCTCTTGGCAGAACTCTATTAGCCTTTGCCCTGCTTCGTTTTGATCTCCAAGGCCAAACTTGCCAGTTGTTCCTTTTATCTCTTGATTCCCTACTTATTATTATTATTATTATTATTATTAAAATATATGATGTGCCTGGGAAATTCCATTTCTTCTCATGTTATAGTATGAAAGCGTATGAAACCTATCCTTTGCTATTATCAGTTGGATTTTATTTATTTTTTGCTCCAGAGCACAAACAATGTTCATATTCCTCCTTACTTTATTTCTTACCACTGGCTTGATCTTCTGTCCTTGTTTTTGCCAGTAGCTCTCTCTCTCTTCCTGGGCTATCCTTTTGGATTCTCTGTCACATTTTTAGTACAACATGAAAACTTCTACATCTTAAGCAAGTTAGAAAACAGAAACACCACAATTGTCTCAATTGTTGATAGCTTCTCGAAGGGACCTTGATGTTTTGTTCATTCTCAAGATGCGCAGTGGCATGATTTTCCAGTTTCTCAACAATTCTGTGAATAAAAATATTCAAGAAGAAGGAAAGGGGAGAGGGATACTGGTGATAAGTGAATTCTGTAAAACTGTCCTTAAATCTTTTAATTCGTTACCGATGTTATGAGCAATAGCTGTCTTTTATAACAGAAAGGAGGCTATTAAAAGGCAGCTGGTGTCATTATACACAAAACACTCATACCAATCTGCTGTGGAATTCTAGATGGATATCATGAATCTTGTACCAACAGATTTCTTAAATTGTCATCTTATTTCATTTTTTTTTAAAGTCATTTAAAAATTAAGATGGTTTGAACATCTTAACGTATTATGTTGCCCTTCTAAATATTACATGTTATAAAATGTGTTATGTCCTCAATGAGCTATATTTCAGGAGCCATTTAGCTTCTATGCCTCCTAAATAATTTTTATAACTGCTGAAAAGCTTAGGGTTCCCTCAAACCTCTCTCTCTCCTGTTCATAGGAATAACACTCACAGCCTGAACATCAGAAATATAGGGAACAGTTGCAGTCCTGCAACAAAAAAAGGTTGCATTTGGGCTGGGGGAGGTTGTTCTGTGGAAAATCCCAGATGCCCTACACTCTTGAATTTCTCCATGATTATCTATGAGAAGCTAGGTCTTCTTCCCCTAGGGAGAATGTAGATGGTAGTGAATTGGGGCTTCTTTTACTGATCCAAGGGGATGCGGGTAGCGCTGTGGGTTAAACCACAGAGCCTAGGACTTGCTGATCAGAAGGTCAGCGGTTCAAATCCCCGTGACGGGGTGAGCTCCCATTGCTCGATCCCTGCTCCTGCCAACCTAGCAGTTTGAAAGCACGTCAAAGTGCAAGTAGATAAATAGGTACCGCTCCAGCGGAAAGGTAAACGGCGTTTCCGTGTGCTGCTCTGGTTCACCAGAAGCAGCTTAGTCATGCTGGCCACATGACCCGGAAGCTGTACGCTGGCTCCCTCGGCCAATAAAGCGAGATGAGCGCCGCAACCCCAGAGTCGGTCATGACTGGACCGAATGATCAGGGGTCCCCTTTACCTTTACCTTACCGATCCAAGGAAGTGCAGACTCCCAGGGGCTCTGTTGATATCAGGCCCCATAAGAGAAATGTGCAGGAACTAGAGGAGCTCTTCAGTGATTAAATACATAGATTCCGGGGGCCACTAGGGGTGCATTGGAAGATGGCCGACAATACCATCTCTCCGACCCACACGGGGTAATTAAGAGGCTGTTATGGGAGTAGGCAGCCTCCCTTTTTGCCCCAAGGGAATGGGGAACACTGCCCTTGCTTGCTGTGCCCGTAAATCACCCCCAAATTCGAAAGAAGGGGGTGAGGACACTAGGCAGAATGCCCCCGTGTGGACCTTGGCTCTCCTGGATGCTGTCTCTGATCGTGCACTAGCTGCAGCAATTTGGAATAATTAATTACAAAAGAAGCAAATGCACATATTTCAAGTGAAGAAGGGGAGTGAAGACTGCTAATTTAAGGGACCTCTGCGAAAGAAGACGACGGGTTGGAGAAACAGGAATATTTTACGATGAAGATACACCAAAGGCTGGGTATGTTGACAACGGGACTGAATGGGGGGGAAAACCTTTTTTACTTTCCTTCTATGTGATTTACAAGAACCCCTCCTCATTAGAATCGTCGGTTGAACTGACCCAAGCAGGATGATTAAGGTCTGTGTGGAGATAAACTTTAACCAAAAGTATGTTTTATGGAGATCGAGAAGCAATAAGAGCTTTTGGAATGGCGCAGCAATTAATTCAGAGTCGCCATCTTGCCAAAGGATTTATAGCAGGGAGGAGGAACGGACTTGTTTTCAGACTGCATTCCTGGTGAATCTCCTCAGAGGTTTGAGAAAGGAGGCAGATTGGTGAAGATTAATGACACTAAGACTGTTTTGATGTATGGAAGTGATGTTATACGGAAAATGTCTGGATATGGCTACTGGATAAAAAATAATAATATCCACGCAGGATTACAAACTGTTTTAACCAGCTTGTGGAGACTATCAGAGGTCACAAAGAGAAAGGGAAAATATATGAAAATAACAACAAGAGATGTGGAAAAACAATAAGAAAGGACTGGATAGTACTGTGAACATCATATGGTTAGATTTGTGGACATTAAAACAGCAGCAAGAAGCAAGAAGTTGATTGGATCCCCTTCGGAACTTGAAATATGGGTACCCCCAACAAAAAATTAAAATTCAGCTGTGTAATTTGGAATTTATGTATTTTGGTTTGATTTGATGTGATTGGTCGGTTAATAAAAATTTTATTCTAAATAAATAAATAAATACATAGATTCCACATTTCCCCCTCCTTTCTGAATGTGCCTTTAAGAGCCAGAAGCTAAGAATACAATTATTGGATTCATCTGCTGTATATAATTATGAGGGTTATATCCAATAGTACTCATACTCAGAAAAGACCCCATGAAATTCTGTTGAATTCACTGGGTCTACTCTGCATTTGTTAGATATCATCCTGAGAGTTCTCACTCTCATTTGGCTATTCAGAAACCTACGCAAGACATTTGAAATGGCCCTTAGCCCTTTTCTACCTCTATCTCAAAAGCCTGAGTTACTTGGATGCTAGTCCTACTTAATCCAATTGAGAATTCTTCCAAGTGAGCATACTTTTGTACCTTTAATCTTCTAACCAATAAGGAAGATTGAAAGCCCACGTATGTGACCCTTTTCGAATTTAATTAGAGATCCTTCCTGCGTCCGTGTCATTTGCCACGGTTACACACCAATTCATTCTTAGAGAAAAACAAACACAGACAATAGGAGGACAGAAAAGAAGGACAATTAAATGAACTCCATCTCTCTGGATTGCCATCCACTTCATTCATTCTTCATCTCAGTCTCTCCTCCTGGGCATGGACTTGGCAGCCGCTCTTACCACTTCTGACAGGGCTGGCAGGTTCCATTACCGACTCAGCTCTCTGCTGATATCCATCCTTGATTCTGCAGCATTGGCAGGCATGTATAAATGGCACTGGAGTCTTTGAGTACATAGCAAAAGAGCCTTAGCCTAAGTGCACACAGCTCATGGGAGATAAGTCCATGATGAAAGAGTCAGCTGCGCATTTGAATGGTGTTAACAAATACAAGCATGGGATGGTGTCTGGGCCTGTACAACTTCACAATGCCCTGGGGTTGATGCAGTTTGACCATGGTATCAAAAGGTTTGCGGCATTTATCACTGCAGTGTCTTACAGGAAAATGCTTAGAGGGATTGCAGGTTCCAGAGATTCAAAACATTAAACAGTTATTTTGTGTGTTGAATGTTCTCACATTGTAAGTCCTTTCCTCCCCTCCCTGTTTCGGAAATATTTAAATATCCCCAAGGATGTTAAAAGACAATGGTTTAGACCCTAAGATGTTAACGTAAGGAAATTCTGAAACAACCGCCCACCCACAGGACTCAGGGCTGTCCTGAACAATGGGGGGTGGGTTGCTCAAAATTACTCAAATTACTCAAAAATAAACCTGAATATTAAAGTACGTTGAAGGAAGGAAGGAAGGAAGGAAGGAAGGAAGGAAGGAAGGAGAAAGAAAGAAAGAAAGAAAGAAAGAGAAAGAAAGAAAGAAAGAAAGAAAGAAAGAAAGAAAGAAAGAAAGAAAGAAAGAACCTTAAGCAGGGAACATAAAATAGTATAAAATAAATATTGATAACACAGGTATAACCAGCACAAATTTAAAAACAAGTACAGTGGTACCTCTGGTTGTGGATGGGATCAGTTCCAGAGCTCTGGTCGGATCCAAAGGTGTCCACAACCGGAGGTGCCTGTTTTGCGCACGCACGCGGCACGATAGAGCGCTTCTGCACATGCGCACACACGTACGTGTTTGCCGCATGCGTATCCCGAAGGATCCATAACAAGAGGGGCATGTAAGTAGAGGTGCCACTGTATACATAACTAAATTATTTGTCTAGGGGATCTTACTGAAATAAAAAGTATTTTTAGCAGGTGTGTGAAAGAGTATGACGAGGATTAGGGCTTTTGTTCAGCCAGAACTTGCCAGAACTCAGTTCTGACACCTCTCAGATGGGTGCCACTGTCATTCTAAGATAATGAGGAAGGTGTTCATGGTGAATTCTGGCATGTCTTTTTCTAGAAAAATGGCACTGATGAGGGTATAATAGATATGGTTATGCAAACCATAGGTGCCCTTGACAGAAGGCATTATCCACCCCCACCCACCTTCTCCAGCTGGCTCCACAAAGGTTCCTAGGCAAATAAAATGATCTCACTCTCATTCTTAAAAAGGATGCAGTAGTGTAGCTTATTTAGGCAGTGTTGCCCTTCTTCCCACTGCTCCCCTAGCTCTTGCTTTATTGCTTTGTAATGATCCCTTCAAGGCCTTCAGAACTATCTGTAAATATCTGAGAGCCTCTTTATTCTAGCAACCCTCAGACGAGCCTGAGCGAACTTGACCACCCACATACATTCACTTATGCCATGCTTTCTGCATGCTCCGCTTTGCAATTTGATATCTTTGGTCAGAGTGCTCTTTTTTAAAGTATTACTCCAGCTTGGCAACTCCACTTGCTTTTCGCAGATAGTCTGCGCTTTCATTTTCTCCTTCCCCTTGGCTTTGGGTTTACACAGAGGGGCGGGAGTTCCCTTTGCGCGGCAGGCACATGCGGAAAGCAAATATAACATCTCATTTCCCTGAATGAAAGAGCCAAGTAATGAACGAAGTAATAACTAGTGTGATGTTAATCACAACAAAGACAAACAAACAGATAACAGCATTACAATAAATGTCATACTAATGAATACATGAATCCAAAATTAAGTCTGAAATATGTGCGTGTATTAAGCATATGCATATCTGTCATAAAAGGCAGCTTGAACTATTAAATTAGGAAACTTGGAGAGAAATTGCGGTGCTTTTGATCTACATCCATTAGTATTCCTTGAAGCTACAAAAGGCATATCTCCCCTACCTCTTTATCAAACTTCCCACCCCGAATCACTAGCAGCTCTTTTTCGAAATAGAAAGATTGTGGATGACAACTTGAGGAAAGCATCAAAGGAAGTAATTTAGATGCTGCTTTATATTCTTCCCTTTGATTCCAGCTGCAGCTAAAGTCCCCCACTCTGTAGACCATAGTCTCTTGCAACAATTGATGCGCTAAGAAGCCAAATTGCTGCAACATGCTACAACCACAGCCTCTTGTGTTGCATGCTTAGAGAATTGGGAGGGGGGGGAGAGGGAGCAATCAGGGCACCAAGGCTTAACAAATAGCCTCAACTAAATCTTTCAAGCGCCAGCCACTATAATTAATTATAAACCTCAGAGGAAAGGACATCGCTAGGCTGGAAATCCTCCAAAAATGATGTTAGCAGTTATTATCCTTCCAGCCTTTTCACATGCATGACATATCCCCTGCTAGTGAAACAACACCAAAAAAACCCATGATGTGTGTTTATTTATTTTCTATTTAAATGACTTTTGGGCTACTTTTCAGGATCATAGATTGCGGACAAAACAGTTTGCAATGAAACATCACAGTGCAGTGATATTAAGCATCCCAACAGTTCTGATGGAAACAGGCTAGGTGTCATCTGTGAGAGAGATAAAAGAGTCGTGTCTTACAGCAGGGTTGTTGAACTGGCTGTGGCTGGCAGACTAGATCCCACCTCCACCCCCAGCAGGCCAAGATTGATAGGGGCTGCTCATCTGTCCATCACCTCCCATGACAGTGACCTCAGGTGGCCTGTTTTGTCCATTCACTTTGACATCCAAGTCCCGTGGTTTGCAAGTCCCATCAATCAGCTTCCAATCCCTGTGGCGCTTGCAAAGCTTTGCAAGTCCTGTTGATCAGCTTCAACCCCCTTTTCGGGTGCTCAGGTGCTGGCTGTGGCTGGGGGTCCTCTGTCTGGTTCACCATTGGTGAGCCTATTTAGAGAGAACAGACCTTGGCTCATCTATCTGTGCACTAGTGACCTCCAACCTGGATGACTGTATTGATGCCTTTAATGATAGTTCAGGTACTTCAGCTGGTGCCAAATGCAGCCACCTGGTGAGAACAAATTACTTGTCTATTGAACCGATTGCACTTGTTACCAGTGCTTTTCCATGCCCAACCAAAAACTGTTGATGATTATCTTTAAAGCCCTGAATGGTTTGAAAGTGGGTAATTCAAAAGGAGTGCTTGTATCCTTATCAGCCCACTAGGGCTGGGCAAGATCTGGTTTTCAGTATCACAATATATCACCCGCTAAACATCGTGATATACTGATATATCACGATGTCTGAAATAAGGATGGAGCTATGTAGAGGCACTGGCTGGCTTCACGTTTTTCCCTGCATTGTGATTTTTGCTTAGCACACACACACTGCATGATTTGCAATATATTGCCAGGTCAAAAATTATGAAACTGATATCAAGATATGGGTTGCAATCAGTTTTGAATGATATATCGCCCAGCCCTAAGACATGTAATGATTTGTGATATGTTGCCAGGTCTAAAATTATGAAACCGATATAACAATATGGACTTCAAACTGGTTTTTGGACAATATATTGATGTATCGCCCAGCCCTACAGCCCACTTGTGTGCTACAATTTGCTTCAGAAGCCTTGCTTAAATGCCCACATGCTAAAATAGCCAGGCTCACAAGCACATAGAGCACTGCATTCTTGATGGTGGACCCACAATTGTGCAATTCAATTCTGTGTGCAGTTAGGCCAAATCAACACCGTCTCCACCAGGGAGGAGACAGGGGACTCCCCTGAGAAGGAGGCTAGTTCACCAACACAGGAGCCAGATATATGGAGAAACGTGACTCAAAGAAGTAGGAGGCCCAGGGTTCACTCTGATTGTTTAGAAATACACAATCGCTTTGAGGTCCTCTCCCCTAGCATGGAAGACGAAGAGCAGACTCCATTTGAGGATCTCTCCCTCATTACAGTCGATCAGGTATATGAAGACGAGCAGCAAAGTCAGTCCTCAGGGAATGTGCAGGCGACCTTGGAACGGACAGCTCACGGAAGAACCCCAGCCAAACCCAAGAGGAGGCGTGTAGTGGTGATAGGGGATTCCCTACTGAGGGGAACAGAAGCAGTGATCTGTGGGCCTGACAAGATGTCTCGGGAAGTGTGCTGTCTCCCCGGGGCTAAGATCCAAGATGTAACTGAACGACTGCAAGGAATCATAAAACCCACTGACGAATACCCCTTCCTCTTGGTTCATGTGGGAACCAATGACACTGCAAGCAATAGCCTCCAGAAGATCAAAAGAGACTACGAGGCTCTCGGCAGGAAATTGAAGCAACTAAATGCACAAATTGTCATCTCGTCTGTCCTCCCAGTTGAACGACATGGCCCAGGGAGAGAGGGCAAAATAGTGGAAGTGAACAGCTGGCTTCGCAAATGGTGTAAACAGGAACGGTTTGGATTCTTAGATCACGGACTGCAGTTTCTTGAAGATGGACTTCTGGCAAGTGATGGGCTGCACCTCACAACGGTTGGGAGAAATGTTTTTGCCAAAAATCTCAGAAACCTCATCAGGAGGGCTTTAAACTGACTAATGTGGGGGAGGGAGACAGTGCTCCTGAAGGTAGGAGCCTATCGATTGATGAAGATGATCATCCAAATGTCATAGACCAAGTGGAGCAAACAGCACGCGGACCTAGTGGAGGGAGGAAAAAATCCTTAAATAAGAGACACGGGGGAATGATTAATGGACTTCAATGTCTGTACACTAATGCGCAAAGCATGGGAAATAAACAAGATGAGCTTGAGCTCTTGGTACAGCAAACTAAATATGACATAATAGGCATCACTGAAACCTGGTGGGATAAGTCCCACGATTGGAATGTAATAATGGGGGGATACAATCTATTTCAGAGAAACAGACCAGACAAGAAAGGAGGAGGAGTGGCGTTATATGTCAGGGGTGTGTATACCTGTGAAGAGATCCAAGATTTAGAACCTCAAAGCCAAAGTGAGAGCATTTGGGTCAAAATTAAGGGAGAGAAGAATAACAGAGACCTCATTGTGGGAGTTTACTATAGATCCCCAAGCCAAGCGGAGGACATAGATGATGCCTTCCTGGAACAGATGGCCAAGCATGCAAAAGGAAGGGACATAGTAGTAATGGGGGACTTCAATTACCCAGATATTTGTTGGACGTCAAACTCAGCCAAGAGCATAAGGTCAAACAGATTCCTCACTGGCCTTGCAGACAACTTCATTGTCCAGAAAGTGGGAGAAGCAACAAGAGGAACAGCCATTTTAGACCTGGTCCTAACCAATGTTGATGACCTGGTTAGTGGGGTAGATGTGGAAGGATCATTAGGCGCGAGTGATCATGCTCTTCTGAAGTTTACTATACATCGGAAAGTAGCAGCCAAGCATACTAGGACTCAATTTCTTGACTTTAAGAAAGCCGACTTCATAAAACTTAGGGAAGTGCTGGGTGAGATCCCATGGACAGCAATACTAAAAGGAAAGGGAGTTCATGATGGCTGGGAGTTTGTTAAGAGGGAGATACTAAAAGCACAACGTCAGGCAATACCAATGAGACGGAAACATGGAAGGTGCCTAAAGAAGCCAGGGTGGCTATCTAAAGAACTTTTAACTGAATTAAGATTAAAAAAGGATGTGTACAAAAAATGGAAAAGGGGGGAAACCACCAAAGAGGAATTCAAACAAATAGCCAGCACGTGTAGACACAAAGTCAGAAAAGCTAAAGCACAGAATGAACTCAGGCTTGCTAGAGAGGTTAAAAGCAACAAAAAAGGCTTTTATGGGTATGTTCGTAGCAAAAGGAAGAACAAAGAAACAGTGGGGTCACTCAGAGGAGAAGATGGTGAAATGCAAACAGGGGACACAGAAAGGGCTGAACTCCTCAATGCCTTCTTTGCCTCAGTCTTCTCCGATAAAGAAAACAATGCCCGACCTGAAGAATTTGGAGCAAATGATTCAGCAAAGGAAACACAGCCCAGAATAACTAAGGAGATAGTACAAGAATATTTGGCTAGATTAGATGTATTCAAGTCTCCAGGGCCAGATGAACTGCATCCAAGAGTATTAAAAGAACTGGCAGATGTGATCTCAGAACCACTGGCAGTCATCTTTGTGAATTCCTGGAGAACAGGCGAAGTCCCGGCAGACTGGAGGAGGGCAAATGTTGTCCCTATTTTCAAAAAGGGGAAAAGAGAGGACCCAAATAATTACCGCCCAGTCAGTCTGACATCAATAGCAGGGAAGATTCTGGAGCAGATCATTAAGCAAACAGTCTGTGAGCACCTAGAAAGGAATGCTGTGATCACCAATAGTCAGCATGGATTTCTGAAAAATAAGTCATGTCAGACTAACCTGATCTCGTTTTTTGACAGAATTACAAGCCTGGTAGATGAAGGGAACGCAGTGGATGTAGCCTACCTTGATTTCAGCAAGGCATTTGACAAGGTGCCCCATGATATTCTTGTAAAGAAGCTGGTAAAATGTGGTCTTGACTATGCTACCACTCAGTGGATTTGTAACTGGCTGACTGACCGAACCCAAAGGGTGCTCATCAATGTTTCCTCTTCATCCTGGAGAAGAGTGACTAGTGGGGTGCCACAGGGTTCTGTCTTGGGCCCAGTCTTATTCAACATCTTTATCAACGACTTGGATGATGGACTCAAGGGCATCCTGATCAAATTTGCAGATGACACCAAACTGGGAGGGGTGGCTAACACCCCAGAGGACAGGATCACACTTCAAAACGACCTTGACAGATTAGAGAACTGGGCCAAAACAAACAAGATGAATTTTAACAGGGAGAAATGTAAAGTATTGCACTTGGGCAAAAAAAATGAGAGGCACAAATACAAGATGGGTGACACCTGGCTTGAGAGCAGTACATGTGAAAAGGATCTAGGAGTCTTGGTTGACCACAAACTTGACATGAGCCAACAGTGTGACGCGGCAGCTAAAAAAGCCAATGCAATTCTGGGCTGTATCAATAGGAGTATAGCATCTAGATCAAGGGAAGTAATAGTGCCACTGTATTCTGCTCTGGTCAGACCACACCTGGAGTACTGTGTCCAGTTCTGGGCACCACAATTCAAGAAGGACACTGACAAACTGGAACGTGTCCAGAAGAGGGCAACCAAAATGGTCAAAGGCCTGGAAACGATGCCTTATGAGGAACGGCTAAGGGAGCTGGGCATGTTTAGCCTGGAGAAGAGGAGGTTAAGGGGTGATATGATAGCCATGTTCAAATATATAAAAGGATGTCACATAGAGGAGGGAGAAAGGTTGTTTTCTGCTGCTCCAGAGAAGCGGACACGGAGCAATGGATCCAAACTACAAGAAAGAAGATTCCACCTAAACATTAGGAAGAACTTCCTGACAGTAAGAGCTGTTCGACAGTGGAATTTGCTGCCAAGGAGTGTGGTGGAGTCTCCTACTTTGGAGGTCTTTAAGCAGAGGCTTGACAACCATATGTCAGGAGTGCTCTGATGGTGTTTCCTGTTTGGCAGGGGGTTGGACTCGATGGCCCTTGTGGTCTCTTCCAACTCTATGATTCTATGATTCTACTTTTTAAAAAAGTAGTGCTGTTGTTAGTAGTGTTCTGAAATGAAATGGTTGTTTTGGCTCTTTCAATATTATATTATATTTTTTATTTTGGTGTATATTTCTTTTCATTTCAAAAAGTGGTCTGCAGTTGGTTAAAAATAAAAAGAAGTGTATTCTGCTGAACACATAATCCTTTCTAAAATTAGGAAATCTGATTTATCAGGGTTCTTGGTTGTGAGGAGGCTTCTAAGCATTTTCAATTCTATAACTTTGTAGGAAGAAAAAAAAGCATTAGTGAACAGATTCTCCGTATGAAAGATAAAGAGAGACTAAAAGCAGTTTGCCAAAGTTTCTTAGGATTTTTCTCTCAGCGTCTCACCAAAATGACACATGTTGATGAGAAACTTACCATTTTAATGTCAAATTTCCCAGCGAGTTTCTCCAAGTTGACTTGAATTTAGACCCTCAGGGATACATGTTCGGCGCCGTATCAAAAGACGTTATGTAACTTCCATTACTGGTAATGAGAGGCATGCAGCTATATCACCCTGTATTGCGTGAAAAGCATATCTCTTTATGTTAGCTTAATGCAGTTTAATGTATAGTTGTGGGCTTTGAATTGCAGGTGATACTGAGATGGTGAAGCAGAAGAGAACTAAAAGAGACAATGACAGTGGCGTAGCGTGGGTTGTCAGCACCCGGGGCAAGGCAAGTAATTTGCGCCCCCTAACCTGTGGATTTGCGCCCCCTAACCCTAACCCCCAGATGTTGCGCCCGGTGCAGCCGCCCCCCCTGCACCCCCCACGCTACGGCACTGCTCAGCCCTTAGAAGAAGTGCCCAGCTTTGACCTAGAAAAAGCCTTCAAGGACTCAGGACCACAATACCTCAAGGATCGCCTCGCCCCACATGAACCCACCCAGACCCTGCAATCATCATCTGAGGCCCTGCTTTGGCTGCCTCTCCCACGAGAAGTCGGGGGGGGGGGGCAACATGAGAACCAGCCTTTTCTACAGCGGTTCCCCATTTGTGGGATGCTCTCCCCAGGAAAGCTCGCCTGGCGCCTTCCTTGTCTTTAGGCGCCAGGTGAAAGTGTTCCTTTTCAGCCAGGTCTTGGGCTGATTGACAATTCTATGGGCTTTTAAATCCATCCGTGGGAGAGCGGGGGGTTATTGGTTTGTTTTTGTTTTATGGTGAATTTTGTGTTCTCATTTTGCATTCTTGTGTTGTGTTCAGAAGCACACGGATTTAATAAATAAATATATAAATGGAGAGCAGAGGAAACCCGTTCTCCATTTACAGTGGTACCTCGGGTTACATACGCTTCAGGTTACATACGCTTCAGGTTACAGACTCCGCTAACCCAGAAATATTACCACGGGTTAAGAACTTTGCTTCAGGATGGGAACAGAAATCGTGCTCCGGCGGCGCGGCAACAGCAGGAGGCCCCATTAGCTAAAGTGGTGCTTCAGGTTAAGTACAGTTTCAGGTTAAGAACGGACCCCCGGAACAAATTAAGTACTTAACCTGAGGTACCGCTGTATTTATTCACCCCACCCCTCAGCTGCAATCATGAGCTTAACCAGCTTTGAGACATGGCCAGAGCTCTCACGCTATAGGATAAGCAGCCCTCCACCTTGGGGTGGGGTTGTTCGGGGAGGGAGGTTTCCTGCCTTTATGCGTTTACACGTGGACCCCCCCCCAACCAAACCCCGGCACAGATTGAGAGTTACGCATTGTTCAGGGTCATCTATTAATCCAGCTGTGTTGTGTACTTGGAACTGGGTAGTGGCACCATCTTCTTCTGTGCCTTAGGAAGCCGAGTGTCTTGGGCTGGACTTGTTCCTCATACGTCCCCTTAGTTCTTTGGCGGAACAGAACTCTCCCCACTCCTGGCATCCTTGGCATCATTTCTACTAACCTCTTCCTGCTTCTTCTCTGCAGATCGCTTCACTGCATGAGAATCTGGCTCCTGTTCGTTCTCATCGTCTTGGAATTGAGGAGGGCAGGGGGGAAACACACGTTAGATCAGCCAACCAGCCACGGAAGGCAGCATTCATTTATAGCTCAGCTCACAAGCGGTTTGCTCACTCTCACCTTCATCCTTGTCCTCGTCGTCATCCACATCCTCAGGATTTGCGTCTTCCTCCTAGTCCTCTTCCTCGGCTCCATTCTCATCGTCCTGTAGAATGCAAACCCATCTTAAACCCCGTCTTAATTTCCACTTTCCAGAGCCCAACAATTCTAATAATAATAATAATTTTATTATTTATACCCCGCCCATCTGGCTGGGCTTCCCCAGCCACTCTGGGCGGCTTCCAAAAAAATATTAAAATACTGTAATACATCAAACATTAAAGGCTTCCCTAAACAGGGCTGCCTTCAGATGTCTTCTAAAAGTCTGGTAGTTGTTCTTCTCTTTGACATCTGGTGGGAGGGTGTTCCACAGGGAAGGCGCCACTACCGAGAAGGCCCTCTGCCTGGTTCCCTGTAACTTGGCTTCTTGCAGTGAGGGAACCACCAGAAGGCCCTCAGAGCTGGACCTCAGTGTCCGGGTAGAACGATGGGAGTGGAGACGCTCCTTCAGATATACTGGACTGATTCTGCTCAATTTATATTTATTTCATTTACTGTCACACTGATACCCTACGCCTCTTCAAAGGAGCTGGTTGTGGCTTAAGCAACTCCCTGCACTGTCCCCTTTATACTTTGAGTCTCTGTTCTTTATAGAGGATGACAAGAGTTCTGTTTCATTTCTGGCCATATTCGCTTCTTGCCAGTTTTCCTTACACAGCCACTGCTCTCTTATTCAAAACACAGCTCTCCTCTCTGGGTGAACTTCCACGTTGGTTCTTGTCGAGGCATGGGTTTGGCTGACACTGGGATGTCTGGATGTTCATTCAGCAAATCTGACCCTGATCAGGAGACAGCAGTATCTGCGCATAACACACATGGACTCTTAGCTGAGAGCCTTCTCCTAACCAAGGCTGTGCTCACCCAGCAGCTATGGAGAACAGGACCAGCAACAGCTGTGATCTTCAAATTAGATGTGATGCAGAAGATCAGTGACTGGGATTTTCCTTGATTTTAGTCTTTCTGCAGAGCTATTTTGAGGATGAGGAAAGCAGTACTCTGGGAGAGGGTCTGAACCTTTTGCCAAGTCTAAACCCCCATCTCCTGAAGCTTATTAGCTCTTTGAGGGAGGGTGGGAAGTAGGGGAGAGGAAAGGAAAAGCAATAGGTATTTCTGTACCTATCTCCCAGAAGCAACTGCTTGGCCACAGAATGCAACATTGATTGGAACATGGGTCTTCTCAAGCTAGGTACTAAAGGATGGCTAGGCAAACTAAGGCCCGGGGGTCAGATCCGGCCCAATTGCCTTCTAAATCTGGCCCATGGACAGTCCGGGAAACATGTTTTTACATGAGTAGAATGTGTGCTTTTATTTAAAATCTATCTCTGGGTTATTTGTGGGGCATAGGAATTCATTCATTCCCCCCCCAAAAAAAAATATAGTCTGGCCCCCCACAGGGTGTGAGGGACAGTGGACTGGACTGGCCCCCTGCTGAAAATGTTTGCTGACCCCTGTACTAAAGAAACTGCCACCCCACATTAAGACTTATTTTTTTCATTTAGGGACTTCTTCATCTCATCTTATTGTGGTTGATGCAGAGAGCACAAGAAACTCTTGCAGTCGTGCAAACCCAGCTCATCATCTTGGGCCTGACTATATAGCCACCCACTCACTGCAGTGGCACACTTTGGGCTTTCAAATTTCAGCAGCGCCCTGGGCGACGCTAAAATTTGGCGCTCCCGTGCCTCTCACGCTACATTCTACAGCACTGTTGTGGCACCCCCTGCAGCGTGGCACCCAGGGAGGCCGGACTACCCTAAAACTGCCTTTGGTTCTTGCTCTCCCCGCCGCCCCCCACAAGAGGTATTTTTGCATCCTAGAGAAGTCAGTATGAACCCCACTTTCTAATTCTTAGCACCTAAGACTCTCCACTGGGTCTCGGAATACCTGTCTAAGGAGCAGGATGCAGTGCTAGACAGCAGCACTGCCTGATGGCCCCACACATCCTAATTCTCCAGGGCAGCTAAGATTGCCACCTTTCCCCTCCTACCTCAGCAGAGGCTCTGCTGGATTGCAGATTCCTCTGCCCCTGCCCCCAAAATTAAGTGACCCTCCTCGCCCAGTGGATGCAGTTTCCCGGCAGATCTCCATCACAAGAAAAGCTACACTTGTTGGCATGTCTGCCCACCACAGAGTTGTCCACAGTCTTCAGGGAGCAGGGTTGATAACCTGGTGCAGCAAATAGATAGCCCTTTTCTCTTCCGCTGATTTGATGGATCAGGAGAGGAGAAAGAGCAGTTCCCCTTTCCTATCTCTGCAAGTTGGAGCCCCAAAGTGGCAGAACTTGGAAATCCTTCAATCCAACCGTATATCCCGATAGGCACTCCTTTGCCTATTCTGCTTTGCCCCAGCCTGCACCCCTAGATAATCTGTTGCCTCTAGATGGTACTAATTTTTCCAGTTTTTCTTAGGAAAAGTCTATATGGGCGTAAAAGAAAAGGCACATGTGCAGAGAGCTGCTCAGTTTGGCACTTTTGGTGTCACGAAGAAGCCTCCCCTCTCTCCTCAGAAGTATTTTGCAGGTTGAAAAAATGATTAAATCTTTAAAAATGTCAGGCACCATAGGATCTTTTCCATTATAGCTGCACAAATGGTGCTATAAACAAGACCATCAGGGGTGAAGCAAGATAAATGGCAAGAGGAAAGCAGCACTCAGGGCTGAGGCAACTATGTGAAGAGTCAGAAGAGGGGAAACCAAAAGCCTGGTGGCTCTTTTTTTTAAGCCTTTGCCTGTACACCTTGCCATGCTCTCCCATCTCTCTCTGCTTCTCAACCAAATACAGGCATAGGCAAGGGACTACAACTCCCATCATCCCTAGCTAACAGGACCAGTGGTCAAGGATGATAGGAGTTGTAGTCCCAAAACATCTGGAGGGCCGAGTTTGCCTATGCCTGACCAAATATCTGCCCATTTACCTCTATTATCTCCTTCTTTTCTTTGCGGGCAGACTTCTCCTCGTGCTTCTCCTTCTTTTCTTTCAGGTCCTGGAAGACAGGAAGAGAAATACGTGTGCTTAATACTAGAGGGGCTGTAAAGAAGGGCTAATATGAAGAAGCAGGAATTGCGTAATAATAATAATGAAATCAGTGAAGAGGAGGGCGTGGCTCGGTTACCGGCAATAGGAGAACAGATAGCTGAATACCAAAGGCAACATGTTTAAGCGTTTCAAAAAGGAAAGGTTGCTATTAGAATTGCCCACGGTGTATCACTGAGATTAAGAGCCTTGTCACTGTGACAAATAGGGAAACCCAGGCAACGTTTTTCAAGCTACAGAAGCTTCGCAGTGGAAGACCACCTGAAGGCTTGCCAACATTCGGTGGTCGTGGTGTGATTTAACTGTGGCCAATGACGTTTTGGTGCCCAAGACTGATAATCCAAATGGGCGCTTCCTCCCACTAATTAACATGTGTCACAATCTGCCGGCCTGCTGCCACGCGGCTCCCATTCATTCCACTGGAGCTTGTACAAAATTACTTCCAAGTCGATTATTATTACGCATGAAATCTGTCAGCCACCTCACAGCGCCTCGTTTTAGGGCTGCCTATGCCCGGGGTTTGTTGTCGTTTGTTTGTTTATATGCCACTATGAACATCATTAAGATCCTTCAGAGAGCATTTTTGGAAGTTAAAAATTTAGTTCTTTCTAAAAAGGAACTCTTGTTTTGTTTTTTTAAACTTCTGGGGAAGCCGTCCCATCACATATGGTGTTGGACTGCAATTCTCATCATCCCCTGAACAATTGCCCATGCCGGCTGAGACTGATTGGGATTTAAATTCAACACCTGATTCACCCTGCCGTTTACAGAGACTAGCATGAGATATCTAATCAGAAATGTCTACGCTGCTGGTCACTGCACTTATGGTGTAGACCTGACTTTCATGGGCAACAACTTATTTGACTTTAGTTATTAATACATTTATCAGCAACCTCCCACCTGGTGTTGCTCCAGTGTTAAGAAACCCAGAGAATCAGCACAGCTTTTAAAGCAGTGCAGTTAAGATTCGGTTCATCATCTTGATTCAAAATGGTGTCCAACTGTATCCAAACACAGGTGAAAACCTGCTCCTTTATCTCAGGAACCAACATGCAAATTTTGGCTATGATATCTCAAGAGGTGTCCAGATGCACAGCAAATAAGTAACTCTCTGAAATAGATAGCAGATGGTGTGGTAGTTTTTGCTTGGCTATTGACTGTTTATAGGTAAGAAGAGCAGTGTGTTTATGCAGTCTGTTCCCTCTAAGTGTTCCAATATTTCATATTTATCTCCAAAATTCTTCTGACAGAGCTTTGTAAGATAGGATAAGCCAATATTATCTGCTTGTTGTGGCTGAAGAGTTGTATCTGAGAGAAGAGTGGTTTTGTTCTTGGGTGAAACGAGATAAGAACCTGGGGCCTTAATTACTATACTACACTAAGCTGCTTTCTTTAAAACACACACGCGGGGGAATGTGCAATTTAACATACTGAAACATCATCCCATTAGTTATTTGTGCAGATAACAAGCAAGAAACTTACACACCAGGTTTAAAATAGGATTGCTAAACATGCACCGCCCTCCGAGAAAGGAGACTAGGCAAAGGCAGTAGGACATAAGGCAGGGAACGTATCCCAGGGTTACTCTAGAATTTTTATTTTGCTCTCCGTAAAGGGTTCTATAGGGTGGAAATGTGCACCTTTTGCACACTTTTTGATTTGTGCCAACACTGGGCCCATGCACCAGTTCCGGTGAAAACCCAGCTATGCGCTAAAACAACTTCACCTTTGCGCAGGACTACAAAGTAGAAAAACGTTAATTAGATGGTGTGAGAGAGGTAAGCCTTTGTAAGGAGGCAATCCCTGGTAAGAAACGTTGCCATATAGGACAGATGATCCCATAAATGTTCCACTAGAGGGCATAATACGCTTTCAAAACTCAGGCATGAGGCTTCTAAAACCTGCTACTGGCGAAGATGGAACACTGGCCTAGATATGAGGTAGTTTAACCCAGATTGATCATTTCAGGGTCAAGACAGCATCTGAGATTTCCATAGCTAATCCTCTAACCAGAACCATTTTCCTATGCATTCAGAATCAAAAGTAGCTTCTTCCATTCGCACACAGACAAACGGCAAACATTTTCCATGGCCACTCCCAAAGCCTGGGGCATAATGAATAGTAACTGGCAGGGGTTCTGGGGTTTCTCTTATAAAAACAGGCAGATTTTCCTCCCGCTGGTCATTTTCTGAACTCGCAGCTGAAAGGGTTGTGTTCTTAGGAATGGTATGTAAGGACAATAGCCCATAAAACCTTTCATAAGTGATGTAGTATGCAAGACCCGTCACTGACCATCTCACAGGGCCATAATTTGTATGATGTAAAACAACAACAAAACTGGCTGAAGTGTTGTGATCCAACCACTGCTACCAAAGATAAGGTGAACCTGGGAACAAGGCGCCCCAAGGCTTTGCTACTGCAAAGATTGCACACAATTAAATACCTGGTTTTGTAGGTTAACTAAAATCTGGGGAAAGGCTGTCCTGTCTTGTGTGGAAGACTATTTTCAAAGCTGCGGAACTGACTATCTTTAGCTTTCTCATGCAAATCGAGAAAGAGATGTACAGCACTGTAGAAGCAAATCTGAGCAGCATGTAACTTTGATTTATGCCCATGTCCCTGGCTGCCCTTAAGGTTGTTTTAATCAATTACTATCCCTACAGTGCAAGAGAGGAGACTGCCTAAGTATCAAAAAATATTGTGCAAATCCCAATCCCTGGAACACAGTTTGAGTACTGTTTGCCTTTACCTTTTATCTTTTTCTCCCTCTTTTCTGGCAGGCCAGAGAATCCTATGCCCTGGTATGCCCTGCAGTGAAATTGCATGTTTACTCAGAATTACTGCCAGGTACACGTGCGTAGGATTGCAGCTTTACACGTTCCTGCTTCCATTCTGCTACAACGGAGCGAAGAAGCTGGACGGAGACCTATTAATGGCATGGCGGCACTGAATTCCTACTGCCTCCCTCGTTTAATCTTTCCCTTCTCTCCCCACCCCCTCTTCAATTAACGTTTCCAATCCTGCATTCGTAAATATACCAGGAGCAAATCCCACGCGGCGCTAACCGCCCCCCCTTCTTAGGGAGTCACGTGTCTTCCCGAGGGTTGTGTTGTCTTACTCTTCGGGGTGACCTTGCCCCGCAACCTACTTTCCCGCTTCACCCGCAGCAGGCAGCCTTCTTGCAAGACCCAAGCTACAGTTCCCACGACGCGGAGTAACGCGTGTCTCCGCAGTTTGCGCGCACATGGAGGCAAAACAAAGTAAGGAACGCCAAAGCAAGCGAAGACATAAGGTCCGATGCCTTCGCAGACAAGAAACATGGTTGCGGGGAAAACGACCCATATGTTGGCAAGCAGGCAGGCAGGCGCACGCACATCCCGGCGCGCGCGCGCTCTTTAATTGCCTTCCATCTTTTCCTGGCTTTGTGCTGCGCGTCTCCGCTTCACTGTTTTTGTTTCCTAATAAAGCGAAACGGTTTAGGCGTCTGGCTTCGTAGTCCGCCGGATGGGAGGTTCGGCGTCCTTGTTTAAAACTGTGCCCCCCTTCTTAACACTAAGGGATCACTCACCCAACCCAGGTGGGCGCATGGTTTGAAAGGTGACCGCCCCCTCCTCCCCGCCCGGTCTCCATGATGATTAATGGCACTAGGATGAAAAGAAAAGCTCTCCGCCTTTAGCACAGCTAGGGGCACCCAACTGACACGTGCATCCTTCCCCGGTTCTCACAAACCCTAGAGACTGTGGGCAGAAAGCAAACGCGCCCCAGCCAGCCAAGCGCACTGTGTTGGCCGCGAAGGTGACGGACACGAGAGCGCAATGCCCGCACGCCGCTCTCTGCCCCTCTAAGGGCGTGCGTTTTCTTTTCCTGACCCGAATCCCAGCCGACAGCTCGTTTGCAAGGGGACCAGGAAAAAATGGAAAGCGGGTCGTTCGAGAGACGCGTGGAAAGGCGTCGTCGGAATAAAGGCGGGCGCGGGGGCGCGGGGAGCAAGGCGCACGCACGCCACCCTCCTCGAGTCTTCTCTTCCCTCCGTAACTGCTTCCCCACAACCAGCTTGCGCCCTCTCTGCCCTCGATCCCGAGCGCACCAGGGCAAGGGCGAGCTCCGCCACCAGCACCTATCCGCCTGCTTCGTTGCAATCGAGCACTGGGCGCCCTCGCCCCGGGGTCTTGATCCCAGCTTGGTCCTCACCTTGGCCCCCAGCTCCACCGGAGCCTCCTCGGCGGGCTTCTCCGACATCCTGGAAAGCGGGAGCGAAACAAAACAAAAGGAGCAAGGCGAGAAAGGGCGAGGGCGCGCGGGAGAGGCGCTTGGCCGGAGGCACCAGGTGCAGCTCGGGTTAAGCTCTCGGGAAGCCGACGGGCACTTCTCGGCTCGCCCCGGCGCCACAGCCACAGGGTTCTCCGCTGCCGCGATGAGGCTGTGCCAGAAAAAGGGATTTATACGGCGCTCGGCGGCGAGGGAGGGACCTGCGCAAAGGGAGGGGAGGCTGGGAGGGATGAGCGGGAAGGAGGGAGGGCTGGATGGAAGAGCGAAGGCGCAAGCAGCTGCCCAGGAGGAGGAGGAGGAGGAATATAAATGGCCCGGCAAGAGGGGACAATGCTGCGCTTTGCGAAACAAAAGAAAACAAAACCATTGACTGCGGAAGGAGGGTTAGGGGAGCTTGCGTGGTCCTGAAGGCCGGGAACCCCAGCCAGAGCTATGCCCTTGGGGAAGCTTCCCTTCCGCGCTTTGTCTTCGGCTCCTTTGTTCGAGTCGCGCTCTCCTCTCCTGCGCCGCGCGCCCTTCGCAAGACCGCGCGTGCCCTTTGTCCTGCCCAGTGGCGTAGCGTGGGTTGTCAGCACCCGGGGCAAGGAAAGTAATTTGCGCCCCCTAACCCGTGGATTTGCGCCCCCTAACCCTAAGCCCCAGATGTTGCGCCCGGTGCGGCCGGCCCCCCCCTGCACCCCCCACGCTACGCCACTGGACAATGAACTTGCAAATCTGGTGCGGAGCCTTTATAGATTTTATATTTGAAATCTTAAAAGTTCCATTGAACCAGCAGTATTTATCTCTGGATAGAAGGATAATTTTAAGAAAATGTAATATGCATCATAAAACCAAGAAAATGAATAGAAATGTAGCTGAACCCAGGACAGCAAGTTTCTTTGCTTCTGCTTGAGTGTGAAACTATGACAACAGAATGAAAAAAAGATGCAAGATGCACTTAGATGAGATGCAAGGATAAGTCTGACTAGGAATCAAAAGTCATTCAAATGTTACTCAATGGCAGTATACAAATGATTATTTTTTTTAAGAAACCCACACAATTGCTTGATCAAGTATGAAGAGAATAAAAGCAACGAAGGGAACTTGAGATATATTTTCTATGATATTTTATTACAGAAAAGAAATGAGGATTTGTTATGCAGCATTTGATAAGGGCTCCTTCACTTCCTGGGTTTCACAGTCACTTTTCTGATTCTCACCATCAGGGGTGACACCTTGAATAAAATACTGGGGGGAAGGGGGGAGGACCAGGTAAGCTCTGCCCCACATAATCAATCACAAGATGCAGCATTCAAACACCTTTTAGAAGACAATGTCCACCAAAATTTGGGGCCCTCGGTCCCCTCAAATATTTTAGGGGGAACTGAAGGGACCTCAGCCTCTAGAAGGTGGCTCCTATGCTCACCATAACCATACCTGGGAAGACAGGCGAACTAATGCCAGTGTACTGGAAGAAGCAAAGATCACCAGTGCTGAAGCAATGATTCTTCAACATCAGCTTCGTTGGACTGGTCATATTGTGTGGATGACTGATTATCGTCTTCCAAAGCAACTACTCTACTCCGAACTTAAAAAGGGAAAGTGGGATGCGGGTGGTCAACAAAAGAGGTTCAAAGACTCTCTCAATGTAATCTAGAAAAATGTAATAAGCACCGACAACTGGGAAACACTGGCCTGCGAGCGCTCCAATTGGAGAACAGCATTTACCAAAGGTGTCATGGGCTTTGAAGACGCACAAACTCAGGATGAAAGGCAGAAACATACTAAGAGGAAGGCACATTTGGAAAACCCTTACCGTGATCAACTCCCACCCAGAAACCTAGGTCCCCACAGTGGAAGGACATGTGGATTCAGAACTGGCCTCCACAGTCACTTACAGACTCATTGTTAAAACCATGTTCATGGATGCCAGTCTTACTCGGCTACGAGTGATCGCCAAAGAAGAAGAGGAAGAAGAAGAACGTGCGAGGGGAAGTCATGTACTAGTTTCACCTCCAAATCCCATTGCCCTCCCTCCCATAAGTTGGGAGAGTGACCATCTGAAGGGTGAAACCTCCTATACTCAAAGGGAGCCTCTGCCCCTTGGGAAGATTAATAGAATGATGGTGAGAAAGTAAAGCTGGTGCGTTTGTTCCTCCACTCCTCTTTCACAAGTTTCCTCATGTCTTTGAAAAGGACTTAGGAAGAGGCTTCTAGGATGTTGACCACTGACCTTCACCTCCTTCCCAACTGCCAGGACAGCCATTTTAAAAAGAAACATGGAAGAGTAAAGATCAGTGGCATGTACCAGCAAAAGAGAAACACAAGAAGGATAAGAATGTGCTTATTTTTAGGTAGACTTTTGAAATTTTGTGATTGAAGCACCCACTCTGAACCTAAAAATCAAGCCATACTTCATATTACTATCCCCCACACACCCACACGCACACCCAAACATTTCTCCTTTTTTAAGTTCTAGAAACCATAAAAATGATCTGGGGGCAGTTGCAAAAAGCCACCACCCAGAGAGTAAAGGGACCCCTGATCGTTAGGCCTAGTCGCAGATGACTCTGGGGTTGTGCCGCTCATCTTGCTTTACTGGCCGAGGGAGCCGGAGGCGGCGCGAAACAGCAATGGCGGTCCTTCTCAGTTGCTGAAGAGGGGCTCCGCGGAAAAGGGTCGTGCGCTGCGGCACAGCGACGACCCATTCAGAAAAACCACGGGTAGAGTGAGCCCGTGGCCGTGGGATTCGGCGGGCACCAGGAGCGACCCCAGAAACGTTGAAGGGACCCCGTAAGGAGCTCCGGATCGTGGAAGGGGGAGCGGTGCTGTGAGTTCATTGCTCTTTCCGCGGAAGTGAAGCCGCGCGGCTGCTGCTGATGAGCGCTGTCCTTTCTTCCTGGAACATTTGGCTACAGAACTGTATACTCGTGAGTAAGGATTTACAAGCATTTATTTGAGTCTAAATTTTAAAGGAAAATTCGGCTGAAAACGGGAGGTGAAAACAGGAAGTCCGCCTTCCGACTTTGCTAAGATCAAAGCAAAAAACCTTTGCAAGCTGAGAGCGCTGTGAAAAGGATTTTAAGAGGAAACTGTTAGAACTGTGCAAATTGGAACTTAATCATCTGAAAGGGGAAAAAGACTAAGAGGCTGGGAAGTGATTGATTTGAACGGAAACTTCTCCCCTTCTTTACTAAGTGGATTACAAAATAATCAAGTGCTGGGGCTGCCAGGACATTAGGAACTGTCAAATTGCAGAAACTGTAATTAAAGTGGACTTGCTACTGTTAAACATGATTGGATACAAATAAGGAAGAAACTGTTTCTTGCACTTATTATTAAAACTTTGTTGGTACTTTGGGAAAGCTCTTTAAGTATAAAGGGACACTGAAGGTACCTTTAAAACTTTTTCTTTCATTTTGGGCTTCTGCTTAGAGTGGAAAATTTTATTTTCTCACTGACCTACAGGGAAGCTCCCTCTAGTGGATTTAGGACTAACTAATCTCTGGGAACTGCTTTTTATTTGGACTATCCTCTTGGCATTTGTTTTCTTTTTCCTGGATTATTTTTCCCATGGGACTTACAATTTGACCTTGACGCATAGACAGCTGTGGAATGAGTGGCACAAGGAAAAGGGCAGCTAAAACAAAGGCAGAACAGCTACTGCTACAAACAACATTGCCTGTACAGCCCATACAGTCACGTAGATCATCTGTCCCTACGGTTTTAACATTGAAAGAAGGACAAGGTGCTCAACCAACTCAAGAGCCAGTTTCAAAAGATATGGCTTCAGGAGGGGTTGACCCAGTTTCTCAGAAAATTCTGGATCAGCTTGCTGCTTTAAACACAAAGTTTGATCAAGTTACAACTACTATCAACAAGCTGACTGATCAAGTCTCTCAAAACACACAAGTAATTGGGAACCTCCAAACAACAACCTTAGAAAATCGGAAACTGGCTGAACATGCAAATGAGAAAGCAGAGGAGGCCAATAAGAAGGTAGAGGAAGTAAGAAGGGAAGTAAAGCCACTTTGCAGGCAAATTAGCGAACAGCAGGCCTATCTGTCTATGGTGGAATTGAAAAACCGGGAAAATAATCTTAGGCTACGCTCGATTCCAGAACTTGAACAAGACAATCTGATTGGCTTTTTGACATCAGAATTATCAAAGTTCTGGGCTATAGAAGAAGATAAGGACTTTAAAATTGTCACCGCTTTTAGATTGGGAAGAGTGGTGAGCAAGGACAGAGCTAGAGATTGCCTGATTATTTTGAGATCAAGGCAAGAAAGTGACAAAATACTTGGCCTACACTTTAATAAAGCACTGGTGATTCAAGGTAAAAAAGCAGAAATCTACAGAGATATCCCGAAACAACTACTGGACTTAAGAACTACATATAAGGATCTAGCAGGACTACTGAGAAACAACACAATCCCTTATAGGTGGGAATTCCCTCAAGGACTATCTTTCACTATCAAAGGGAAAAAGATAAAAATCAAATCAGCAGAAGACCAATTAAAGTTTTTGAATGACTACGGAGAGGACCTTCGGAAGGGAGTAGCAGGTGCCGGGCCAGCACCCCCACCTGAACCAGCACCTGTTTTACCATCGGGTTTGGACGAAGAAGACACACCTCAAGAGGACTCTTAAATTGATCCAGGATGTCTCTGCAACTTCTAAGTTGGAATATAAATGGCGGGAATTCTCCGGAAAAAAGAAGGAGGATCTTCCACATATTGAAAAAAGAAAAATTGGACATTATCTGTTTGCAGGAAACTCACGTGACTAGGCTCCATAGGAAAGTATTAATCAACAAAAGACTAGGCCAAGAATTTATTTCATCAGACAAAGTTAAGAAAAGAGGGGTCGTGATTTATGCAAAGGAGAACCTGTCACCGAAATTTCTATTTAAAGATGAGCATGGAAGAATTTTGGCCATTGAGATACAAACACAAGGAGAAAAGTTTTTGATAATAGGAATTTATGCACCGAATGAAGGGAAGTCAGAATTTTACAAGAAGTTGCATGAGATATTGCTGGATTATTTGGACTATTCTAACATCCTTTTGATGGGAGATATGAATGGGGTGGTCTCTACTTATATGGACAAGTCGCAAAACCAAAATCTAACCAAAGATGGCAGGCTACCTAAGACTTTTTTTGAACTGACCGACAGTATGGATTTGATTGACATCTGGAGGACAAAGAACCCCCTAGGTAAAGAAGGAACATTCTTTTCCGAGGCTCATTTGTCATGGACAAGAATAGACCAAATTTGGACATCTAGAGGACTGGCACCTAAGACTGTTAAAGTGGAAATCTGCCCAAAAACTTGCTCCGACCATAATGCCTTGAAAGTGGAACTGAGACTTACTCCAGCTGGTTCCTTCAGATGGAAAATGAATGACACTCTGCTAAGAGATCAAGAGATTGTGAAAAAGGCCCAAAAAACCTTAAAAGACTACTTTGAAATAAACTTGAACACCTCGGTGGAAAAGAGAATAATCTGGGACGCAAGTAAAGCAGTAATGAGAGGGTTTCTGATACAACAGAATACGATCAAGAAAAAACTCTGGAATGGAAAAAAAGATAAGATATTAGAGAAGATAAGAGATGGAGAGAAAAAATTGAGATTAAAACCAAAATCTAAAGAGATTCTGAGAGAAATTAAGTTTTACCAAGCACAATATGCGAAATTAATAAATCAAGAAGTGGAATGGAAAATCAAACAAATGAAACAAAGATCTTTTGAATCGGCGAATAAATGTGGAAAACTGCTAGCATGGCAGTTGAAAAGGAGACAAAAACTGAACTTTGTTACCAATCTGGAGGTGGAAGGGAAAAATATACAGAAACCGGAAGAAATAAGAAAGTGTTTCCAGAAATATTTCAAAAAACTTTATACGCAAGGGCCTCAGGAAGTGACTGAGATAGATCAATTTCTAAAAACTAATGGACTACCAAAACTATCTCAAGAAAAGAGAACAATCTTAAACTATCGCATAACACAACAGGAAATTGAGAGCGCCATCCAGAATATGCAACTTGGCAAATCTCCAGGCCCAGACGGTCTTACCTCCAAGTACTATAAGACTTTAAAAGACTATTTGACACAACCACTAATGGAGGTTTGTAACCAGATTATGGAGGGGAAGAAGACACCGGAAACGTGGAAAGAAGCTTTCATCACATTGATTCCTAAACTGGAAGCTGAAAAGACTCAACTAAAGAACTACCGTCCCATCTCACTCCTAAATGTGGATTATAAAATCTTTGCAGACATTTTGGCAAGTAGGTTTAAAAGAGTGCTAAATGAAGTAATTCACAAGGACCAGGCAGGCTTTCTCCCAGGCAGACATTTGTTTGATAACACTAGGAACATTATTGATATTTTTGAACTTTTGCAAACAAATATCAATACAAGAGTAGTGTTAATTTTTATTGACGCGGAGAAAGCCTTTGACAATATTTCCTGGAAGTTTATGAAGAAAAATTTGGAAGGGATGGGAGTGGGACAGGGGTTCGAAAATGGTATAGAAGCAATCTATTCAGAACAAAAAGCTAAATTGATAGTGAACAATGTGGTGACAGATGAGTTTAAAATTGAAAAAGGAACACGGCAGGGGTGTCCCTTATCCCCTCTGTTATTTATTTCAGTCCTGGAGGTGCTTTTGAACATGATAAGGGAGGACCGGTTGATAAAAGGAATACATGTCGGAGAGAAACAATATAAACTGAAAGCTTTCGCAGATGACTTGGTTTTGACATTACAGCAGCCAGAATCTAGTACAAAAAGAGTATTAGAACTGATTCAAGAGTTTGGTCGGGTGGCGGGATTCAAGTTGAATAAGCAAAAAACCAAGGTTTTGGTTAAAAACTTGACACCTTTAGAAACAGATGAGTTTCAGAAAGAAACAGAATTAACTGTGGTTAAAAAAGTGAAATACCTGGGGATTAATTTGTCTTCCAGAAATTTGAATTTGTTTAAGGACAACTATGAAAAATGTTGGTTAGAGGTTAAAAAGGATTTAGAAATTTGGTCGAATTGCAGCAGTAAAAATGAATGTATTGCCAAAGATGCTGTTTTTGTTTCAAGCCCTTCAGATTGTGGACAGAGCTGAATGTTTTGGTAAATGGCAGAAGGATATTTCGAAGTTTGTTTGGCAGGGCAAAAAGCCCCGGATAAAATTTAAAATATTAACTGATGCAAAAGAAAGAGGGGGGTTTGCCCTGCCAGACTTAAGGTTATACTATGAAGCTGCAGCCTTCTGCTGGATGAAAGATTGGCTGTTATTGGAAAACACCGATGTCCTAGATCTAGAAGGGTTTGACAACGCTTTTGGGTGGCATGCATATTTGTGGTACGACAAGGTTAAGATCCATAAAACATTTAAAAACCATATTGTCAGAAAAGCAATATTTATGGTCTGGATAAAATACAAAGACTTATTAGAAAGTAAAACCCCGAGGTGGCTATCACCAGTGGAGGCCAAGGCCCGAAAAAGACCCAATATGGAGACCGGTTGGTTGAAATATGGGGAAATGTTAGAAAAAATAGGCGATAATTGGAGATTACAGAGCTATGAAAAAGTAAAGCATAAGGTGCAAGACTGGTTTCATTATGCTCAAATTCAAGAGATTTTTAAGTTGGACAAAAAAACAGGATTCCAGGTGGAAAAATCGAAATTAGAGACAGAATTGTTAGAACCAAAGACAAAGGTACTTTCGAGAATGTATAACTTGCTGCTTAAATGGAACACTCAGGATGAGACAGTTAAATCCGCCATGATAAAATGGGCTCAAGACATTGGGCACAACATCATGTTTGAAGACTGGGAAAGGTTATGGACCACCGGTATGAAATTCACGGCATGTAGTGCCCTGAAAGAAAACATTCTGAAAATGATATATAGGTGGTACATGACCCCAGTCAAGCTTGCTAAGATATACCATTTGTCTGATAATAAATGTTGGAAATGTAAGGAGGCGGATGGGACATTCTTTCACCTCTGGTGGACCTGCCCAAGGGTAAAGGCTTTCTGGGAAATGATTTACAATGAGTTAAAAAAGGTATTTAAGTATACCTTTCCCAAGAAACCAGAGGCCTTCCTTTTGGGCATTGTCGGCCAGAAAGTGTTAAAGAAGGATAGAGTATTTTTTATGTATGCAACAACAGCAGCAAGGATACTTATCGCAAAGCACTGGAAGACACAAGATTTGCCCACACTGGAAGAGTGGCATATGCAATTGATGGACTATATGGAACTGGACGAAATGACTGGCAGAATCCGGGATTTGGGAGAAGAAACAACGGAGGAGGACTGGAAAAAATTCAAAGACTACCTACAAAAACATTACAAGTTATATGAATGCCAATAATTTGCATGATCTGGAAAACTAAGCTCCAGCAATAAGATTTTGTATATTGGAAATTAAGATATGATCAGGAAAGGACTAAAGTTTAAAATAATATTGTGTTTAGTTTAAAGTAAAAGTAAATTGATAATAAGCATTTTGAACCTAAAAGAGAATTATTTGAAAATATTAATAACACACGAAACAAGCCATTAATTTGCTGACATTTTATTGTTAAGAAAGCAGGGTGAGGGAGACGTGGGGAAGTCCAGTAAGTTATGGAAAAATGTAATCAAAAGTTGGATTTCTTTTGTTTTTCTTTTTTTCTTTTTTCTTTTGTTGTTTGATATGATAACTGGAAAAAAGCAATAAAAATATATTTTTTTAAAAAAGGAAGAGGCTTCTAGGATGTTGACCACTGACCTTCACCTCCTTCCCAACTGCCAGGACAGCCATTTTAAAAAGAAACATGGAAGAGTAAAGATCAGTGGCATGTACCAGCAAAAGAGAAACACAAGAAGGATAAGAATGTGCTTATTTTTAGGTCGACTTTTGGAATTTTGTGATTGAAGCACCCACTCTGAACCTAAAAATCAAGCCATACTTCATATTACTATCCCCCACACACCCACATGCACACCCAAACATTTCTCCTTTTTTAAGTTCTAGAAACCATAAAAATGATCTGGCGGCAGTTGCAAAAAGCCACCACCCAGAGAGTAAAGGGACCCCTGATCGTTAGGCCTAGTCGCAGATGACTCTGGGGTTGTGCCGCTCATCTTGCTTTACTGGCCGAGGGAGCCGATGTACGGTGTACACCGAGCCGGTGTACAGCTTCTGGGTCATGTGGCCAGCATGACTAAGCCACTTCTGGTGAACCAGAGCAGCACATGGAAATGCCGTTTACCTTCCCGCTGGAGTGGTACCTATTTATCTACTTGCACTTTGACGTGCTTTCGAACAGCTAGGGTGGCAAGAGCTGGAAACGAGCAATGGAAGCTCACCCTGTCGTGGGGATTCATAGAATCATAGAATCATAGAGTTGGAAGAGACCACAAGGGCCATCAAGTCCAACCCCCTGCCAAGCAGGAAACACCATCAGAGCACTCCTGACATATGGTTGTCAAGCCTCTGCTTAAAGACCTCCAAAGTAGGAGACTCCACCACACTCCTTGGCAGCAAATTCCACTGTCGAACAGCTCTTACTGTCAGGAAGTTCTTCCTAATGTTTAGGAGGAATCTTCTTTCATGTAGTTTGGATCCATTGCTCCGTGTCTGCTTCTCTGGAGCAGCAGAAAACAACCTTTCTCCCTCCTCTATGTGACATCCTTTTATATATTTGTACTGCTGACCTTCTGATCAGCAAGCCCAAGAGACTCAGTGGTTTAGACCACAGTGCCACCCGCATCCCATGTATGGAATATATACTTGTGACCAAAGGGCTACAAGATTCAATGGAAGATAGAGAATGCTTCAGATATGCTGACAGAGCACAAGGGGATTTGAACCAGTGGCAAGCACATGATCTGAGTGTGGGTGTCGTCACCCTGTAGTAAGCAAAGGGTAATGTTGCTCATCCGGCTTCCCAATGCTGAGCATTGCTGCCAGGAGTCAGAGGCAGGTGAGATAGGTGGTGAGGAGCTAGGTGCAGTCTGGGTGCAGCAGCAGAGCCAATTGAATGTACCTGCTGCTGCACCCGCACGACGACAGACTCAACACTGAGATGCCAAGTGAGCAACACTGCTCCAGCCACACCACCTCAGTTGGCTGTGCAATAACTGCATTGCAAGGCAGTTGCAATATGGTATCTAAAGTTGGCATGTTTATTATATCATGGGGTGCACAACAAGCAGAAGTCTTGGAGCATGTGACACATTCTCCTTTTGTATCTCTATCTGGGGGTAAAATAGATATTCGGGGAAAGTTGCCTGTTTTGCCTATCGGGTGCCTATTAAAAAACCAAAAACCCACACAACAACCACTTTTACAAGATAGATCTGAGAGGGTTCTTGTCCCTGTTCCTGTTCTTTAGACATTTATTTTAAATCTTCCATCTTTAGCAGCAATTAGATATTACAACTAAATCCATTTTTAAAAAAAATTAAGGCACTGATCCAAAACATATCGATATAGATGTACATCTAATTGAAATCAGTTTATCTACCTTCTGAGTAAATACATTTACAATCAGACATTTTGAGTGCAGATTATTATAATTTACTATTTATATTGTCCTGCTCTATTTGGGACAGTTCCATGTGCTTTATAATTGCAGTGGCTTTATTTCTTTTTATAATTGTATATTTTATTGCTGTAACCTGCCCTGGGACTTTATGGTGAAGGGATGGGTAAAGAAATTTTATAAATTAGTCTACAAACACAGTGAAGCTTCTGTTTTGGGAGGTTCAAGTAAATTACGGCTTGCCCCATTCAGTATCTGGTTTGCCATTTCTTTTGTCTTCTGCTTCTGACTCTATCCATGCTTATCCTATCCATAAAGATTGTTCTTTTGAGTTTTTCAAGAACCGTTTCTGTTTAGCTGTGTCCGAGACGTGTACGTGAATATTAAGTCTTACTAGTTACAGTTATGTGTGTGTTTCGTGCATTTGTGTGCTGTGGCAAACTATTCTAATAATTATTCAGCTGAAAGATTCTTGCCTTGGCCTAACATCCTGATCTTTCAAAATATGACATGAAATAATTGTACAAATAGAGTTGCTCAGAAGATGTGTTCTTTTGCTTTCATCTCGCAAAGGCCATAGAATCATAGAATCATAGAGTTGGAAGAGACCACAAGGGCCATCGAGTCCAACCCCCTGCCAAGCAGGAAACACCATCAGAGCACTCCTGACATATGGTTGTCAAGCCTCTGCTTAAAGACCTCCAAAGTAGAGGTCACTAGCTCATCCATCAAAATATTGGTTATAATTTCAATCTCTCTGTTCTATTTTCATCTCTTTTGCCTCCCCTGCCATATTGTGTAGACACTAGCTATAGGTTAATACAAATGATGCTAACAGCTCTTCACTTCTACTACTTCATAACATCAGACACCTATTCCTTTGAGGCAGCTGGCCGTAAGCAGTCTTTCTTATGAACTGCTTCTTTTATCCTCTGCTATAAGGGCATGATCCTGTCATGCATTATGTGTCAATATATCCAATGGATTTCAGTGGACTCATGCATGAGTAACTGGGCAAAGGATCAATGAATGCAGAAGTCCTTGTATTCCTAGTAGGTTGCTGTTGTGTACTGAATTGAATAGGATCCAAAATGCAGTCTGATTGGTCCTAGAACAATAGGATCCAAAATGCAGCAGTCTGATTGGTCCTAGAACAATGCAGCGGTATGATTGGTTCGCAGGAGCCACCCAATCCAGCTCCAGGTGGAAGTGAATCCGCAACCTGATTCGCCTACAGGAGAATCCCGGAATTAGCCAATCACGTGCTGCCCATTGTGTAAATAATGTATATAGAGCAGATATTTTGGGAAGACTTTCATTCCTCACTACTATGAGCTGAATAAAGAGCATGAAATCCACATTCAACTCCGAGTATATTTCAGTTGCATAGAAAGGTATGCATGTTCTCCTTGT
The DNA here is from genome assembly GCF_965113315.1 of Podarcis vaucheri. NCBI lineage: Eukaryota > Metazoa > Chordata > Lepidosauria > Squamata > Lacertidae > Podarcis > Podarcis vaucheri. The sequence continues at coordinate 93,330,441 of NC_138765.1, forward strand.
TTGGAAAACTGGCATTTTAAATTCATCCAGTTTCATTTTGGCCACATCTTTTTATTTCAATGTCCCAGGAACCTTATGAGAACACTCCATTACCCAAACCAAGGGTGGGCAATGTTATGGCATTTGAGAACCACATTCTCTCCCGGATAGTCTGTCAGAGGGTGCACACCAGTGGTGGGCAGGAATATGACTTTTCTTTCCTAAATTAGACTGTTGAAATGAAGAAAGCTAGTTTTGAGCAAAAGGACTTTGACCTCAATTCAGTTCTGGTACTGAAAACAGATTCATACATGTGCTTGGAGGCACCCTGTTCTTTCCCCCAAACTTTAATTATTTTGCACTAGGCTCTGGTTGGTAGACTGTGGGCTTCCAAAGAAAATCAAAGTAGGTCTGGCCACTCTAAAGTCTGTTCACTCCTGTACAAGACTGACAGTAGTCTGTCTTGTGACAGAATAGAGCCTGAGTCACAACAGGAACAGATTCCTTTAGCACACGAGTTGTTTGTGCTCCAGAAGGGTTTATTTCCTTCTCTGACCCAGTTAAGCTTATGGTTTTAATGGGATTACCACAAAATGGGAGGGAAATAACCTTCAAATCTCTCATTTTGCCATTCTAAATTTAATTTGATGGGTGTTAAATCCAGGTTATCCTTGCTTAAAAACATGCCTGGCATCACTGGCTGCTAAAGTTATAGCTGCTACTGAAACCTGCCCAACACAAGGCAAATATGGAAGTTCCTGCATAAGCAAAACAACTAACAATTTCCAGAAGAACTAAAAAAGTTTCATTAAGGCAAGCACCAAATTGATGAACAATAAAACAACATGCTAAACATACCCGTGTAAGAAGATATACCTGGCCAGAACTTAAGCAGGGGCCTTTCTCCAGGTACTCCTGCCTAATGAGATCAGTTAGGTGGTTATGAAGGAGAAGGACTTTTCAGAAATGGTACCCCAGTTGTAGAATATCCTCACCAGAGAGTCTTGCCTGGTGATCCATATTAGATCTTATTTGTTGCTTCCAGGCATTTAGATAATTGAGGTTTGGTGCATTTCAGTTCTCTGACCAGTTTTGCCACTACCACCTTGTTTTCATCTATCTTGCGTCGCTTTGCAATGGTTTTGCTCTGATTTGTGCGTTGATATGCAGTTTCTGTAGGCAATAGATTGGTTTTGGTTTCGTTATATTTGTATTTTATCGAGTTTTTACTTTTAACAGGATTGTAAATGGCTCAGGGAACATGGTTAATTGGGCAGTATAGAAATGTTCAAAACAAACAAATAAACAAAATAACCACAGCATGACAAATCAATTAAAAGCTCCTTTACTCAAACACTATTGACCCCAAATGATAAATACAGAAAGACGACCCAATGAGGCAAACAAGCAAATGGAGAGAAATCACATGCTCAGAGTAGCCAATCAGCTTACAAGTTTAAAAAATCCTGCAGCCCTGCGGCAGAAAGTAGAATTTGTGTGGTTTCTTTTTCCAGCGCTGTCTAGGAAGATTTACTAAACTTTTGCTTGCCTCTTTCCACCTACATGTGCTTTCTTTGACAAGGGTAAGAATGTTCTCTTTTGGTTGGTGTGGAAATGACGCTTTCTCTACTAAAGATGTCTTCAAAAGCTTTCATCACGCTTGCACCTTGCTCTGATTAGTTTAGGCTGAGAAATGTTCAACAGAAGGACGGCAAAGCCTGCTATTTGTTGATTACCCTCACTTTCTAATAACATTTCTCAACAAGCAGTGACTGCCTATGTATGCTGAAAGTCAATAGCTTGCCGAAAGTTAATGAGAATTTGGTCTCCATTTAAAATGTCAGCCCCACTGGGGATCCACTATAAAAAGTGCACATTGGGGTTAGCACATCTGTTTGCTTCAGCTCCACTTACTAAAGCTTGTACATATGAAATATGTTCTGGGTAAATATTCCAGGAAACAGTTTGCCTAACAGTAAAAAAAAAGAAGTAACTTTGGAAAATAATGCAAAGACCCCTGGAAGTGAAAAGTAGCAGATGTTTATTGTTGATGCCAGTGTTGCTGGCTGCTGTCAAGATGACACATGAGTGTCTTGCTCCTTCTCCTTCAAAATCAAAATGTATCATTCTGACGATGCATTTGCTCCTAGTCTTGTGACTCTGCCCTGAAAAATCTCTAGTCGCAAGAAAGTATTTGTTGCGATATTTAGTTGATTGATCGGATCAAAATCCTTGTGGTTGGCTAAAAGGTTGCAATAATTAATCAGAAAGTTTTTAATAAATAATATTTTTGGTACAAGTATTTCAATCTGGAGGTTACAGGCAGCCCCTTTAAAAGGGGAAGATAAAGCAATAGAATCACAATCAAATAATCAACAACGTCAAATTAAACATCTACACTGTCTTACAACTACTGGCGGTGATCCCATCATTTAACCATTGGACATATCACCTTCAAACTCATGAAAAGAACTATGTGAAGAGATATGCTTTCAGATGGTGAAGAAAGGTAAAAAGAGCCAGCACTAGCCATACTTCAGAGAGGGGGGCATTCCATGAACCAGGTACCACCACAGAGGAGGCCACTGCACAACTTGCTACAATATGTATCTCCCCTGATAAGGAGACAAAGAGAAGGTCCTGCTCAAAAGATTTTAAGGCACAGGTAGGCTGGGAAAGAGGTAACATTCCTCCAATTTTGGGAGTCTGAAGGTACTTAGGGCTTTATCAATAAAACTAGGGCCGTGCATCCTCTCTGGACAAATCCCAGAACCTGAAGTGAATCAGGCCAATCCAGAATTAGTCCAGAGCAGGTTGAGGCAGTCACGTATCACTGGTCAATTTAGATGGAGGATGAATGACACCCTGTTTCGAGATAAGGAGATCCACATGAAGGCCCAAAAAACTTTAAAGGACTATTTTGAAATAAATCTAAAGGCCGATGTGGAAAAAAGAGTGATCTGGGACGCAAGTAAAGCTGTGATGAGAGGATTCTTGATTCAACAAAATTCAATAAAAAAGAGAAAGCAGAATGAGAAGAAGGAAAAGATTTTGGAAAAGATAAAAGAAGGAGAGAAAAAATTAAGATCAAAACCAAAGTCCCAGGAGATTTTGAGAGAGATTAAGTTATATCAAACACAATATATAGAATTGATGAATCAAGAGATTGAATGGAAGATAAAGCAAATGAAACAAAAGACATTCGAATCAGCAGATAAATGTGGCAAACTTCTGGCATGGCAATTGAAGAAAAGGCAGAAACTAAATACAGTTACAAGCCTGGAAGTGGATGGAAAGAACATATCTAAACCCAATGAGATTAGAAACTGTTTTGTGAGTTACTTTAAAAAACTTTATTCTCAAGGGCCACAAAATGAAGAGGACATTGATAAATTCCTTAATAAATATGGACTACAAAAAATCTCTCATCAAAGCAAGGTGGATTTAAACCAGAGAATAACAAAACAAGAGATAGAGGGTGCCATTCAGGACATGCAATTGGGCAAATCTCCAGGACCAGATGGACTGACTTCCAGATATTATAAATCATTGAAGGAGTGGTTGGTTCAACCGTTAAAGGAAGTCTGCAACGAGATTTTAGAGGGAAAGAGGGCACCAGAATCGTGGAAAGAAGCATATATCTCACTCATACCAAAGACAGAGACTGAAAAGACTCAACTTAGGAACTACCACCCAATATCATTACTTAATGTGGATTACAAAATCTTTGCAGACATTTTAGCAAAAAGATTTAAAAGAGTGCTGATGGAGAAGATTCATAAGGACCAAGCAGGCTTTCTCCCTAAAAGGCATTTATCAGACAATGTAAGGAATATAATAGACATTTTAGAATTGCTAGAGGTGAATATTAACACCAAAGCAGTGTTGATTTTTGTGGACGCGGAGAAAGCCTTTGACAATATCTCTTGGAGTTTTATGAAAAAGAATCTTCATGGGATGGGGGTAGGCCAAGGATTTGAGAATGGTATGGGTGCGATATATTCTGAACAAAAAGCTAAGCTGATTGTAAATAATGTGATAACTGAGGAACTTAAGATAGAAAAAGGAACACGACAGGGGTGCCCAATCTCCCCATTGCTTTTTATCTCGGTTCTGGAGGTGTTGCTGAATATGATCAGAAATGACCAGCAGGTTAAAGGTGTACAGGTCGGAGTTAAACATTACAAGTTAAAGGCCTTTGCAGATGACCTAGTATTGACTCTACAGGAGCCAGACACTAGCACGAAAAGGGTGTTGGAAATAATCCAACAATTTGGCCAGGTAGCCGGATTTAAACTGAACAAACAAAAAACTAAAGTATTAGAAAAAAACTTAACAGATACGGAGAAGGAGAAATTTCAGGAAGAGACAGGCTTGACAGTGGTTAAGAAGGTGAAATACCTGGGGGTTCATTTGACATCTAAAAATTTGAATCTGTATAAGGACAACTATGAAAAATGCTGGTCAGAAATGTAAAAAGATCTAGAAATATGGTCCAACTTAAAATTGTCAATGTTAGGCCGAATTGCAGTTATTAAGATGAATGTATTGCCTAGAATGTTATTTTTGTTTCAAACTTTGCAGATCCTTGACAAGATGGACTGTTTCAAGAGGTGGCAAAAAGACATTGCGAGATTTGTCTGGCAGGGCAAAAAGCCCAGAATAAAATTTAAAATACTTACAGATGCTAAAGAAAGAGGGGGATTTGCCCTGCCGGACTTAAAACTTTATTATGAAGCAGCAGCGTTTTGCTGGCTGAAAGAGTGGATGCTCCTCGAGAACACAGATATCTTGGATTTGGAAGGTTTTAATAACACATTTGGTTGGCATGCATATCTATGGTATGATAAAATCAAAGTGCATAGGGCCTTTAAAAATCACATTGTTAGAAAAGCGTTGTTTAATGTTTGGATAAGATATAAAGACTTGTTGGAAAACAAAACCCCTAGATGGTTGTCACCCGTGGAGGCTAAGGCACTGAAGAAACTCAATATGGAGGCCGGATGGCCAAAGTATTGGGAAATTTTGGAACAGGATGGAGATAAACTGAAATTACAAAGTCATGAGAAATTGAAATCTAAAGTACAAGATTGGCTTCAATATTACCAAATAATGGAGGTTTATAAACAGGACAGGAAAATTGGCTTCCAGGTGGAAAAATCAAAATTAGAGACTGAACTGTTAGAACCCAATACTAAGAATCTGTCAAGAATGTATAATTTGCTGCTGAAATGGAATACACAAGATGAAACAGTTAAATCAGCTATGATTAAGTGGGCACAGGACATTGGCCATAACATTATGTTTGCTGACTGGGAATGGTTGTGGAACACCGGAATTAAATTCACGGCATGTAATGCCTTAAAGGAAAATATTATGAAAATAATTTATAGGTGGTACATGACCCCAGTCAAGCTAGCAAAAATTTACCATTTGCCTGATAATAAGTGTTGGAAATGTAAAGAAACTGAAGGTACTTTCTATCACCTTTGGTGGACATGCCCGAAGATTAAGGCTTTCTGGGAAATGATATATAATGAAATGAAAAAGGTACTTAAATGTACTTTCCCTAAGAAACCAGAGGCCTTCCTCTTGGGCATTGTCGGCCAATTGGTGTCAAAGAAAGATAGAACTTTTTTTATGTATGCTACAACAGCAGCAAGAATACTTATCGCAAAGTATTGGAAGACACAAGATCTACCCACCCTGGAAGAATGGCAGATGAAAGTGATGGACTACATGACATTGGCTGAGATGACTGGCAGAATCCGTGATCAGAGGAAGGAGACGGCGGAAGAAGAATGGAAGAAATTTAAAGTTTACCTTAAGGACTATTATAAACTTGATGAATGTTAGAAGGTCGAGGTTTTGAGAAAGAAAGGGTTACAGTGATATAAGATCAGATTGAAGGAAAGACTAAGAGGACAGAGGTTTGACAGAAATATTTAGAAGTTGCTAAAAAACTTTGGACATGGGGATACAGAAAGGGGAGGTATGGGAAACAAGGTTTATGAAAAAAAGGTTATGAAACTATACATGTTTGTATGTTTTTATATATGTTTGTATTGTCTTAAAAAATTTGTAAAACCAATAAAAAATTTTATTAAAAAAAAAAAAAGATAATTACCAGGATGGTAATTAGTGGCTAGTCCATTATACAAGAACCAACAGATGGATCCCTGTCCAGTGAAGTTGACTGTATATTGGGGAAAGTATGGATACAGATCTGAGGATGTGGTGTTGCTTTGGTAAGAGGCATTGAAGGAACCCCACAACCAAAACTTATCAGTGCACTGTGTGTAATTTCCCAGCCAACCTTTATGTTGGTGGTGCTGGACATGCGGCCAATCTTTCCATTTGGCGTTCCATGATCCAGAGGCATAACAACAAAAGCACAAGCCCTGGGTGGTTCTGGAGAACCGGAAATATCAGTAGGAGGTAACATTCATTTCAGAAGGAGGTGTTGCGAAAAGGCCACTTTGATTATACAGCAGGCCTGCCAAGACAATGTCAGGGTCCCTGATTAGTCCTGGGATGAGGGACATGTCAGCTACCTTTCTAGGATTTCATAATAAAGGGTGACATTTTCGCCATATATTTGAAACATCTGCTTAGCATGCTTTACAGAAACATTCTCTTTTGTCATTGGTCTCCTCAAGGTCAAGATTCACATCAGGGTTAACATCAACTTCATCACGATCAAGGAACTCCATGGGTTCAAGGAGACCAAGGATATCAACAACTCTTTCTGTGCTGAGGTCCCTACAGGTAAGTGATTGACCTCTACTATTTCTTCTAGGGTCACTATTGCATATCCTGCCTTCCTTTTCCCTTCCCAGATGAAGCTGCTCCCGTCCATGAAATATTCCGCATCAGGGTTCTTCAGAGGCTCATCTTTCCGGTCAGGGCGACTGGAGTACACCTCATCCATTACTTGGAGGCAGTCATGGGGCTCATAGTCCTCTGCCTCGGGGAGAGGCAATAGAGTGGCAGGGTTCAGGGTATTTACAACTTGCAGGTGCACCTGTGGGTTTTCACACAAGAGTCCTTGATATTTAGCCATGCGATCATTGGAAAGCCAGTATCTCTCTTTGTATTCCATAAGAGTTAAGACCGCAGGTGGCACATTCACATATATTTCCTGTCCAAATGTGAATTTGAATGCCTTCTTGACTAATAGAGCCGTGGTGTCTACTGCTCGTAGGAAACCTTTAGCTACTGAGTCAATAGTTCAGACAAATAGGCCACAGGTCTCTTCCAGCTGCCCATCCTTTGGGTCAGGACTCTTGCTGCCACCCCCCTTTCTTCATGTACATACAACTGAAAGGGCTTATTTGGGTTTGGCAGTCCTAGGGCTGGGGCCTGCATGAGCTTGGATTTCATTGAAGGCCTCCCTCTGCTCAGTGAGCCACTCAAAATGATGTTCTCTTTTCCCTTAGTGCTTTCATAAAGGGGCCCGGCAAGGTTGCTGAAATTTGGGATCCAGATGCGGCAGAAGCCTGCTGCTCCCAGGAATCCGTGGGGCTGTCTGTGGTTAGTGGGTTCTTTAATAATGCAAATAGCTTCCTTCCATTCAGGCCTCAATGCCCTTTGTTGATGGGAAATGTCAAATCCCAAATATCTCACAGTCTTTTGGCAAATTTGGGCCTTTTTGAGGGATACCTAATATCCAGCCTCCAATAATAGGTGCAACAATTCCTCTGTGGCCTCCTTACAGGTGTGATACTCATCACAAGCCACTATCAAGTCATAAACGTACTGAAGAAGACCTTTTCCCCAGGTACTGATTTGAATTTAGCCATCCATACTTCAAAAAATTATTTAAATGTTACTTTATACTTTATATTAATTCTTTATACTTTTCTATTTTTTCCCGTTTTATTAAGTTTCATGTGCATAGCCATAAAAGAACACCAAATCAACCATTAAAAAACAAAAACAAAAAAAAAACAAAAAAAGAAAAACAAAAAAACCAAAAAAACAAAAAAAAAACAACCCCCCCAAAAAATCCCAGATCTCTTATTTTTTTTGCCACTTTGATTCCATACTGCATTTCCAGTTTTTCACTTTCCTCCTTTCCCACATTCTTGGTCAGCATTTTTGTCTTTAGTTTATTTAATTTGAAACCGGATAACTTGCCAAATTCCTCTAACGCTAAGTCCCGCCCCGCTCCTGATGGCCGTGCAGAGCTGCCTGCGGTCCCGGGATCAGCGCAGCTCTGCGCGGCCTCTGGGAGCCGGGGGGTAAAGCCCCGCCCCGCCCCTGATGGCCGTGCAGAGCTGCCTGCAGTCCTGGGATTAGCGCAGCCTCCAATAATAGGTGCAACAATTCCTCTGTGGCCTCCTTACAGGTGTGATACTCATCACAAGCCACTATCAAGTCATAAACGTACTGAAGAAGACCTTTTCCCCAGGTACTGATTTGAATTTAGCCATCCATACTTCAAAAAATTATTTAAATGTTACTTTATACTTTATACTTTATATTAATTCTTTATACTTTTCTATTTTTTCCCGTTTTATTAAGTTTCATGTGCATAGCCATAAAAGAACACCAAATCAACCATTAAAAAAACAAAAAACAAAAAACAAAAAAAACAAAAGAAAAACAAAAAAACAAAAAAAACAACCCCCCCCCAAAAAAATCCCAGATCTCTTATTTTTTTTGCCACTTTGATTCCATACTGCATTTCCAGTTTTTCACTTTCCTCCTTTCCCACATTCTTGGTCAGCATTTTTGTCTTTAGTTTATTTAATTTGAAACCGGATAACTTGCCAAATTCCTCTAACGCTAAGTCCCGCCCCGCTCCTGATGGCCGTGCAGAGCTGCCTGCGGTCCCGGGATCAGCGCAGCTCTGCGCGGCCTCTGGGAGCCGGGGGTAAAGCCCCGCCCCGCCCCTGATGGCCGTGCAGAGCTGCCTGCAGTCCTGGGATTAGCGCAGCCTCCAATAATAGGTGCAACAATTCCTCTGTGGCCTCCTTACAGGTGTGATACTCATCACAAGCCACTATCAAGTATAAACGTACTGAAGTAGACCTTTTCCCCAGGTACTGATTTGAATTTAGCCATCCATACTTCAAAAAATTCCGGATGGCGGCGCAGAGCTGCCTGCAGTCCCGTGATCAGCGCAGCTCTGCGCGGCCACTGGGGAAAGGGGGCGAAACCCCGCCCCGCTCCCGATGGCCGCTCAGAGCTGCCTGCAGTCCCGGGATCAGCGCAGCTCTGCGCGGCCATCGGGAGCGGTTCGCGAAGTCCCGCACCGCTCCGGATGGTGGCGCAGAGCTGCCTGCAGTCCCGGGATCAGCGCAGCTCAGCGCGGCCATGGGAGCCGGGGGTGAAGTCCCGCCCTGCTCCCGATGGCCGCGTCGAGCTGCCTGCAGTCCTGGGATCAGCGCAGCTCTGCGCGGCCATGGGAGCCGGGGGCGAAGTCCCGCCCTGTTCCCGATGGCCGCGTCGAGCTGCCTGCAGTCCCGGGATAAGCGCAGCTCTGCGCGGCCACCGGGAGCCGGGGCGAAGCCCCGCCCCGCACCGGATGGCTGCGCAGGGCTGCCTGCACTCCTGGGATCAGTGCAGCTCTGCGCGGGCATCAGGAGCGGGGCGCGAAGTCCCGCCCTGCTCCGGATGGTGGCGCAGAGCTGCCTGAAGTCAAGTCCTTTGCTTTTCCTGTGTCCATCATGCACCATCTCTCTTGATTCTCATTTATTCAGCGGCTCCTGTAATCTGGGCAAGTCACTGGGTCACATACACAATACTGTGCATTCAGTATTATTATTATTATTAAATTTATATCCCACTCCTCGTTCGCGAGTTTGGATTTGATATCCCGCCTTTCACTCCCCTTCAGGAGTCTCAAAGCGGCTCACATTCTCCTTTCCCTTCCTCCCCCACAACAAACACTCTGTGAGGTGAGTGGGGATGAGAGACTTCAGAGAAGTGTGACTGGCCCAAGGTCACCCAGCAGCTGCATGTGGAGGAGCCGAGACGCGAACCCGGTTCACCAGATTACGTGACTACCGCTCTTAACCACTACACCACACTGGTTTTCCCGAGGAGCTTGGGGTGTTGTACACACTTCTCCCCTTCTCCATGTTATTCTCACCACAACCCTGAGAGGTGGATCAGGCTGAGAGATGGGGCCTGATCCATGGTCATGCCCAGTGGGGTTCATGGGTGAGAGGGGGATTTGAACCCTGGTCTCCCAAGCCCCAGTCCAACATGCTAATTACCACACTACACTTAGGGCAGTGTTTCCCAACCGGTGTTCCGCGGCACACTAGTGTGCCGCGGAACGTTGCCTTGTGTTCCGTGGGAGGGAGGCGGGCGAGTTACCTCGAAAAAAAGATTGAATCTTTAGGCATCGAGCTGGAGCCCCTGTATAATTCTAATGAGCAATATATTTTCCATAATATCCTAGCTAGACTAAAGGAGGTGGAGAGACAAAATATTATGGCAGCTGTAAACAAAATTTGCTCCCCCATATTCTATGATTTAAATATCTTAGATAGCAGAGTCAATTACGTCACTAAATTAATAATCCCAGCCCAACGTAGGGCTTTTATGCTGGCCCGGTTGAATGTCTTTCCCTCAGCATTTGTCTGGGGAAGATATCAAAACATCCCTAGAAACAAGAGATTCTGCAGATGCTCTATGAATGTCCCGGACACTGTAGAGCATATTCTCTTTCATTGCCCATTGTACAGTACGCTCCGTCAACGCGTGCTGTCCCCTCTTTTGGGTGGTCTGGAACCCCAGCAAGGTGAATGTGCGGGATTCTGCCTATCCGACGTTGACCAAAGGGTAACGGCGGGGGTAGCCGAGTTTTTGGCTGCAGTCCTCCAAGGAGCAGGTTAACAAGGAAAACCACTGATTTTATATGTATATATATATATATATGACTGTAGCCAACTGCTGCCTTTTTATATATATTTCAAGGCTTTTACATGTTATTTTCCTTCTTATGGTTTTTATTTGCATAATGCCTAATAAAGGCTTGATTTCATGTTTCATGTTAGGCGGCGAGAGGCGGGGCGGCGACGGCGAGCACACGCGGGGCGGCGAACGAGCGAGCTCCCACATCCCATCGCCGCTCGCTTCGGCCGGCCTACTGGAGGAAGGCGCGAAAACCTCGCGCATGCGCAGGCCTTCCGCCTGCGACAGCCCAGTAGGCCGGCCGAAGCGAGCAGCGATGGGATGTGGGAGGGAGCTCGCTCGCCGCCCCGCGTGTGCTCGCCGCCCGACTCGCCCGTCTCCCTCCCACGGCACACCAGCCTACCTCCGTGGGAGGGAGGCGGGCGAGTCGGGCGGCGAGAGGCGGGGCGGCGGCGGCGAGCGAGCTCCCTCCCACATCCCATCGCCGCTCGCTTCGGCCGGCCTACTGGAGGAAGGCGCGAAAACCTCGCGCATGCGCAGGCCTTCCGCCTGCGACAGCCCAGTAGGCCGGCCGAAGCGAGCGGCGATGGGATATGGGAGGGAGGGAGCTCGCCGCCCCGCGTGTGCTCGCCGCCCGACTCGCCCGCCTCCCTCCCACGGCACACCAGCCTACCTCCGTGGGAGGGAGGCGGGCGAGTCGGGTGGCCAGAGGCGGGGCGGCGAGGAGAGGCCGCCCAGCGTGGGGCTCTCGCCGTCTGCCTGCCTGGCTGCCTGCAAGCTCGGCGGGCAGCGCTTCCGTCCGCAGCGCCCGCCTCGCGGCTCTCATTCCCTGCCCCTGCCAAAGCTCACCCAGCCAAGCCGCGCTCTCCTTCCTGCCTCGCTTTGCTGCCTCCTCCCCCCCCACCCCCAAAGCTTGGAGGTTCCCCGGCAGGAAGGAGGGAACTTAATCCTCTCCAAGGGCTGCGGAAAACAGACATGCAAATGGGGGCTTGCCAGCTCTTCAAGCGCCGCCAGCTTTCTTCGGGAATTACCGCCCGCCGAGCCCGGTAACGCTGACAGGCCGAACCGCGGGGCTTGGCAGCGCAGCCGGCAGAGTGTGGGAAAGGGCGGCCGCCACGCGCCGGGCAAGGCGAGACTCGACGGGGAGGACACCGGCAGCAGCGCCCCCCCCCCGAAACCCGCTCCGGGCAGGTAATTCACAGAGAGTGGACAGAAGGAAGCCTTAAAGGGCTTCAGCCTCCCAGAGTGGCGGGGAATAATAATAATAATAATAATAATAATAATAATAATAATAATAAAATTGACAGGTGGTTTTTTTCTAGGTGAGGGGGTGGGGACTGTAATAACAAAAAAATCAGTTGTATATCAACCGCTGTTTTGCAATGAGGAATTGCAAATAAGGAAGATCAAAAGGAGAATGTTTTTTGGGGGCGGACTCTCTTCCTCTTCCTCCTCTCGTTCTTGCTCCTCTTCCTGGCAAAAGGGCTGCTGAGACCCCTTCTCTCTTGGGTGCCGGTGGGTGCTGTGACGTTGACGCTGCTGTGGCAAGTGCCTTTACTTAGCAGAGTGCATTACCCTTTACACAGGAGGGGAGGGAAAATAATTGAAACTTACACTTTCGTGCGTCCCTCCCGGCGCGACGCTGCGCGCTGACGTCACGGGGCTGTAATGGTGGTGTGCCTCGAGATTTTTTTCATCAAACAAGTGTGCCTTTGCCCAAAAAAGGTTGGGAAACACTGACTTAGGGCTCCAAAAATCCCATTACATCAGAAGAAGTTGATTTTGAAGTGTGCTGAAAACATATTTCAATACTTATTATGAAGGGGGGGATATGGAAAATCAACACAACAAATGTTCTTGTTCTCCCCCCTCCCTGCTCATAATTCAGTTTAAATGTATTCATGACCTATCCTTTGAACTTCACCATGGATCTCATCTCCCAATCTCCAAATTTAAAGTGCTGTCTTGAGTCAGCTAACAAAAACAAACAGGTCAGTTATTACCTCTCAATGCTCTTTTTGATTAAACTGTGCAGTCAAGCAAAAACTGTGGCTTCTTTGCCTGTATCCCTTTCATGGCATATTTATGCAGTTACTAATAATACATTAGTAATACAAAATAAGAGGTGATGATTATTCCCAGTGCTCAGTTTCTAAAATCAGCAGCGAGGGCTAGAAGCCTGCATGAGCAGCTCCGTCTTTTTCGGGGGCTTGGCTGTGGTCTGCCCAGGGGAGAGAGAAGGAAATGCACTCTGCACGCGCTCCGAGAGGCCTTCTTCCCCAGTCCACTTCTGCAGGGCTGGCGGGGCGGATGGATCCTGCACGGCGAGCCCGGGCTGGAGATGCCTTCAGGCCACGCTGAGGGCTGCTCTCGGTTTCCTACTGCTTCAACCATGTTTAGGGATCTGCGTCCCCCCCCCCCCCCAAAACAAGCACGGCTTCAGGCCCGAAGAACCTGGTCTGGCTCTGGTTTCCTCGGGGCAGAGCCCCTCCTCGCGCCCGCCCCTCGGGAACCGTGCTTTCCCTTCCCAGCCGGCCGGGTCCGCGCGTCTCTGGGCGCCGGCGGCGGCGGCGGCGCGCACGCGCCTTGCGTCTCCCGGGCTGGGCCGTTCCGCGGCCCGGCTCCCCTCCCCGCGCCGCCGCGGCTCCGCCCCCCCGGCTGTTCCGCTGCGCGCCGCGCCGCCCTCCGCCCAGCTCCGGACCCAAGATGGCCGCCGTGTCAGTTTGGGTCTTCGCCGCCGTCCGGCCTCAGGCTCCTGGGCTCCGCCTGGCGTAGGCCCCGGTAAGCAGCGGCGGCCGCGGCGGCGCCTCTCCGGCGGGCGGGCGGAGGGCGAGGGCGGGCGGGCGGAGGGGCGGCTCCGAGCCGGGCAGCGGCGGCGGCGAGAGGCGAAGGAGGCGGAGGCGGGGAGAAGCCGAGGGAGCGAGAGGCTGCGCGCGGGCATCGGGCGGGCGGGCGGGCGGCGGGCATCGGGCGGGCTCCTCGCGCCAGGCCCGGCCGCGGCCTGCTCCGGCCCGGCCCAGGCTCGCCGCACCAGGCCCAGCCGCGGCCTCGCCTCCCTCGGCGCCCGCCCGCCCGCCCGCCCGCCGGCGGCAGGTGCAGGCCAAGTCGGCCTCGGCGGCGCCAGAGCGAGCAGGCGGGCGGGCCTAGCCGGCGGGGCCGGAGCGCCGCCGCTTGGCATCCGGGCCGCCTCAGGCGAGGCCTCCTCGGCTTGGGCCGCGCTTCGCCGTCGGGGACCCCGCCGCTGGCGAGGCGGCTGGGCCCGCTGCCTCCTCCTGGCCCGGGGCCTGAGAGTGCGAGAGGAGAGCAGCGGCCGAAGGACGGAGAGGGCCCGCCGCCTCCGGACCCCGCTTGCGCTGCCGCTGCTTCTCCTTACATAAGGCCTTTTCTCGCTCGCTCTGGCGGCCAGTTGTTTATTGTTGCTTCTTTGAAACACACGCCCGGATGCGAGCGACTTTTCCTTTTCCCGACTTCGGAAGATGCGCGGCGCTTCCTTAGGCTTCGCGGCCACCCAGATCTTGCGGTGTTCAGACCTGAGCGCCCCTTGCAAACTTAAAAACAAAAACAAAAAAGGGACTCTAAAGAGGGTAAAAACTTTATCCCGTAAAGTTAGGGTAGGCGGCATTCTGGCTTATTTTTGGGCTCAAGGCGTGCAGTGCATTACGCCATAGTTCTTCTGTACATCCCTTGCAAGTTTAGGGAGTTTTAAAGTTTGTTCCCTTGCATCTTGGAGCCTGAGGTGGGAGACATGTGATTGCCACTCAAGCCCTGACCAGACCCCAACCATGCGCCGCTTGAGCAGGTGGTAGGGTTGTATACCTTCAGAAAGTAGCGTAGCTGCAACCTTCATGTAGGTGTTGGGTTGGCCCGACTGCTGTGAAAGGTTGGACTAGATGGGCTTCTGCAGCTTTCTTGTGGCAGTTGCCTTTGCCCCTCCCAACTTACCTTCTTTTCCCCCCAAATGATAGTGACTTGTCCAACCAGCTCGTTTTCTTGTAGTAATCCTGCAAGTCTCTTTCCTGGGTGAGGAGATGGAATGAGCTGGGTTTTCTATGCAATTTTCGTCTATACCTTTGGAGGATTTTGCCTCAGTTCTTTTGGTGGTTAGTGCCTTCTAAATGGTGTTTTGCTTCAAGTCCAGACTTGTTGAAGAATTGGCCCAATACATTGCCATTTTAAATGCCAAATCTTTAATTGCTTTCAGATTTTTTTTTAGACCAAATATTCTTGGACAAATTTCCCTTTTTTAACACAGCTATGCTGACGCTGTTGTGCTGAGGGGCTAGCAAAACTTTACAGTTAGGAGCTGCTTGTTAAAAAGTCAAATAACTCTGTTTTCTCTTTTTTCTTTCTTTCAGGCTTACCATTTTATTTACTTGTGTACCAGATTGGGAATGTAAAGAGCTGGAATGAGATGTGCTGAATTCGTCTCACTTGTATGATACACCTGCTGCTTTTTTTGGAGGGGGGGCATTGGAAAATATGAATCGGTTCCTAACAGGATATATATTTTTAAATGGAAAATAGGAAATCTTATGTTTGAAAAAGGAATTTGGGGCAAACAACGTGTATGCTATGGTTAACTGGTCCCTATCCTCCGATCATCTGTTTTCCCATTCTGTGAAACTCCTTCAGTATAGGGATAAGGGATAACGACTCTATGGATATACAGAAGTCTTCATCATGGTAAAACTCGCTAACCCGTTGTACACGGAGTGGATTTTGGAGGCAATTAAAAAGGTCAAGAAGCAAAAACAGCGCCCTTCAGAAGAGAGGATATGCAATGCTGTGTCTTCGTCCCATGGTTTGGATCGAAAAACGGTTCTGGAGCAATTGGAACTGAGTGTTAAAGATGGGACCATATTAAAGGTTTCCAATAAGGGACTTAATTCCTATAAGGATCCTGATAACCCTGGGCGAATAGCACTTCCCAAACCACGAAACCATGGAAAGTTGGATGGTAAACCAAACGTGGACTGGAATAAACTGATTAAACGGGCAGTTGAGGGCTTGGCAGAGTCCAGTGGCTCATCCTTGAAGAACATTGAACGCTTTTTGAAAGGGCAGAAGGATGTGTCAGCTCTATTTGCAAGCAGTGCCCCTTCCACCTTTCACCAGCAACTGCGATTGGCTGTCAAGCGGGCAATTGGCCATGGGCGACTCCTTAAAGATGGACCTCTGTACCAACTCAATACTAAAGCAGCCACAAATGCAGATAGGAAAGAGAGCTGTGAATCTCTTTCTTGTCTTCCTCCAGTATCTCTCCTTCCACATGAAAAAGATAAGGTAAGAACCACTTGCTAACCAGCTCTTGGGTGCTGAATGGCAGATTCAGTGTTTCACATTACTTTTACAAAAGTAACTTGTAAATTGTTGGTTTGTCAACTAAGAGTGTGAGCTGAGGACTCTCAGCTCAGCTCTGAACTCCCAAGTGGCTTTAGGCAAGGCCTTATCCCTCATCTTTCAATTTGCAATATGTGTGTGTCGGGGGGGGGGTAATGCCAGTTTACCTCATAGGTCTATTGTAAGGATTACTAAGAGAAGGCAGCTTTGCTCTGTCAGTTTTAAGCAGCATTATTAAAAGCACTACAGATATGCCTTGTGCATTTTATGGTGCATAGATTATTCTTTCCAAGCATTGGGCATTTTGTTTGGAGGAGAGCAGATCAATTTTAAACAGGCAGATTCGCAGGGAGACAGATATGTGGTGTCTATCCTTAAGCTGCATGTTAACTGCTCCTTGTTGGTGGGGGGCTTTTATCCTCTTCCAATGGGTGAATTAAATTTACACTTGCATTTTTGGCAGTTTAAGTTACACTGAGCTCTGTGTGTAGGGCCAGTGAATGAAGATAGTGAGGATGCGGCAAACCATAGTTTATACCTCCTACTCCTCCAACTCCTCCTCCTCCTCCATGAGCTGCTTTCCCCACCCTTGACATGCCCCCTTTTGCCCTGTACACTGGTGTTACTTTCCCCAGCAGGGCTTTTCTTCAGCCGGTGTAAGTCCATGAGCTGGGTAAGCTATTTATTTACACTCACATAAGGCCAGCTAAGTTGGGGTGGAGTTGATATGCTTCATCTTAACTTCTCCCAGATAATGTACCTGAGGTTTAGGATCCTAAACCTCAAAACTTCAGTATACTTTCTTTCCCAAATACACAGTATTGAATTTATTGTTAAGACCTTCCATGTCCTCTCACGTTTTGTCCTCACTGGGAAAGAGTGAGGGAAGCTGCTTTTAAGCAACTTTGGAAATGGGATGGGTGTGTATTTTAAATGGGAAGGTGGGGTTTGTATGTTAAAGAATGAGTAGCTGTTGATGTAATGAATGTGATAATCATAGAGACCTCCTATATGTTACATTAAAATCAACACCTGTCCTGATACTAAGTTTGGGAAAGCTGAAAGATAACTAACATTAGAAATTAATTTGTTTGTGCTGTATCATCTGACTTTTCAGTTAATATTACAACTCGCTCCTTCAGAATGGGCTCTACTTTCTTGCTTTGCCACTAAATAGATGAATAGATTCAAATAGATTCAGAGGCAGTAAGCTTCTCAATGCCTGCTACTGAGAGTGCTCTTATGCTCCGCTCCCCTGGCTGGTCACTGTGAGAGCAGGTTGCTGGGTGAGAGGAGCCATTGACGTGATCCAGCAGGCCCTTCTTGCATTCCTGTTGCCATGTCTCTGGACTGCTGGATTAAACAGGTCACTTGCCGGCATAGGGAATTTCAAAGTTGTAGTTTTACTTTCTGAAGTGACTATTTTCTTCGATGGTGTACCAAGTTTTATGTTGCACTGTTTCCCATCCTTCCTCAAAATTTGTTATTGCTAGTAAAAACCTGGTAGGTACTTTATTCTATCAACTAGTCCTAAGCTACCATTTCTCCTAATTGGGAGGAAGATTAGATTACTGGGAATGCAATGTGGTAGTAACAGCTGAAAGTTTTAAGTGCTGGTATACACTAGAAAGTCTAGAGATACCTAAGGGCCCATAAATGTAATTCCAATTGATCTTGGATGACAAGGCAGACAGTGACCTGTCTAGAGAAGAGAGCTGGCAGACTAGAGTTCACATTCTTGCTAAGCCACAAGCTGGTTGGATGACAGGTATTTGGCCGTTGGCCTTGGCTCACCTTCCGTAGAGTGAGAAGAGCACTGGCCTGCCTATTTGACAGGGATGTGATTAAGAGCTTTGATTGCCATGTGTAATTTACTGTAGTGAATTTAGCACATGGGATGAGGAAAAAGCTGGGGATTTTGTGAATCAGTTATATTGCCAGGTCTGTGACCATATAATTTATTGTTGATATCACATACTGTCATTCTTCTAAGACAGGAAGTTTCTGTCTTTAAAGTAGCCCCTGTTCCTAGCTTTTGTGGGCTTGGAAAATCATGTTGAACATTGCAGTTATACAAGATTTAGATATTATATATATCTTAAGTATAGAAATCCAATGGTACCTCGGATTAAGAGATACTTCATTAGAAATGAAGCAGACATTGGTTATTTGCAAATGAAAAATAAAGTGTAGCACCAATAACTTTAAACGATGTCCTGTCAATCTTAATTTTGTTGACTGTTTCAAATAGTCTGCCAACCTCATTTGCTCTTGGTAGATAAAAGTTTGAAATCTGTGGTTGTGATGTGAAGACATTACTAAGGTAGCAACGGTGACCATTGTCTAACTCAGTTGATACATAGAGTAAACACTGTTAGTCAGTAATGCTACAAACTTGTCATCTTGGAAATCTTAAATATTGGGATACAGGAAAAAGATATTACATGATCCAGTATAGCAAGTAGCATTGGTGAAGGCCAGAGGAAGTCTATAAAGTTTGTCATAGTAGCTGTTCTCCCTATTGATCTCATTTGTAGTAGTTTGGGTTGCTTTTGACATGAGAGCATTCTTCCTGACTTACAGTGGTAATGGGTTGTCCACTCTCATGAATGCACCCATTCCTTTTGGAAACATTACCCTTCTTCCAAAGAGTAAAGGTGGTGTAAGGTAAAGGTAAAGGGACCCCTGACTGTTAGGTCCAGTCGCGGACGACTCTGGGATTGCGGTGCTCATCTCACTTTACTGGCTAAGGGAGCCGGCGTACATGTGGCCAGCATGACTGAAGCGCTTCTGGCGAACCAGAGCAGTGCATGGAAATGCCGTTTACCTTCCTGCCGGAGCGGTACCTATATATCTACTTGCACTTTGACGTGCTTTCGAACTGCTAGGTTGGCAGGAAGTGGTGTAGAAGGGGATTATGTAGTTTTACATCCATAATACAGTGGTACCTCGGGTTACAGATGCTTCAGGTTACAGATGCTTCAGGTTACAGACTCCGCTAACCGAGAAATAGTACCTTGGGTTAAGAACTTTGCTTCAGGATGAGAACAGAAATCGCGCAGCAGCGGTGCGGCGGTAGCGGGAGGCCCCATTAGCTAAAGTGGTACCTCAGGTTAAGAACGGACATTCCAGAACGAATTAAGTACGTAACCAGAGGTACCACTGTAATATTGTCTGGTAGCTGAGGCTGAGAAATAATGACTGATACAAGGTCTGCTTCAAGGTTGAGCAGCATTTTGAATCCGCTATTCTGTTGGCCATTTCCATTTCCTATGGCAACTTATGCGAAGATTAATGGTTAAGAAAACATTAATTTCTTAAAGGTGCATGTGAGAATTTCATCAGGCATTCTCTTCTAGCAATCTCTTTTTGGTTGATGTCCTGTTTACACACATCCCTTCTGGTGTTAGAAGCTCAGATATATAGGCTAGGTGCCAAATGGCACCTGAAATCTATGTTGTGGTTACCACAATGGAATGTCTGTTCACCAGGGGGTTGGACTAGATGACCCTCAGAGTCCCTTCGAACTCTATGATTCTGTGATCTCAACTGCATTGCTTGACTGTAGCTTGCCCTTACAATTCACTTGTCCCAGTATTCAAAAAGGAAAAAAGCACACACAGGGGAAATGGAAATGGTATTAAATATGAACTAAGGCAGAGGTTTTTAAACTAGTTGCCAACCTGGCACCCAGAAATCTCCATGTAGTTGCAATTGGACCCACACCATTAGCAAAACGCGTCTGGTGCCTGGTTGGTTTCGAACGCTGGTCCCTTCTATTAAAGGATCTGATACAATGATGCCCCTGTTGCTGGATCCTCTGTTTGTTGTTGATTCTCTGTTTGTAACTACAGTCATACTTTGGATCCCGAACGCCCTGGAACTCGGACGTTTTGGCTCCCAAACACCACAAACCCGGAAGTTATTGTTCCTGTTTGCAAACAATTTTTGGGGGAACCTGAATGTCCGATGGGGCTTCCGCGGCTTCTGATGCTTCTTTCAGCCAACCAGAAGCTGCAATTTGGTTTTCGAACATTTTGGAAGTCGAACGCACTTCCAGAACGGATTCTGTTTGACTTCCAAGGTACAACTGTACTAAGATTGCAAGGCTCCTTCTGGGCGCAGAGGGAGTCACTTGGAGTCCACTCCGCCCACCCCCACCCCTGAAATATCTGGAATACAGCTGCTGGATATTCCATGGAGAGAAATGAGAGAGCCACTGCTTGATGGGAAACCCTGACCGTTGCTGCGTGTTTAACATAGCAGTATTGTGGCTAACGTAGGGGAGGTAGCTGAAGGGCGGGTAGGTATGCTGAACTTCTAAGGTAGTCATCTCAAGCCATCTTACTAGAAATAAAAAATTCCATTGAATTCTGTTCTGAAATAATTCTGAATAGAAATGCTTTGGAGGGGGCTGTTGAGAGCATAGCGCTTACCTAGAATAGATCACATGTCTTGTCTGGGGTTAGGTTTTGAACATGGGAACAAACTCACACACACAAAAGTTCTTTTGAGCATTTGGCAAAGCTTTCAAACTGAGTCTCTAAAGCTTTCCAACTGACTATGTCTAAATCCCTTCTAAGTTTCAAATCTGCATGCTAACCCTTTATTGATTTTTTTTCTCAACAAGGTGGTGCCATAGATTTAAGTAAATTATATTTCATGCTGTCTGGTATTTAACTTCCACTTCAACAGTGAAATATGTTTTTGTACATTCTTGCCAGCTTTATTTCTAAATTCTCACTATGCTGTTGTAGGTGCACCATGTCAGTGCTTAAAAGGATTGCCTGATATAAAGGCATAAAAACATTTGGCAATCCAGCATATGTTAGCAAAAAGGTATTGCTTTGAGAGAGACAGACATTCCCTCCAAAATAAGATAATCTAAAAGTTGAAGTCATCAAAATAGAGTGGGACAGACATTTCAGTCACACTGGTCTTTGCTTAACTCTCTGTGCTGAGCCCTGCAATTCACTGGCTGGTCTCGGGCAAATAACATCCTTATGGTGACTTATTGATAAGTTGTAAAGTATATAATACCTCCCTCCCCCCAGTTATATAAATTGTTTTCCTAGTCTTTTCAATATCAAGACCCAAAGATTTACCGGTAACCCTGGCTTCACAAATGTTGTAGCAATGGTCTCCCAGTAATGTAATGCTAATCCCCATACTCTTAAGCATTTCAGAGAACATGTTGTCTGTAGTGGTTCTTGAATGTTTTCGAGGGATTTATTTGAATAACAACCTTGTTCATTCATATGGTGTCTAACTTCTTCTGACATTTTAAGCACTTGTTCACACTGTAGCCTTGAAGGCTGAAACCACTCTTGTCTTTTTAATCTAACTACTTGGTTAAAATGCCTAGTTAAAGGAAAGGAGGGCTTTTTAAATACTTTGTACTTTATGAAAATAAATGGGAGAGGAACCTATTTTGCATAATTGCAAGTAAAACTCTATGTACAACAGTAAGTACATACTGCAAGTTTTAGGTGTGGCTGAATTAGGGTGTTGGTTGTGTAGAAATGAACTTGGAAGTTATTTGTGTGAAACTTCTTGTGTCTGTGTTGGGTGATGTAATTACCAGCTCACAGTTTTTCTAGTTCCACAGAATCCCACCTGACATTCCTGTTTGGATATAGCTGAATTATTTTAATCATGATAAACCTTGATAGCTGTTGGATACCTTTGGATAGGGCAATACCTGAAGTTATGGTATATTGTGACAACTTTGAATATTGAATAGCTCTCATACAAGGAAAGTATTATTTTATTTAAAACCATGGCTATGGATTCTTTGGAGGAAATTATTTTGTAGATGCTTATGCTTTAGAGAGATTCCTCAAGTTCTGCTCCTGTTTATCATAGTAAGGGATTTCCTTGGCACTGAAAACTTATGGTAAATACAGACTACATTTAGACAAATTGCACAGGACTCCTTTATCACTAGGTGGAGCTCTTGAGTCGCAAAAACTGACTGGCGACCAATTAATTTCGGATGCTGTTTATGTAGTGTCCTGAGTGTTGCGGTCTGTTTTGAAACAGTGGAAAATTGTGCAGAGGTTTGGGCGTGTTGTGTTTTCTGTGATGCAGCCTTCTCAGTAGTTTGCTTTTTTGCCGTCTGATATTTTAAGGGTACAATTGTTTATCCTATGCCTTTCAATTTCATTCTTTCTCCACCACTCTAGAAGTGTTGAATGCAAAAAGGTGAATGATATATCAAGTCAGCAGTGTTGCTAACGTTCCCTGTCATAGAGCTGGTTGAACAAGTGGGACTTTAAATAAGTCAAGTTTGACTTTTGATCTCAACAGAAACTGCTGGAGGAGCTGCCCAGGATCTGAATTTGTGATCCCTGTAAAAGACATCATCACCATCATAATCATCATCATCATCCTCATCATAATTTTATTATTTGTGCCCTGTCCATCTCGCTGGGACTCCCCAGTGACCTCATTTGAGATGATGCTGTGACCATTCTCAGAGAAGAACCATGTGGCCAGATGTGTTTGGGCTCCTTCGTGGTCTACCCATACCCATTTATCTCATTTCAGTTGGAAACAATAGCATCCACTATCCATGGGAATCTGAAGTTTGGGGTGGGGGTGAGGAGGAACAACAAATATCAAGTATTTTTTTCCTCTTTGCTTTCAGCTGATTATAGGGGGTGTTCTTGAGAGAACACTATTCAAGGTTGCATACACTTTTAAGGTCAAAATTTCTAAAGGGTAATGTGATCTGCTAGCAAAATTCAGAATTTTTAAATTTTAATGTTAACGTGTTGTGTCTAGTTTTCACTTTCTTTTGGCAGATACCTTATTTTATACAATACTCTTGATTTGTGAAAGTCTTATGACTAGGTGCAAATTGCATATATTGTTTATCTCTGCCTCCTATACCTGCAGTGCCAGAGGTAGAGTGAAACTCCAAATTCACTACTGCCGACCTATGCAGCTGGTGGCTTGCTTTTCTTTTTCTTTTCGTTTTGCTGGGAGCCAGAGGAGATTCTGAAGGCAATGATGTCGGAGAGAAGTCTGCTGGCTTCATTTTGTGATAGAAAGTGAGGGGTGATGGAGGCAAACACACTGTGCCAAGTGACCATCTAGGTGAGCAGAGAAAGTTCAGTGGCTAGCAAATAATTTGAAGGAGAACTGTCAGTTACAAAGCCCTTCCTAGCTTGCTTGGGCCCAGGGGTGGTGGAGGGGCTGCCCATTTTCCTTTCTCCTGATTTAATTTTTTAATTTCTCCTCTCCTTTTGCCATCAGTGAGAAAAAATCACCAAACCAGCTCCAGGGCTTGTTTTTGGGAACTTTGTGCCTTTGAATCTGGATCTCCTGTCATACACCCTTGACATACCGTATTGACCCGAATATAAGCTGTACCCACAAATAAGCTGCACCTTTAAAATTCAAGGGGGGGGGAGACAATACCCAAATAAAAGCCACTCCCTTAAATTTCCACAGGCACTCACACCTGTAAATGTCAAATGTAGAAGAAAATTCTACAGGTCCTAGAGAGGACTTCTGGCACTGCTTGCCCCATGCTCTTGGCTGCACACTGGGCTGGGGGGGGGGAGCCTTGCTACATTGTTGGTTGCCTTTCCGCTTCCTCCCTTCCTGGCCTTGGGGGGAGGATGGGGGACTACGCGTGGAATGGGTGCCGCTTCCCCATGCTCCCAGTGTGTTTGTCTTGGCGGGGGCCACTTCCCGCATTCCTGACAGCATTACAGGCTGAGGGGGAGCCGTGCCACAGTGCCAGAGGTCTCTCCCCCCCCCCCCCGTGTTCTTTCCTACCCAGCTTTGGAGGAGGCTGGAGGAGCTGCTGACAGGACGGGAGGGGAGCGATATCTATATCGTAAAAGCCAGGTTTTGTAAGGTCGCAAATTTAAGCCACACTTTAACTTTTCACCGTTGGAATTTGGGGGGAAAGTGTGGTTTATATTCAGGCCAATATGGTACTCCCTATTATTTCTGATGGCATAATTCTGGTAGTAGAACTGCACCCATAGAATTTAGGCCTCTGAGTGCAAAAGTGCTTGGGTGCAAGTTAATGTTGTGCCCTGAGGATGCTCAGCCAGACTTTGGCCAGCTTTAGGATTGTGGTAAGGTAGTTTCCATTTAACGTCTTCAGAACCATTAGGTAGATACTTTTTTATCATGATGAAACTGATAAGAGGTTTTAGCTTAATGCTACACTTTGATTTTAAAATTTGCCATCAGGAATACAGTTAAACTATTATTTAAAGTAATAGTTCAAGTTAGTAGAGAGTAGCTGTAACTTGCTTCAAATAGGTCTTCTCTTCAGTATTTTTGTAAAATTTGTCAGATATCAGGCACAGTGGACCGTTTTTCCACCAGTGTTCAAAATTAACCGGTTGCCAGTTGTTGTTTTTGTAACTCTGGAGCACTACCTAGTGACCAAGTTGATATTTCCAGTCTTGTGGTTTGTGACTGTCCTTGGACTGAAGCCTTCCCTTTCTGCCTGCTCCCCAGGAAGCCTTTTAATGTGCTAAATGAACTGTGAAGAAGCTGGGGGTGGGGTGGGGAGGAAGATAGTAGCTTTGGAGAAACAGAACAGCGGTGTGGGGAACACCTTTTAAACTGGTGCATATTCTATAAAATATAATCTTTTAGAAATAGAAGAAAGAGGTGTGTGTGGAATTGTATGATCTTTTAAGTGCAAGGGATTCAGAATGACCTATCAACATTTATAATTCAAACTACAAGAGGTCAGTATTACTTGCACTGGTTGTTGTTGTTTTTTACTGGAAGTGAATAAAGTGTTTTTCTTAGGGAAATCCCATTTTTTATGTCAGAAGAAATGACATTTTAGGGTTTGTATAAATGTATGAGGGTTTTCATGCTAAATCCTAGATGTTTATAAAGAAGGGTAGCTTTTTTTAAGTGCAAACATTTCCCATAGACTTCCTCTCATCTACACTCATGGAGTTAAGTCACTACAGCTGCTATAGTACCGTATTTTTTGCACCATAACACTCACTTTTTTCCTCCTAGAAAGTAAGGGGAAATGTCTGTGCGTGTTATGGAGGAAATGCCTATGGGTGGCATGCCTATGGATTTTCCTCCTCTAAAAACTACGTGCGTGTTAAGGTCGGGTGCGTGTTATAGAGCGAAAAATGTGGTAATTTGCAAAGGGGCCAAACCTTAAAAGATACCAAGGATCTTGAAATGGACTTTTTTGCACAGGTGCTCCTTTACCATTTACACAAGAAAGTGCTTTGCTTGCAGTAATAAAAACATTAGAACTTTGAAAATAATCACGTTATGTGGGCATGAATGGACAGAGTGAGACAATATCCCTCACTGGTAGCTCCACTTATCACAGAAGCTGTGACTTTGCAAACTGAAAGAAAATAGTTACAGGTAGGCTTTTTCCTCTAAGACCAATTGCAGTCGTTAACAGTGGTCAACAGGTTTACCACACCTATCAGCCAATCACTCATTCCCACAACCCTTGTGATGAATACCCCTCCCCACCCTTTCACTATATACAGTGATACCTCGGGTTACAGATGCTTCAGGTTACAAACTCTGCTAACCCAGAAATAGTGCTTCAGGTTAAGAACTTTGCTTCAGGATGAGAACAGAAATCGTGCTCCGGCGGCGCGGCAGCAGCAGCTGGAGGCCCCATTAGTTAAAGTGGTGCTTCAGGTTAAGAACAGTTTCAGGTTAAGAATGGACCTCTGGAACAAATTAAGTACTTAACCTGAGGTACCACTGTATAAGGGTCTGGTGACTTCTGTTTCAGTGTATCTGAAGAAGTGTGCACGCACATGAAAGCTCATACCAATAACAAACTTACTGTAGTTGGTCTCTAAGGTGCTACTGGAAGGAATTTTTTTATTTTGAAAGAAAATAGTTCACCCCAGTGAGAGCCAGTGTAGTGTAGTGGTTAGAGTGCCTGTAGGACTAGAACGTGGGAGACCTGGGTTCAAATCCCCACTCAGCCATAAAGTTCACCGAGTGTTACTGCCTAAACTTAAATCTCAATGTGCTCTGTGTAAGACCTGTTTTGCTATGGCTGGTTACAACCCTCCAAATACCACAAATTGCAAAAAGAACCAAATGAAATCTCTACGAAAAAATAAATAGGAAGTGCTGCTGCATCGGGGGGGGGGGGGAGTGGTGGTGACTAGCCATTCTATTTTTTGCTCTCATAACCCAGGTTTCAGGAGCCATGTGGCAAATAGCTTTTCTAACACTGGTTTTCACATGTAACACTCAGGCAAACCATGGCCAAGTATGAATGTGCAGTTACTCACAGCGCAAATCATGGTTGCTTCCCTGCTTCCCTGTTGTCATTTAGTCGTATCCGACTCTTCATGACCCCATGGACCAGAACATGCCAGGCACTCCTGTCTTCCACTGCCTCCCAGAGTTTCGTCAAATTCATACTGGTCGCTTCTATAACCCTGTCCAGCAATCTTCTCCTCTGTCGTCCCCTTCTCCTTGTGCATTCAATCTTACCCAACATCAGAGTTTTTCCCCAGAGAGTCTTCTCTTCTCATGAGGTGGCCAAAGTATTGGAGCCTCAGCTTCAGAATCTGTCCTTCCAGTGAGCACTCAGGGTTGATTTTCTTCAGAATGGATAGGTTTGATCTTTTTGCAGTCCATGGGACTCTCAAGAGTCTCCTCCAGCACCATAATTCAAAAGCATCAATTCTTCGGCGATCAGCCTTCTTTATGGTCCAGCTCTCACTTCCATACATCACTACTGGGAATGCCATAGCTTTAACTATACGGACCTTTGTCTGCAAGGTGAGATGCTGTCTAGGTTTGTCATTACTTTTCTCCCAAGAAGCAGGCGTCTTTTAATTTCGTGACTGCTGTCACCATCTGCTGTGATCATGGTGCCCAAGAAGGTAAAATCTGTTACTGCTTCCATTTCTTCCCCTTCTTTTTGCCAGGAGGTGATGGGACCCATGGCCATGATTTTAGTTTTTTTGATGTTGAGTTTCAGACCATATTTTGCACACTCCTCTTTCACCCTCATTAAGAGGTTCTTTAATTCCTTCTCACTTTTTGCCATCAAAGTTGTGTCATCTGCATATCTGAGGTTGTTGATATTTCTTCCGGCAATCTTAATTCCGGCTTGGGATTCATCCAGTCCAGCCTTTCGCATGATGTATTCTGCATATAAGTTGAATAAGCAGGGAGATAATATACAGCCTTGTTGTACTCCTTTCCCATTTTTGAACCAATCAGTTGTTCCATATCCAGTTCTAACTGTAGCTTCTTGTCCCACATAGAGATTTTTCAGGAGACAGATAAGGTGGTCTGGCACTTTCATTTCTTTGGGGCTAAACCATGGTTAGGCTTAGTGTTAACATTCAAAACTGGGCTGATGGTTTGTCTCACTCCAGACAAATCATGAACTGTAGCCAGGGTTTGTTCATGACTTCTCACTTAAGCTTTGTCCACAGGAGACAACCATGAGCTTGGGTTCCTGCATAACACTAAGCCAAATCATGGCTTTGCTCTGGGTAGTGTGGCAGCCGCAGCAGGACGAGGGGTTTTAGGACAGAAGTGGCTGGGTTAGTAACAGATTGTTTTGAATGATATAAAAATAAGTAAAAGCAATTTAAATCACTGACATAAGCAAGTTTCCAACTTTTTTAATTGGTGTATTTCCTGAATAAGCGTACATACTTATAAATTGGTCACTGTGATAAAGATGTGTTTGTAATGAAATAGAACTCTTAGGTAGTATAATCCAAAACCTTTAGTCATGCATTCTCCATGCCTCCCTGCACTGTGTAATTTATATATCATAGAGCGG
This sequence comes from Podarcis vaucheri, assembly GCF_965113315.1. Lineage (NCBI taxonomy): Eukaryota > Metazoa > Chordata > Lepidosauria > Squamata > Lacertidae > Podarcis > Podarcis vaucheri. The sequence continues at coordinate 93,358,423 of NC_138765.1, forward strand.
GGCAACTGTAAAATGAAGTATTTGTGTTTATTATTTTTCCAGCTTTAAATTACACTAAGCAAAACTAATTCCTTCATTTTCAAGTGTCCGAAACTTTCAGAACCAGAGCTAGTAGTTAACCTGGCCCATCAGTGTTTCTTCATGAGTTGGATATTAAATATCATGCTCTGCTATTGACAATTCATAATTTCATAAATAAAATATGTTGTATCCGATGCTGCAGGTGTGGTGTTCTGCTCATACAATGGGAATTCCTCTTCCTCTCTCTTTTTTTTTAAAAAAAAAATATTAAAAGTTTAAGAATTAAAGAAAAAAGTAAAAAAGAAAGAGAAAAAATAAACAATACAAATCAATACATTACAATACATATAGAAAAACAAAAAACACAATACATCAAAACAAAAACAAAAGCAAAAACAGTTACAAACACATCCAATATTTCCATATCTTTATCTTACATTAACTATAATAATAATAATTTATTATTATTAACTTGTTTCATCGACCTCCTCACACCTCCCTTTTTGTGTTCTAGTTATTAATTATTTCAGCAAATCCTTTCCATCTTTCACTGTTTTCTTTCATTTAATTATCTTAATTTATTTTAACCTTATCTTACCATTAAAACCCTAAAACTTACCGTATTTTTTGCCCTATAGGACACACTTTTCCCCCTCCAAAAATGAAGGGGAAATGTGTGTGCGTCCTATGGGACGAATGCAGGCTTTCCCGGGCTTCCTGCAGCTCTGCGCCACCCTCCGGATCCCGGCGCAAAGCCGCGCGGGGCTCCAGAGGCTGGTGCAGAGCTGCCTGTGCTCCAGGGCTTCCTGCAGCTCTGCGCCACCCTCCCGATCCCAGTGCGAAGCCGCGCGGGGCTCCGGAGGGTGGCGCAGAGCTGCCTGCGCTCCAGGGCTTCCTGCAGCTCTGCGACACCTTCCCGATCCCGGCGTGAAGCCGCGCGGGGCTCCGGAGGGTAGCGCATAGCTGCCTGCATTCCGAAGCCTGGTGCGTGCTGAAGAGCGCCCCCGGGCTTCGCGCACCTCTCCGCAAGCCTGGGGAGACCGGCGCGGCTCCCTAGGCTTGCAGATAGCAGGCTGTTCTGGGGGCTGGGGTCGGGGGAAGCTCGGGCTTCCCCCGCGCCTGCCCTGTGCCTGGGGAGGGAATTTTTTTTTTCTTTATTCCCCCCCCCAAAAAAAATTAGGTGCGTCCTATGGGGCGAAAAATTCGGTATTTATGCTTAACTCCTTATAACATTTCTACTAAAGCCATATAATTTCACTGCAACATTTTTCTAACACTCATTAATTTTGCAACATTTCTCTAAATAAATTTTCTAAACTTTTTTTTCAATCTTCTTCCACCGTCTCTTCTCCCTGGTCTCGGATTCTTTCTATCAATACCATATGGTCCATCAACCTGGTGACCTTCTGTCTGAGGCTCTTAACTCTCTTCCATGTCCCTTCTGCAGATCTTCTTCATATTTATACATGCACTTTATCTTCTGCTGATCTTGTTCTTAATTTCCTTCCTTTGGCACTGAGGAGTAAGTAGATCTCGGGGAAACTCCAACCTAACAATGTCTTTATTCCTTCTCGACAGATCAGCCCATTCTCCATAGTCAGAACTAAAGTCCAAAAGATATTTCAGAGCGCCACTCTCCCCCTGACCTAAATCCAGATCCCAAAGGCCAGAGCATCCCTGCATAGGAGGATCTATCCAACTTTCCTTCTCCAATCCAAGCAGGGCTCCATCCCACCAAATCTGGCTTTCTCTAGATTCGATCATAAAGGGCAACAGCTTATGTTCATCAAATTGCCTCTGTGAGGCCAGGGCTCTCTTCACTTGAATTACTTGAGGTTCAACAACAACTTTCTCCTTCGTCTTCTCCACAACTTGCCATGTCAAAACAGATTCCTGGGTCAATTCCTGGATAATTTCTGTATAGGTATTCCCTTTTTGTCCCAACTCAGTCATTTTTTGTCCCATATTGTCAATTTTAGTAATTATCACATCCATCTACTCATGAATTGCAAAATGCAATCACCAAGGCTTCTTCTGTCAACATTCTTGTCCAAGGTCAGAGTCTGATTCTCGCGCTCTTTAATCTCTGCAGCTGGAAAATTCCCCAGCTCCACGCCTGCAACAGTTTTAAAAGCTCCCTCTAGGGGAAACAATTTCTATTTGTATCCATCCTTTTAAACGCAGATCCAGCAACAGAATTAGTTTCAATTTTCAGTTACTTTTTTTATACCTTTTTAAGCGCAAAAGGAAACAATGGAAAGAATATATTTCTCTTATTCAGCTATCTGTCAACATACGTGTCAGGGCTGCTTCCAGATCCCAGCTCACAGAGGATCACGCTAGCCAGCGTTCACTTTATAAAAGTCTTTATTGAGTTACAGTTTCCAATTCCAAGCTGCAGCGTGCAGCCCTACGTCTTATAAGCTAGACCGGCGAAGCTCCGTCTGAGTCCCCGCCTCCTGTACACCAACTTAATACCCTAGCCTTACTCCACCTTTTCCGCCTGACCGTTCTTCTCTGGGTCCCTCTGCCCCCCGTGGTCTCTTCCTTCCGGGACTCTTCTGACGCTGACCCCCCGGACCCTTCTGTCTCCTTGCGGCGGGCTTTAGGACCTGGCTCCCTTTCCGGGCTGCTTACTGTGCCGCCTTCCTGTGCATTTGAACTTGGCGCGCGCGCCCAACCTTCCACTTTCCGCTTGACCGTTTCTTCGCTCTCCGATGGAGGTGTGGCCACTCCTGACTCATGTCCTCCCCCCTGCGGCGAGCCGCCGGATCCCGATGCCTGGCGCCCTTCCTCCCCACTGCGCTCTGTTGGGGACGTTGGCCCCGATTTCCAACTGCTGCTCTCTGAACCCCCTTTTGTCCCTTCTTCCTGGGGTGTCCCCCTAAGCTCCCCCCTTGCTCTGGTCACTGGCGCTCCTTTCTGTGAATCTTCCGATTCACTGGAAAGACTCGGAGATCTCGGGTCGTCGTCATCGCTCATCTTTCCTTCGGACTCCTCCCTCTCGCTCTCTGTTTCCTCCCTTGCCCTCGCCTCTGCTCCTGAACCCCTGACATCCATCCCCCCTCGAAGCCCCCCCTTCCCCCCTCCCCTCCTTCAGGTGTGGGTGCTGGGCGCTCCATTGTCATGGGGGCGAATGCCGGATACAGTTCGCTTCCTGTGGCGGGCATCCAACTGAAGACTTCCGGTTCTTCCTCCCTGCGCTCGTCGACGACGGTCACCTCCTCTTCCATCTCTGTGCCGCCGTGCTCGAACCCAAGATCCTCCCCGAACACGTCCAAGTCAGTCTCTGCCTCGGTCGCTCCCGGATCCGTCGCTCGAGCTGGACCCTCCAGCCACTTCCTGCGCCACTGCTCCTCTGGTCGATCATCCCACCAATACGAGGGTTCTGAGGCCGATCCCGAGGGTGACCCCTCCGGGGAACGCGTGTCCAGTGTCGGTTCCTCGTCCGAGTCGAACCCCCGGAACGTGCTGGCGGAAAGCGTGGGTGTGAAAAGCCAGTCGTCGAAAAACTCGGCTGGCATGGGCCTGTGCGGGAAGAGGGCATGAAACTCGTCTTTGAGCAGAGGTTCCTCCAAAGCGTAGCCTGGCACCCAGCTGTTGGCACTGGCTGAGGTGCCCTCTCTGGCGAGAAGGTATTCCAGTCCCTCTTCCCCCCATCTAGAGTCCAAAATCTCTGTGACCTCGTTGATGGGCTCCTCCTGTGGCACTCCCGCCTGCTCGCTCCCCTCCCGGAGCGGACTCGGTGCCGTTCCCGGTTCCTGAAATCTGTGAGGAGCCTTGTAGGGAGTGAGCACCGATCTGTGGAACACCGGATGCATTCTGGATCCCTCCGGAAGTGTCAGCCGGAAGGCCACACCGGGTTGACCTGTGCCTCGACTTGGTAGGGCCCCAGTTGCTTATGCCCTAGCTTCTTCTTTGCTAACAATCTGGCCGGCACCGCGTGGGCTGCCAACCAGACCCAGTCTCCCACTTGGATCTCTTCGCCAACCCTCCTGTGTTTGTCCGCTTGCACCTTGTATTCGTGCGTAGCTAGCTCCAGCTGCCACCGGAGCTGATCGTGGACCTCCTGTAACTCAGACGCGAACGCGTCCGCTGCCTGCGGCTCCCCCTCTCCCATTCTTTCCAGTCCCGGGAAGGTTCTGGGGTGCCTTCCATTGTTGGTGAAGAACGGCGTCACCCCTGTGGACACGTGCTTCGTGTTGTTGTAGGCGAACTCGGCGAGAGGCAGGTAATCCACCCACGTCGCAGGCTGTTGGTTCGCATAACATCTCAGGTACTGCTGCATGATGGCATTGACTCGCTCCGCTTGTCCGTTGGTCTGCGGGTGTCTCGCCGACGCCAGGTTGATCTTGACGTTCAGGAAGCCCATCAGCTTCTGCCAGAAGTTCGAGATGAACTGTCGCCCCCGGTCGGACAGTATAGACCGCGGCAGACTGTGAACCTTGAACACGTGATCTATGAACAGTTTGGCGGTTTGTTCCGCCGTGGCCACCTTCGCACACGGAATGAAGTGCGCCATCTTGGTGAACAAGTCCACCACCACTAGCACTGCTGTCTTGCCCCTCGAGCTGGGTAGATCCGTGACAAAGTCCAGGGCCACTCTCTCCCATGGTTCGAATGGGGTTTGCAGCGGTTCCAGCAGCCCCACCGGCGGTCTGCGCACTGGCTTGGCCCTCTGGCAGGTGTCGCACCTCGCCACGTAGTCTGCGACTTCCCCTCTCATTCTGGGCCACCAGAAGTCTCTAGCGACTAATTCCATCGTCTTCTCCGTGCCAAAATGCCCGGCGGTGGGCGCGTCGTGCAACTGCTGCAGTACCTTGGCGCGAAGTTCGTCGCCCGGCACGTAGATGGCCCCTTTACGGATGAGCAATCCATCGCGCTCCTGGAACTCGTCGGTCGTCGCTGTTCCCCTGTGCACCTCTGCCAATTTTGCTTGCACGAAGGCGTCGTCCTCCAGGTATTGCGATTTACGGGATAGTGCATCCGCCATGACGTTGGTGTCTCCCGGGACATACTCTATTCGGAAGTCGAAGTCCGCAAAGAACTCTGCCCAACGTATCTGCCTCTGGTTCAGGAACCGCACTGTGCGCCAGTGCTCCAGATTCTTGTGGTCCGTGCAGACCTGCACTGTGTGCTTAGCGCCGATCAGGAAGTGCCTCCACGCCTTGAAAGCTGTGTGAATGGCGAGCAACTCCCTGTCCCAGATGGTGTAGTTCTGTTCCGACTTGGTGAGCTTCCTGGAGTAGAACGCTCCCGGCCTCCAAGCCCCCTGCGGGTCTCGCTGCAACAGGACTGCTCCCACGGCTCTGTCTGAAGCGTCCGTCTCCACCCTCATCGGTCTGCTGGGGTTGACATGCAGTAGCTGCTCTTCCGACGCGAAGAGACGCTTGAGTGCCTGAAAGGACTGCTCCGCCTGCTCCGTCCAGATGAACTTCTTTTTCTTGGAGCTGAGCGTGTCTGTGATGGCCGCCGTCTGCATTGCAAACCCCTTGATAAACTTGCGATAGAAGTTCGCAAAGCCGATAAACCGCTGGACCTCCTTCCGGTTGCGCGGGCTTTTCCAATCCAACACAGTGCGAACCTTGGCGCTGTCCATGGCGAGCCCCTTGTCTGACAACTTGTAGCCCAGGAAATCCACCTCCGACACGTCGAACTGGCACTTTTCCAGCTTGGCGTACAGCCTATGCTGCTGTAGTCTGCTTAGCACTTCCTTGACGTCCCTGTCGTGGGCCTGCTGCGATTCAGAAAATATCAGGATGTCATCCAGGAAGCAGACACACTTCTTGTAGAGGAGACCCGCTAACACGTGATGCATGAAAGCTTGAAAACAGTGGGAGCCATTTTGCAGTCCAAACGGCATAACTCTGTATTCGTAGGTGCCCAGGGGCATGAACATGGCTGTCTTCCACTCATCGCCTTCCCGCACGTGAATGAGGTTGTACGCCCCGCGCAGGTCTAACTTGGTGAACACTCTTCCTTTGCGCACCGTCGCGAGGAGGTCGTCGATCCAGGGCATGGGGAAATCCGAAGGCTTGGTCATGCTGTTTAAGGTCCGATAGTCCACTACGAGCCTTTTTTGGGGTGTGTCCTTCTTCTTGACAAAGAATACAGGACTGCCCCCCACTGCCTTGGACTCCCGGATGAAACCGCGCTCCAAATTATGATCTATGAACTCTCTGAGTTCCTGTAGTTCGTCCTCAGACATAGAATACAGCTTCCCTTTTGGCAGCGCCGGCCCTGGCAGGAGGTCAATCTTGCAGTCATATGGTCTGTGGGGGGGTAGCTTGTCCGCCTCCTTCTCGCAGAAAACCTCCAAAAATCCTGCGTATTTGTGGGGGACTGCTTGCAGCGTCCCCAGCTGCAGCTGTGACTCTTCTTCCTCTCCCTCCTGCCGGGGCAGGATGCAGTGTTCAGCACAATAGGAAGAGCCGAAGCGTCGGGCTGTGCCTGTCCAGCCAACTCATGCCCAATACAATAGGCGTGTCCGACAGTTGGGTGACATTAAAACTGATGATTTCCCTGTGATTTCCAAGTCGCATCACCATTGGTGGCGTTTGCTTCACCACCTGCCCCCCCAGCAGTTCCCTGCCATCCACCGTGACGACCTGCAGGGGCAGCGTGGCAGGCAGCAACTGTATAGCGTGCTGATCGGCGACGTCTTGCCCTATAAAGTCCGCATTGCTGCCAGAGTCAACAGTGATTGGCACGTCCATTGTGAGTCCATTGGGTAGCTGGAGCGATGCGGTGAGCTGCACTACTGGTTTGGGCGGGAGGGGGTCTGTGGGCTGCAAAATCTCTGGGGACTGCTTCACTGACTCGTCTGGCTGGGCCCCAGTGCCTCTGTCTCCAGCCAGACTCCGTCGTTTCCCTGCTGTGGGTCTTTGTGCTGAGTAGCTGCAGTTACCGTTGCAGAGGCTGCAGTGTGCTTGTGGATCCTTTGGGGACACTCTTTCGCCATGTGCTGAGGACTGTCGCAGATGTAGCACTTCCGGTTCCCTCTAGGAGGCTTCGCCTTGACTGCTCCCGGCGCTAGGGCTCTGGTAGCTGACTGAGCCCTGGCACCTCCAACCTCCATAGGTTCCGCTCCCCCTCCTGGCGGAGGCGTAGATTGTGCACGCGCTGCTTCCCTGGGAACGAAGGAGAACCCTCTCGCTGGTTCGCGCCCTCCGTCCCTGCTCCATGGACGTTCTTCCAGACGCACCCCAACCGCCAGCGCCCTCTGAACGACCTCCTGCGTGCTCCAGGGTCTCTCCCCCCTCGCAATTTCGTCTTTAACCGCGCCGCTCAAGCCTTCCCAAAAAAGGTCTCTGACTGGAGCTGAATCTCTGTCCCATTCTAGGGCACTGACCAGTGCAAAAAAGCGGGCATGATACTGCCTTACACTGGCCCTCCCCTGCTTCAGTCCGTGTATCTCTTTCCGGGCAAGATCCACGTCTATGCTTGATAAAAGGCACGCATCCATTGCTTTAATGAAGGCATCCGCACTTTGGAGCGCCGGATCCTTATCTCTCCACAAATTGCACAGCCATGCTTTAGCATCTCCATGCAAATGGGACAGGACAAACCCCACCTTCTCTTGCTCATCTCTAAAGTCCTTGTCCAGCAGGTGCAGCGCACATTTTACATCTGCTCGGAAATTGGGGTACTGTTGTAAATTCCCATCGAAGTGAGATACTAGACCGCCTGCTCTTCTCCCCAACCCAATCCCCTCCGGTTTGGGTGTCAGTTGCCCTTGCTTCGTAAGCACTTCCAACCTGACCTGGAGATCCTGGTAGGCGGCGGCTGCTTCCCCCTCTCTCTTCCTGGATGCGAGTATCTCGGCATTCAGTTGTCTCACTGCTTCTTGCAGATCTGCTATCTGCTGTTCGGCAGTCATCTTGTCTGCCGTTCGTGAGCTCGCGAGTACGCACCAGTCTTCACCCCTCTCGGCGAGGCTTTAGGTGCCAAAATTGAGGGACGGAGCTTACTGTCAGGGCTGCTTTCCACTGGAAAGACTCGGAGATCTCGGGTCGTCGTCATCGCTCATCTTTCCTTCGGACTCCTCCCTCTCGCTCTCTGTTTCCTCCCTTGCCCTCGCCTCTGCTCCTGAACCCCTGACAATACGTTTTATTCACAGTCAATGAACTTTCCCAAAGCGTCAATCTTACTGGCAGCCCGTTCCCAGGTTCGAATTGGTGGTGATTTATCTTTCTTCACTCTCTCCCCTGCAGGCATAAACAATCTAGAATTTCCCCCCTCTTCTTCTGCTTCCAAGGGGGGTTTAGTAATTTTAACCAATGGAGATTTAATCCTTTAAAAAGACTTTCCAGGCTTTAGCTTGCAACGTCTTTGCTTCAATCTACTTACAATAGAGGAAGGCGGACTTCCTGTTTGGAACCTTCCCGTTTCAATGCCAAATTAAGAAGTTTAGAGATCCAATTTTCCGTTCTACTCACGGGTAGTTGTTTAGAGTCCAATTGTCCACAGGAAAAAGTCAGCGCTCTCCGGCAACAGCAATGCGGCTTCACTCTGTGAAAGAAGCAGTCGATTCGAAGCACCGCGCCACTCACCCCACGTTGCTCCGGATCCCCGAAACTGGGTTTCCCCCGCGAGTAGGGGAGGCGCAAAAGGTGCCAGCCGAACCCCACGTCCACAGGCTTCTCTCGCCTGTGGTTTTTGATGGGTCTCTGCCTCGCCGTGGCGGTCCAGACCCTGATTTCCACGGAGCGGATTCCTCCCGATCAGAGGAAATCCGCCATTACCGGAGGCGCTAACCCGGAAGTCTGGAATTCCTCTTCCTCTCATCTCCCTGCTTTACCCCCCCAGCCTTCTCCAAAGGGTCTCCCAATCCAGTGGAACAGATTTAGAAGGTGTGGCAGTTGAGGTTGTAGGGGAGAGGGAAGTTCTATTGTGCAGGCTAGTCTGTTGCATGAGCTTCAGTGTCAGATACAACCCAATAGATCCAACCACAGGCACCAACTCCTAGGCGCTCAGGTCCCTTTGTCCTCTCCCTAAAATATTTGAGGGGGCCAGCCCCCTCACCTCCAAATTGATGGGCATTGCTGCCTTCCTTTCTTTTCCACTTTTGGACTTCCGTTTCCCAACAAGCACTGTAAGTGAACTTGTAAAAGGGTTGCTGGATAGCAAGAGAGCTGGGATTGGACAAAAACCTCTTGACATTTTGGAGCAGAGAGAGTGAGAGATAAGAGAGATAATGCAAACTGCTTGCTCCGCAGAGTGGTTCATGAAGCTGTGCTAGGACAAGAGATAAAGCCTCTCATGGTTGCTTATCATTAAAAAAATTAAACTAGGAGTGCCTAATTCCAATGACTTGGAAGGTGAAGCTCCTTACTCGTTATTGTTGCTGCTGTTGTTAATCCACACTTTACCCCAAGGTCCCAAGGTGGGTTACAACAATTAAAACACAATATTTAAAAGCAAATTAAAACAACTTACTGTCACAGAATTAAGGTGGGTTTTTAAAAGATGCCCCAGCAGGCATATGCATAATTTTACAGCCAGCCCTCAGGGGTTTTTTTGGAGGGGGGAGGTGCAACCAGATGCCTAGAAAGTTGGGTTTGGCGAGAGTTGGGTTCAAGTCCATTTTCACCTTTAAGAATTGAGAGTAACCCTGGACTAGTTGCTGTTTCTGAAACCAGTAAATCTCACAGAGCTGTTTTGGGGATAAAAAGTGGGGTGAAGGAGGAATAAACCTTCACCAGCACTAGGTACCTCATTGCTATGATTGGGGACGGGGCTTATCTGCCCTCCCAATATTTTATTCAAGTTGGCACCCCTGGATCCAACACTAGTTACAGTGTTAGCCCTCAGATCTCCAACACCAGGTGCTATTGTCCTTGGTGGGGGGGTGGATCGTAGGGCAGTTAGCGACTGAGATGCAGGGAGGCCTTGACTGGTTGGCTCCTTTGGGAGGCAGCTGATGCACAGGGTGATTTGCACAGTACAGTGGTACCTCTGCTTACGTACTTAATTCGTTCCGGAGGTCCGCTCTTAACCTGAAACTGTTCTTAACCTGAAGCACCACTTTAGCTAATGGGGCCTCCCGCTGCTGCCACGCCACCACCGCACGATTTCTGTTCTCATCCTGAAGCAAAGTTCTTAACCCGAGGTACTATTTCTGGGTTAGCGGAGTCTGTAACCTGAAGCGTTTGTAACCTGAAGCGTATGTAACCCGAGGTACCACTGCATTGTGTAGGTGTGCTGTTGGTGAATGACCACTGCTGACATTGGCCCATGCTTGGCATTCGTCAGCAGAGCACCTGCACAAGGCACAGCCTGTTGTTGTCTTCTTTGTTCTAAAATAGAAAAGTAGGCTTTAACAGTATTTTGTGATAAAAGGGTTTTAGGAGAGTGTGCACATTTTCAGATCTTTGTATTAAATTCAGACTAGATTATTTTAAAAAGATACTTCATATATAAAGGCATTCATTTAAAAATAAAATTACAGTTTTATTAATTAATAATATTGAACAGTAACAATATTCTTAAATTCTTTATTTGGCTTTACTGGTAGTTTTGGGTGGGTCAGTTAGGAGGATTGAGTTAAACTAAACATTATTCTGTTGGACTACAGCAGTAGTTCCTTTTGGCAAAAGGAGTATAGTTTAATGCTGCTTAGCACAGGAAGTAAACAAGCTATTTATATCTTCATTTATAATGCTGGGGATTGGCTCCCTGATATAGGGGATATGCCAGGAGAGATCATGGTACAGAGCTGCAATCCTATCCCCACTTGTGAGTAAGCCCAGTTTAATTCACTTGAACTGACTTTTGAGACTTGAGTTTTCCCAGTTAAACTAAGACAAAACAAACTCAGATTGCTTCTCTAGCTCTAGACAAAGCAGATCTAAGCGGAAGGCCTACAGCAGACTTGGAGCTTCCTGATCAGGCTTGGAGGCCTTCCTCAAGGCAAAAGCAAAAGGAAATTAAATTGACTCTGGTACTGAGCATCTACCCTGGGTGGGTTGTGCATCTGACTTACCAGTATTTAAATCAGATGCTTGGTGGATGGGAATCAATCTCTTATAAATCTAAATGAAACCTGAGCTTGAGTACATTTTAACATTTTTGCATTAAACTCTCAAGAACTTTATCAAAGGCATGAAAGTTTGCTTTTCTGTGTTAAACAAGATGGTAGCAGCCAATCACCATTTGAGTGGGGACTGTGAGGAAAAGGAGCCCTGTGTCTTTCCTGGTGGGATTCTGTTGGAGGCAGCAGGTGCTCTGTTGAGGAATGGCAGGTGAGGAATGCTCTACACAACACTGAGTTTGTTGACTTGGACAGTTGGTACGATGAAATTAATAAGTGGATCCCCACCCTTTTCCAGGCTGAAAGTGTACTTATATAACCAGTAAAAATGTGTGTAGACTAGTCTCTCACGGGTTTTTCCAAAGCTTGATAATAATTCTTAAGTGGTAATGAAAGAGTGAATTACACTTGGGAACAAAGCTGCCTCAATAATGCTTACTGACAACCTGTGCAGGCAGGACAGAAGTTTGACCTTGCTAAATCTCTTCAACTTTCCTATTGGATATAATTAATCCCGATACTCTTCTAAACTGGAGATTGGGGCCATTGGATTATAGTGGTTCTGTACTTTTTCAGAAGATGGAGTCCAGATTTTGTTGTTCCTTTTATTCCTCCCCATCAGTAGCTCTCCACATGAAATCTCTGGGTGAGATGAACTTCAGTGTTATCAGTAAACTTGATAATGTTCAAATCTGTTTTTTCCTATTTTTCCTTTATATTGGCTCCATATGCAGTATGATGTCTTTAAACTTTGCATGCAGTTGTTGGTGGGTTGATGAGTTTGAAACTGTCTGTTTGGGGATACTGTTAAATCTCCAACTTGTGGTTGTCACCATGAGTGCCATTTATCATCTTTAGCTAATTTTACCAGCTATACCTGCTACTGAAAGATAGAAACCTATGCCTTGCCAGCTAGATTTTGGCAACGCATTCTATGTTCAACTGCCACTGAAAATGGCTTGAGAAATTCAGCTGGTGCAGAATGTTGTTTGCCTCTTTAGCACAGTCATATCAGTTACTCTGAAACAGCTGCACTTGCCTGCCTGTTTGCTTCCATGCCCAATTCAGGTTTTTAGGTTTGCCTTTAAAGTCCTAAGTAGCCTGGGTCCTGGTTATTTCAGGCTACTTGTGTGAAGATCATCACACTTAAACTCTGCAGGTTAGGGAGTTGTTCAGATTCTTTCTTTTGTGAAGCCTTGGATGGGCCTCCAAATGTGAAGCAAGGCCTATCACAGCACCAATATTGTGGAATATCCTCCTGCTTGAAGTATGTCTTGAGTATCTCCTGTAACCACACTGCTGCTGTTTTTGCTGCTGTCTTGTTTTTGTAATAATTTTTTAAATGAAGTTGTTTCTGCTCTTTTCATTTATTTTAACTTTGCTGTGTTGTATACCACTTTTTTGGGATGGAAAATACCTTTAAAATAAAACTCATACAAAGGCCTTGTATTGTTCCCCCCAACACAGCTGAAACATGCTTTGAAAAATCTCCCCCCCCCGCCCTGGAAAGTTGACTTATTGGAGATACATAAATATAATAGTCTCTTCAGACTTTGTCCATATGATTAATGCTGCTTTTCATCTACAGAGACTTCATAAACAAAGTTTGGAGCCAAAAGCTATCTAATAGAAAGTAGACATGTTTATGGAATGGTTTATTTTGGGTGGAGCCGGTATAGAAATGATTTGTGGTGGCTAGTATAGTGTAATGAGAGTAGGAGAGACTTCGCCCGTGTAAGCATGGGCTGTCGCAGCTGGAGCAGGATTAGGGGAGTTGCTGTATTTCATCTCCTTTATCTGACAAGGGGAGTCATGGCTCTGAACAGATGGCAACCATCTCTGTGCAACTCTGGAAACCCCAGTGCCAGAAAATTAGTCTGAATTTGTTTCACTGGATTTGTAAACAGGTGAAATGGTTCCTAATAAGCTAGCATATTGTGTAAGTGGCATCCTTTCACGAGTTTCCATAATAGTGAGGAGAAGCAAAGCAACAAGTATGGCCTGGATGGAATTTTAAACAAAGGAGATGGCAGCACACTGGCATTTAGTCTGAAAGGCCAAACTATGTTTCAAAAATGTACAAGCTGGTGTGGCAGTGGAGGTACCGTACTTTTCGCTCTATAGGGTGCACCGGACAATAGGACGCACCTTGTTTTAGAGGGGGAGAACAAGAATAAAAAATTATCCCCCTCTCTGCCCAGTGCCCCTTCAGCGAAGCGGCAGGAGGCGCTGCGCAGAGAGGGGGAGAATTTCCCCCCTCTTGTTTTCCCCCTCTAAAACAAGGTGCCGTTTAAGGTGCATTCAGTCACCTTCAGGTGGCAACCTTGGAAGCCTGGAGAGCGAGAGGGGTCGGTGCGCACCGACCCCTCTCGTTCTCCAGGCTTCAGGTTCCTTTCGACCTGCTCTTTGGGGCTGGCGGGGGGAAGCCCACCGCCAGCCCCAAAGAGCAGGTCGGGGAGCAGCGGAAAGCTTCTATGGCTTCTTTAGCCCCGCACGCGCTCTCCCAGCTGGAGAGGTGGTGCGCGGCTAAAGAGGCTCCTGCCATATCCGCGCGTCACCTCTCCAGCCGGGAGAGGGTCACGGGGCTATGGCGTCTTCGCTCCATAGGACGCACACACAGTTCCCCTTCATTTTTGAAGGGGAAAAAGTGCGTCCTGACTTCCGGGTTAGCGCCTCCGGCAATGGCGGATTTCCTCTGACCGGGAGGAATCCGCTTCGTGGAAATCAGGGTCTGGACCGCCACGGCGAGGCGGAGACCCATTAAAAACCACAGGCAGGAGAAGCCTGTGAACGTGGGATTCGGCTGGCACCTTTTGCGCCTCCCCTACTCGTGGGGAAACCCGGTTTCGGGGATCCGGAGCGATGTGGGGTGAGCGGCGCGGTGCTTCGAATCGATTGCTTTTTTCACGAAGTGAAGCCGCATTGCTGTTGCCGGAGAGCGCTGACTTTTTCCTGTGGACAATTGGACTTTAAACAACTACCCATGAGTAGAACGGAAAATTGGATTACTAAACATCTTTAATTTGGCACCGAAGCGGGAAGGTTCCAAACAGGAAGTCCGCCTTCCGCTTTTGTAAATAGATTGAAGCAAAGACATTGCAAGCTAAAGTCTGGAAAGTTTTGTAAAGGATTAAATCTACATCGGCTAAAATTACTAAACCCCCCTTGGAAGCAGGAGAAGGGGGGAAAGTTTAGATTGTTTATGCCTGCAGGAGAGAGAGTGAAGAAAGATAAATTACCACCGTTTTGAACCTGGGAATGGGCTGCCAGGGAGCGACGTATTGGGAAAGTTCATTGACTGTGAATAAAATGTATGTTGACAGATAGTTAAACAAGAGAAACATATTGATTCCAATGTTTCCTTTTGCACTTGAAAGGAGCAAAATATCTGAAAATCGAAATTAACTTTGTTAACTTTGTTGCTGGACCTGCTTTTAAAAAGGCGGATACAAATAGAAACTGTTTCCCCTAGATGGAGCTCTTGAAACTGTTGGAGTGGAGCTGGGGAATTCTCCAGCTGTAGAGATTAAAGACCGTGAGAATTAGACATTGACCTTGGACAAGAATGTCGACAGAAGAAGCCTTAGTGATTGCTTTTTGCAAAACAAGTGCCTTATTGGAACCGCTTCATGAGAAGATGGATGCGATGACTACCAGCATTGACAATTTTGGACAAAAAAGGATTGATTTGGGACAAAAAGTGAATACTTATAAAGAAACTACTCAGGAACCGACCCAGGAATCTGCTTTGACATGGCAAGCTGTGGAGAAGACAAAGGAGGAGGTTGTTGTTGAACCTCAAGTAATACAAGTGGAGAGAGCCTCGGCCTTGTATGAGCATAAGCTGTTGTTTTTGAAGACCGAATCTGGAGAAAGCCAGATTTGGAGAGATGGAGTCCCGTTTGGATTGGAGAAGGAAAGTTGGAAAGATCCCCCTATGCAGGGATGTTCTGGCCTTTGGGATCTGGTTTTGAGCCAGGGGGAGATTGGAGTGGCGAGGGCGTTTAACTTTGGAGGGACTTTGAAACATGTTTTGAATTATTTTTTGGATTTTGGCCCTGTCTATGGAGAATGGGCTGACCTGTCGAGAAGGGATAAAGACATTGTTAGGTTGGAGTCTTCCCGAGATCTACTCCTCAGTGACAAAGGAAGGAAATTAAGAACAAGATCAGCAGAAGACAAAGTAAAGTGTAGGTATAAAAATGAAGAAGATTTGCAGAAGGGACATGGAAAAGAGTTAAGAGCCTCGGACAGGAGATCACCAGGTTGATGGACTAGATGGATTGGATAGAAAAGACTGACAGAACCCGAGACCAGGGTGAAGAGACGGTGGATGAAGATTGGAAGAAAGTTTAAAAATTTATTTAGAGAAATATTGTAAAATTTATGAGTATTAGAAAAATGTTGGAATGAAATTATATGGCTTTATTAGAAATATTATAAGGATTTATGTACAAATAGGTTTTAAATTTAAGGGTTTTTTATGGTAAGATAAGGTTAAAATAAATTAAGACAATTAAATAACAATTAAATGACAGAAAATAGTGAAAGATGGAAAGGATTTGCTGAAATAATTAATAACTAGAATACAAAAAAGGGAGGTGTGAGGTGGTCGATGAAACAAGTTAATGAAAGACAAAGATATGGAAATATTGGATCTATTTTTAATTTTTTTGCTTTTGTTTTTCGTCTTGATGTATTGTGTGTTTTGTTCTTTTTTCTTTTTCTTTTCCCCCTTTTTTATATGTATTGACTTGTATTGTTTAATCTCTTTTTTCCACTTTTTTCTGTAATTTTAAACTTTCAATAAAGATCATTTTTTAAAAAAAGTGTGTCCTATAGAGCGAAAAATACGGTATATTTGAAACAAGAAAAAAAGTGTTGGGTTTAGGGACAAGTTTAGTGGGAGCTAAACACAAAGAGTTGCAAATTAATCTGGGCCAGTAAGCTGTATAAAATCCTATTGCTTAGTACTCTCTATTAATGTGACTCTTGGTGATCACAGAACAAGCCATCCTCAAGAGGCTGTGGTACACGAACCATTTACAGTGGTACCTCGCAAGACGAATGCCTCGCAAGACAAAAAACTCGCTAGACGAAAGGTTTTTCCGTTTTCGATTTGCCTCGCAAGACGAATTTCACCTATGGGCTTGCTTCGCAAGACGAAAACGTCTCGCGACTTTGTTTCCTTTGTCTAAAAACAAAGACATGTTTTGTTTATAAAGTTAATTTATTTTCCCTTCAATTTTTGAACTGCTCTTTACAGTATGTGTGACTTTAAAGAGCAGTTAATAAACTGTTGTTGTACCAAATTTGGCTTTGTTTGGACTTTTTTTTGACCATAGGAACGCATTAATTGATTTTCAATTCATTCCTATGGGATTTCGTGATTCGCAAGACGAAAAATTCGCTAGATGACAAAACTTGTGGAACGAATTAATTTTGTCTTGCGGGGCACCACTGTATTGTCAACAGAAGCATTTACAGTAATGTTGCTAGACTGGATTAAGTCAGCCAGTGTGCATGGTTTCTCATGTGTCTTTGTTAAGAATTTTGTTCAGGCCAGTGAGACAAGGTACATCTGGTGAGTGATCCATTCAAGCTGTCAGTGTATCACAAATAACAGCCATAGATATATGTGGAGAAGGTGACTACTATAATTTCTATGGTCTAGTAACGCTTTTCTGGATTTATTTGCTAGGATTTGCAAATAAGAACAACTTAAAGAGGAACAATAAGGTATCCTTTTCTCACTCCCACTGAAGCGATTCCCCACCCCCCACTTTCTGTAACTTAACCTGAATAGTGCTGAGTAGTTGGTAGCAAATGTCAAAATGGCCATTTTGTGAGAGGGAGGATCTTAATAGTGTATTCACCTTTCAATTAAAAAAAGGTTCACGATAACTTGCACTTAAAAAACAAAAACGAAAAACATTCGTTCTTCAAGGAATTGGCAAAATAAAACAGTAGAAGTGCTGAACTTAGCCCCAGGGACAGAGCTGTTTGCCAGCCCTGTCCCTTTCTTTCTCCGTGAACTCAAAATGGTCTTGTCAAGTTCCACATTGTGGCTACTTTTGTGTGCTGCCTGTCTTCCTTCCTTTCCAACTATTATTGTGTTGCTCAGCAATTCATTCATTTCAGGCCTTAAAGAGCTACTGCTTCCTTTTCATATTGTAGCCAGGAATCTGTGTGTAAAAGAGTATGCATACTTAAAAAAATTATTTGTCAAGGAAAGCTGAAGTTTGAGACATGCATGCACAAATTACCAAAACTGGGCAAATCTGCTTGGCCACTTAATATATATTTACAGTAATGCTATGCAGTGAATTGGCAAAAGGAGGGCAGGGCTGTAGCCAGTGTGGGGCAGCACCAGGCTGCACCTATGTGTGTTGATGGCAGAGGGCAGAGACCAGATATGGGATTGAATGAGTAATTTGGAAGAGTTGGGGGGTCTATTGGAAAGGAGCATATGAGGAAACTAGAAATATGGCTGACTCATTGCCACAATTATTTAATAAAGCAAGCTTAATCATAAATAGTAAATATTTGCATGATTAAAACTCATGATAACCATATATTGATATGATTCTATAACAGTTTATTGTACTGAGTCAGGCTATTTATTGATTCACATGGTTCAGTAAAATCTACTTGGGACTGGCAGTGACTTTCCAAGTTGTAAGGCACATCCATTTTTCTCTTTTAACTGGAAATGCCTGGACCTGCTGCATGTAAATAATGTGCTTCACTACTGAACTACCACCACTCTGTGGTATTGTTGTCACTGTGAGTATTTTTTTGTCTGATCAGTTTTTTTTCCAAGTTTAGAAGTCTAACTTTTCTTTCTTTGTCATTGCTAAAGGAAACTTAAGCTTGTTAGGGTTGTTTTGGATTAAAAAAAAATAATGATGGAACATATTCAGTGAACCAGTAATAAATACATTTTCTAGAAATAAACAATGTTTGTTTCTTCATTAACCTAAGTTGATGTTAATAGCACAAGTCTCTACCACGGTTAGAATAAACTCCGAAAATGACTGGATCAGCCCTCAGTAGATGCACTTTAATAAACTTACAGTTGTAATACAGTGTGTGTGTGTGTGAGAGAGAGAGAGAGAGTAGGAGCCTAAAATTGCAGGGTAGAAATTAAATGGATATTAATTGAGAATCTGCTTGCAAACAGTTGTGAAAAGACTGTTGCCATTTTGAGGCCGGTGGCAGTGGCCCATTTGGCAGTGCTTATGATTGAAAAAAAAAATCGGGACGCGGGTGGCGCTGTGGGTAAAAGCCTCAGCACCTAGGATCTGCCGATCAAAAGGTCGGCGGTTCGAATCCCCGCAGTGGGGTGCGCTCCCGTTGCTCGGTCCCAGCGCCTGCCAACCTAGCAGTTCGAAAGCACCCCCGGGTGCAAGTAGATAAATAGGGACCGCTTACTGGCGGGAAGGTAAATGGCGTTTCCGTGTGCTGCGCTGGTGCTGGTTCGCCAGAGCAGCTTCGTCACGCTGGCCACGTGACCCGGAAGTGTCTGTGGACAGCGCTGGCCCCTGGCCTCTTGAGTGAGATGGGCGCACAACCCTAGAGTCTGTCAAGACTGGCCCGTACGGGCAGGGGTACCTTTACCTTTACCTTTACCTTTATGATTGAAAAATAGGATAATTGCCAATTCCCTCAGTCTAGGCTCTGCATGCTCTTCTTTTGGCAAGGAATGGGCTGAAAGATAAAACTTCCAATCTGTCATATTTGTGTGTGTCAGTGACTCAGGGCTACTATGGCCTGAATTGGAGTTAGTGTCTGAACTCACTTCATATCTGTCCCTCAGCTTAGCGCTTATTACGAGGTCCATTTTCTTTGTGGCTAAGGCACAGGCAAGGGGCGTTTGATCTCTCCCTTTGCTAGTTTGAGCATTAGCAGAGGCTTTGCCAAAGCTCACTTTATGTATCACAATTGCTCACTCCCTTCTGGGGGTCCATATAGAAGCAAATGGTTGTGAGCTGCTGAGATGAACAAGGGGGAAGCTTTCTCAAAATTGTAGTTACTGTTTGCTCCGGGAATGAGGGTGTTAAAGAAGCTCAATGCTTGGTTCATCTGAGAGTGAGTTGGTGGGCAGTACCCAAGTTGCTAGTTCAGTTCAAAATATACCATATTTAAGTGAATCTAATGCACCATTGAATCTAATGCGCACCTCAGTTTTCATAACCTTGAAACCAAAAAAGTGCTGTATTTTTCGCTCTATAGGACGCACCGGACCGTAGGACGCACCTTGTTTTAGAGGGGGAGAACAAGAATAAAAAATTCTCCCCCTCTCTGCCCAGTGCCCCTTCAGCGAAGCGGCAGGAGGTGCTGCGCAGAGAGGGGGAGAATTCCCCCCCTTGTTCTCCCCCTCTAAAACAAGGTGCCGTTCAAGGTGCGTTCAGTCGCCTTCAGGCGGCTACCTTGGAAGCCTGGAGAGCGAGAGGGGTCCCGCGCACCGACCCCTCTCGCTCTCCAGACTTCAGGCTCCTTTCGACCTGCTCTTTGGCGCTGGCGGGGGGAAGCCCACCACCAGCCCCAAAGAGCAGGTCGGGGAGCAGCGGAAAGGCACGAAGCCTTCCTGCTGCTCAGCGAGCTTCTCGAGGCTGCTGGGGAAGCCCGAGGCTATGGCTTCTTTAGCCCCGCGCACCCTCTCCCGGCTGGAGAGGTGGCGCGTGGCTAAAGAGGCTGCTGCCATAGCCGCGCGCCACCTCTCCAGCCGGGGGAGGGTGCGTGGGGCTTTGGCAGAAGCCAAAAAGTGCTCCGAAGGTTTGCGGACAGCTGCATGAAGCCCGGGGAGCGCAGTGGGAGTTGACACTGCTCTCCGCAGGCTTCAGGCTGCTATCCGCAAGCCTTCGGAGCCTGGTGGGAACTCCCGCTGGGCTCCGAAGGCTTGTGGATAGCTTCCTGAAGCCTGAAGAGCGAGAGGTGTCAGTGCGTGGGAGGGGTCTTCTAGAGCGAAAAATACGGTATTTGCTATGTCAGTGGTGTTTTTCAAGTTTGCAATCAAATCTAATATGCACCCTAATTTTCACGATGTACTGCATTTTTCTGTGTATAATACACCCCCAAGTATTTGATGACCCCAATTTTTTAAAACCGAAATTAAGAAATTAAGTTGTTTAGCTTTTTTGGGGGGTGGGGGAAGTCACTTCTGCCAGTCACTCACCTGCCTGCCTGCCACTGCCAATCGCTTGCCACAGCCACTGCTGGTTGCACACCTCACTACAGCTGCCAATTGTCTGCCCGCTTGCCGCCACCAACAGCCCACTTGCTGCAGCTGCCAATTCCCTGCCTGCCTCGCCACAGCCACCAGTCACCTGCCCAATCTGTGCTGCCAATCTCCTGCTTGCTGCTGCCATTAATCGCACGCCCCCCCCCCGCATTCACTATCCGTGTATAAGACGACATCCAATTTTTGCCTGTTTGTATTTTTTAGCAAGAAGCATCATCTTATACATGGAAAAATATGGTAATTTGTGCAAAAAAGGTGCACATTACATTCGAGTAAATATGGTACTGTTTGTTTAAAGTTGACAGACTAGAGTCTTAACAGTTCTGTGTCCAGAAGGCATATTGGGTGATATTAAAAATGGAGGTTTTCTCATCAAGTTGTGAATTCGACCTGGTCTAGATGGGGGGAGAGGTTAATATCTGTGAGTGGTTGTCCTGATTGTCTCGCTGAATCATGGGGCCATAAGGCTACTTTAAACAAAAGTATTGTGAATTTTGAGCAGACTCTTGGAGAGGATTACCTATATCAAGAACCAGTTTTTCTGAGAACAAATTTCTGGTGCTTATTGAATTGGAGAACTGACATTCCTTTTCTTTGACTTTAAATTGCCCTCTCAAATGTTTGGGAAACCTACCAGGAAAATCTGTTCAGAGAAGTGATATGGAGCTGTGACTAAGAGCTTGTTGTTCTTCACTCCATGTATACATTTACAGTTTCATTTGTAACTGCACTGGTATTGCAAATTCCCTTACATCAGTTTTGTGGCAAAATAAATTTGGCAGCAGTGTCTTTGTCTTATTCACAAGCAAGAGAGCCCCCTACCAAGGTCCGTTTTTTCACCTGTTTGGCTAATGATTTATATACCTACTAGTGAAGGGACGCGGGTGGCGCTGTGGGTTAAAGCCTCAGCACCTAGGGCTTGCCGATCGAAAGGTCGGCAGTTCGAATCCCCGCGGCGGGGTGCGCTCCCACTGCTCGGTCCCAGCGCCTGCCAACCTAGCAGTTCGAAAGCACCCCCGGGTGCAAGTAGATAAATAGGTACCGCTTACCAGCGGGAAGGTAAACGGCGTTCCGTGTGCTGCGCTGGCTCGCCAGATGCAGCTTTGTCACGCTGGCCACGTGACCCGGAAGTGTCTCCGGACAGCGCTGGCCCCCGGCCTATAGATGTGAGATGGGCGCACAAACCCCAGAGTCTGTCAAGACTGGCCCGTTCGGGCAGGGGTACCTTTACCTTTACCTTTTTTAGTGAAGATGCAGCCAACTTTATGAATGTGATTGTCCTTAAACTTCATCAAAATGAGAACATACATCTATCTCTGTGATTTGGGGAAAGAATGAGAAAGTTGATAGGTCCAGCAAAGCAAGGCCAAAGCAGTCATGATAAATTGCAGTTATTTGGTTCTTGAAAGACTAACAAAATGATGCTTAGCTTCAATTCAGCACTCACAGTAGTTGTTTGGGCAAAAGGATTTCAATGAAAATAGATGTGTAGTTGTTTCGAAATTTCTTTTTAATGGGCAGATTCCTAGCACAGTAATTTGTGCTCTAGAGATGAAACAGTTTTCTTTCTAGTGTTGTGTAATCATGTTTAGGTGGCATACTCCGTGAGCATCTACTTATGAAGCCCTGTCACATTTGACGAGCATTGGTTAATAGTGTGGTGATATGTATATGGTTGGGAGGCAAAAGCTGAGAGCTCCTGATAGTGCAGAGCAGATGCAACAGTCCCATGGAAGGAAGGTTTCTATTGCTCTCAGCAGTGCAGACTGAGGAGAAAAATACTCATGACAGCCAGCAGAACACAAGATGGGAATAAGAGGGTAGGCAGCTGCAGTTCTGAGAGAAATTTAGGGGTGATGTTTTGTTTCATTTTATATTTTTATCTCACTACAGATGAATTTTGCCTTCCAAAGTAGGCTCACATCAATCAAACAATGAGACACAGATCCTGCACTCAGACCTACAGGCCAAACACTATGGAAAGGGGGAGAACAATCAGTTTAAAAACCCAGAATAAACAAACATTTATATCCAGCTGATGAAGCCATTCTTCCCTTGCTGGTGGTTTTGGTGTGGTAGAAGTGGTGAAACTGATGGCAGGGGCCAAAGAGTTATCCCTTCCCTTTGTTGCATTCTCAGGGCAACTGTGATTATGTAGATGAGTGTCTATCAAGATTATATGATGGGAATGTACGTGCTTTTGTTCTTTACTACAGCTCATGAAAGTTTTTATGGTTTGGAAGGCATCCAGGCATAGGCCATAGTCCCAGGTGTTTGGGACTACAATTCCCATCATCCCTGACCACTGGTCCTGTTAGCTAGGGATGATGGGAATTGTAGTCCCAAACATCTGGAGGGCCGGAGTTGATTTCTTAAGAGAGAAAAACCATTTCTTAAGAGCAGAGAAGAGCTTATTAGGGACTAAACATTCTCACTGACATGCTTGCTTGTACACGCTCAAAAGTTGTCTATGCAACTAAAAAGGCTAGATGGCGCTTTTGAAAAGAAAACTAGGATTTTTGATCACATTCATATTGGTGAAAGTACAGTGGTGCCTCGCAAGACGAAATTAATTTGTTCCGCAAGTGTTGTCGTCTTGCGATTTTTGTCGTCTTGCGAAGCACGGTGTCGGGAAAGTTTTTGAAAAGCTTCAAAAATCACCAAAGTCTTTAAAAACCTCAAAAAAGGCTACCACACCGCATTCTATGAGTTGCTCCTCGAAGTCAAGTCGCAACTGTATTAACGGTGTTAAGAAAAAGGAAGGAAACTTGCAAGACGTTTCCACCTTGCGAAGCAAGCCCATAGGGAAAATCGTCTTGTGAAGCAGCTCAAAAAACAGAAAACCCTTTTGTCTAGCGAGTTTTTTGTCTTGCGAGGTACCACTGTAAAAAAAAGATGAAGCTATAGCGGGAGAGAAGAAAGAAAGAGGGTAGCTTTCTCATATATTTTAAAAGGACATTGGAAAGACAAATGAACCATCAGTTGGTGCGAAAATAAACAATGCATTTAATCTATGGAGGTGGGAACCTTTTTACTATTGGATTTTCTCTG
This sequence comes from Podarcis vaucheri, assembly GCF_965113315.1. Classification (NCBI taxonomy): domain Eukaryota; kingdom Metazoa; phylum Chordata; class Lepidosauria; order Squamata; family Lacertidae; genus Podarcis; species Podarcis vaucheri. The sequence continues at coordinate 93,381,771 of NC_138765.1, forward strand.
ACTGAGTATGTTGGGGTGACTGAGAGCTTTCATTCCCCATAGTCAATTAGTATTCAAGGCCTGCATTGTACATATATAAATAATGTTAGTACTAATCACATTCGCTTCCCATTTCTCTCCAAAGAGCTCCAGGTGGAATGCATTAAGTGATACATTTTTTTCTCTGACAAACCCTGTGTAGTAGAATCATAGAATCATCACATCATAGAATTGTAGAGGTGGAAGGTACCCTAAGGGTCATCTAGTCCAACCCCCTGCAATGTAGGAATCTCAACTACAGTATCCATGACAGATGGCCATCCAACCCATGCTTAAAAGCCTCCAAGAAATGAGAAATGAGAGTGCACAACCTCCCGAGGGAGACCATTCCACTGTTGAACAGCTCTTACTATCAGAAAATTTCTCCTGATGTTTAGTTGGAATCTCCTTTCTTGTTACTTGAAGCCATTAGTTTTGATTTCTACCCTCCAGAGCAGGAGAAAACAAGCTTATTCCTTCCTCCATGTAACAGCCCTTGAGATATTTGAAGATGGCTATCATATCTCCTCAGCCTTCTCTTTTCCAGGCTAAACCTACCCAGCTCCTTCAAGTGTCTTGGTTTCCAGACCTTGATTGTCTTGGTCACCCTGCTCTGCATATGTTCCAGCTTGTCAACACCCTCTTAAATTGTGTTGCCCAGAATTGGACACGGTATTCCAGGTGTGGTCTGACCAAGGCAGAATAGAGTGGTACAGTGGTACCTCGGGTAACAGAGGTTTCAGGTCACAGAGGCTTGAGGTTACAGACTCCGCTAGCCCAGAAATAGTACCTCGGGTTAAGAAATTTGCTTCAGGAGGAGAATAGAAATTGTGCTACGGCGGTAGCAGGAGGCCTCATTAGCTAAAGTGGTACCTCAGGTTATGAACAGTTTCAGGTTAAGAACGGAACTCCAGAACGAATTAACTGTGGAACTGCTATTACCTTTTCCACATGAAAAATAAAAACACAAGAAGAGCCTTGCTGGTCATCTAGTCTAGCATCCTGTTCTCATAGTGGCCAAGTGAATGTGTGTCAGAGGCACACAAATGGGACATGAGTAGACACTCTCTTACTCAAGAGGCCTACTTTCTCTGATACTAAAAATGATATATAATGGTCACCTCTAGTAGCCATTGATAGCCTTACCTTCATGAATTTGTCTAATCCCATTTAAAAGCTGTCCAAGTCAGTAACCATCGCCATGCCTTGTGTCTACAGATTCCCATAGTACTTCCTTTTGTATGTCCTGAATCTTCCAATATTCACCTTCTTTTGATGACCCCACAGGCTTCTAGTATTATGAGAGAGGAGGAAGAGTTTTTCTCCGTCCACTTTCTCCACCGTGTGATAATCTTATACATTTCTGTAATTTACCGTATTTTTTGCTCCATAACACTCACTTTTTTCCTCCTAGAAAGTAAGGGGAAATGTCTGTGCGTGTTATGGAGGGAGTGCCTACGGGTGGTGGTGGGGATCTGCTGCAGTCGTGAGCAGAGGATCCATTTGAGTGGGGAGAAGAGAGGGACAGAGAGCCTGGTTACAAAGCACGGCTCCACATAGATCCTCAGGATTTTTGCACTGGGTCACCCCAAATTCGCCATCAGATCACATAGCATGTCCATGGCTACAGCTTGCACCAAAAAAATCACGCACCCACTGTTGCCTGGGGCCGCAGTGGTGCAAAAACGTGGTTACAAAGCATGGATCCACATGGATCCTCAGGATTTTTGCATTGGGCTACCTCAAACTCACTGTCAGATCACATGTCTGTGGCCACAGCATGAACCACAAAAATCATCCATCCACTGTTTCGTTTAGAATATTTTTTTTCTTCTTTTCCTCCTCTAAAAACTATGTGCGTGTTATGGTCGGGTGCGTGTTATAGAGCGAAAAATACGGTACCCCTTTTCACTTCTCTTTTCTCTAAACTAAAAAAGCTCCAAATGTTGTAAATCTGCCTCATGAGTATCTTCTTTGGGGATCGTTGATCAGAACTGTGGACCATAGAGTTATATAACAGCATTAAGATTTGGGTGGTTTTATTCTCACTCCTTTTCCTAATGATCCCTAAAATGGAATTTGATGTTTTCTCAGCTGCTGCACACTGGGTTGATACCTTCACTACAACTCCAGGATCTCATTCTTGGCCAGCCATCACCAATTCAGAACCCATTGCTGTGTATGTTAGGATTTTTTGTCCCCAACTTTGCACTTCCTGACATTTAACTGCATTTGCTTTTTTAGCTCCCATTCATCCAGTTTGGAGAGCTCCTTTGGGAGTTCTTGTTTCTAGAACCCTGATCAATTTGTTGCCACCTCCAGGTTTGACTTTCTCACTTTCCAGCCCAACTCCAGCTTGTCCCAATACAGATCCATGGTTGACCCCCACTTACTATATATTTCTCCAATGTGGGAGCTGCCCACTTTTTCCTACTCTCAGGTTCCTGTTTGTTGTTTTGTTTTGTCACTAAGGCCTAGGGCTTTATGCCTTCTCTCCACTCTTTGCCCTGGTTTCCCCGACTGGCTCAGGCACAGGGCTCTGAATACTGTTGAAAGGATTTGTTCATTTCCCCACCAGTCTCCTTTTCCTCCCTTAGCACACATTTGACCAAATGTCATCCAAATGTCCAATATCATCCCTAAGCATTTTTCTTGCTTCTAATTTGTTAAATAATGTTTTATTACTAGGCATAATGCTTTTAGTGATGAACTCCTTGAAATTCTTTTTTGTATTTTTTGTTGTCAGCTTTCCTTTATTTTGCCAATGTTTTGTTGCTTTTTGTTGTCATCTCATCTATTTTGTGAAAAACACATTCTTGCCTCTATGTTATTGACTTTGCTTGTTAGCCACACATCCTGTAGACCTTTGTGGCACCTTTCCTGATCTGTGGTATATATTATATAATTTAACATTCATTATGCTTTTGAATAACCTCATGGCAGTCTGGAGAAATTTAACTTTGCCTTTCTATTTCCTTTCTGCCAATCCCCTCAGTTTTCTCCTTTGAAGTTCTGTGTGACTGTTTGACTTCCTTGGCAGTTGCCCACTTGCCTATAAGTTGAATTTGATAACATTGTAGTCACTGTTTTCCAGTCTGTACCACAACACTTACATCAGGTCCTGAGTACCACTCAGAATGGTCTCCGTGACCAATACAGGCCCAGCACCTGCAGTCTGCTTTCATTGCAATCACTTGGAACTGGCTTCCTTTGTATATATATATATCTTCACTGCAGTGCTCTGTGAATTTTTGAGGTAGGGACAGGGACTAGGAGTGGTCTTCAATTAAGTTTTACTCAGAGCAGACCCATTGAAATTAATGACCATGATTAAGTTAGACCCATTAGTTTCTCTCTGAATAAAGCGTAGTTGTCTAACACCCTAGGACAGTGTTTGAAATTAGCCAGGTGCCAGTTGCATTTTGCACCTGGCTATCGACCACTTGCAACCAAGTGAAGATGCCTGGGCACCAGGAGGGCACCTGACACCACCACCATTTGGAGGTGCGTTTCTGGTCACCCTTGGGTCTTGACGCTTTCCACTCACTCATACCACATCCTGTAGAATTCTATCAGTTATATTTTATCTGCATAATCAGAATGAATTTCTGGAACCAATATGCTTTTTCTGTGTGCAGCCTGAGCAGTAGCAGTAAACAACATTATAGTTAATAGTTATAGTTATTAGTTGTAGCTTGTCTTCACTTACCCGACCCCACTGTCCTTCTCATAGTGGTGAAGAATATTCTTACGTTATTATGTCACCATTAAGAAAGAGAGGTTGGAATAGGCCAATGTACTGTGTAGGTGGGCATGTTCCTGAATCAAGTGACTTTTAAGTTCTCAAAGTTAACCTGACTCAAGGTAGTTGTCTGAGTTAGCCAGATGTTTAACTGAGAATCAATCACAGTCAATCCATCATTTTAAAAACAAGACTTCTGAGCTATTTTACCCCAAAATGGCAACTAAACATTCTGTTTTGGTGACTGTAACCTTGGTTTAAGGAGCCATTTGGCTCCTTGCTTATATATCTGATTTTCTAACACTGCCCTAGGAAACGAATTGCTTATGTCTCGATACTTTTGACCTGAGTTAGCTATCTCTGCTCTAATGTCTTCATTCAGTATATGTTTTGCAAATATGATATAATTAATGAAAATCTCTAATATTCGTCTCCTTCCCCCACAGCCAGTTGCTGAACCAATCCCAATCTGCAGCTTCTGCCTTGGCACAAAAGAACAAAACCGAGAAAAGAAACCTGAAGAGCTCATTTCTTGTGCTGATTGCGGCAATAGTGGTAGGTGGCTGCCTGCATTTTGGGCAGTGAGATCTATTGAATTGGTGACCTGCAAATGCATTCATTGTGCACATTTAACAAGCTAACTTAAAAACAACAACACCTTTTTAACCCAGCTGGAGAATTGCTCCAAGACTGCTTGTCATGGGCAATACCCACTGTAGTTACACTTCTCCTGATGCTTGGCTATGCTGCTAGGGATTAGTTTTATGTTTTCTGAGGTAATGCTTGGAGCAGTGCAGAAACTTGCAAAACTTAATATGACCAGAGTTCATGTTGGGGCTGAAAAGTTGTGTGGTACAGTGTGGTAAAGTATTTCTTGCTCTAGAGTTTTGCTGCTGAAAGAGAAGTAAAAGAGAAGTTGCTTGGAAAGAAGGTTCATTGTAGGCTGGGAAGACTCTTTGTCACACAGCTCTATTAAAAAATGCAATGAGCAGGGAATACAATTTGTAAAAATGTCCCCTGCAGATGTGCCCTTTAGCCTAATGCAGCTTTGTTTTTAGCTGCTTGCCTGGTGAGCGTAGGTGGAATTTCACTCAGACAACTGAGTGAGCTGCTAGAAGACAAGCAGAATGCTCAGGCTGTCCTCTGGCAACCCACCGCATTTCTATATTGTGCATGAAAGTTGGTGCTTTCCTCCTCTCTACCCATTGCAGAAACGAAGTGGGCTTCTGCATGGAGTGCTCTTCACATCTCCTGACATCTCCTCCCACATGGTTCCTATGCTGGTCAAGGAGAAATGGAAGCCCCCCTTCCCATCCAGCATAGAAACTATGTGGCTTACTAGCATAGGGATAGAGCATTTCACACATCCTCTGGCAGTGCACTGGATGCATGGGAGGTAAAGCTCCCTGCCTCCCATAGAAACCAAGAGGCTGGAAATGGAGTCAAGAAGGGCTCTACCCTTTCACCATTAGCCCACCATGTTAATGTGTTAGACCAGAGCTTTTCAAACTGTGTGTCGCAGCACATGTCTGTCGGCTGCAGTGTGTAGGTATGTTGCGTGAACGCTGGAAAGGGGTTAGTTTAACCTCTGGTTTGCTAGTAAAACTGAATTACTGTGTCATGAAATGATGCATGTGAAAAAAGTGTGTCACCAACATTAAAAGTTTGGAAAGCTCTGTGCTAGACTCACAGCCAATGAATCTTTTTTGCATTTAACAGAAACATGGTGAGCTGATGACAGTCTGTGTCTCTGTTATTGAACCAGGTTTCTTTAATTGTATGCTGGATACACAGGAAGGAGCTTTTCCTCTTGTATGTCCAGCACTGAAGTGCAGGAGACTCACTAAGAAAGCAGGGACCTATCTGTGCCTTGGCTGCCACCTACTATGTTGGATGAACTGGACAGGGTTCTGCCTCCAGCGTGTCCAACATAGAAACCCAGTAAGCTCCACCTTGGAATATAAAGGTGTGTTGGCAGGCTGGGGGGGGGCAGGGCTAATTTACAAAGCTCACCTAATGAACGAACGGCTTCTTTGACATTATTTGGGCACATCATAATTTCTGCAAGTACTTAAGTACATATTGGAAGGGTTTTGTTTCCTCTTTCCTCTGAATATCGAGTGTTTGGGCAAGAAACCAACTTCCCTTCCAAAAACACATATTGTGAGTTCATCCCAGAGTGCCAAGCACACACGGAACTGCTCTGGCAGAACTGGAGTCTTTTTAAGATGTCAAATGTTAACTGCAATGAAACCTGTACCTTCTGCTCTTCCTGAGCACAGGCTGTTCCTACTTAGTTTAACTGAAATTGTTTTCACCTTGGTGTAGGTCATCCATCCTGCCTGAAGTTCTCCCCAGAGTTAACAGTTCGTGTGAAGGCCTTACGATGGCAGTGCATTGAGTGCAAAACGTGCAGTTCCTGTCGAGATCAGGGCAAGAATGCTGTGAGTACCTGGACATTCACCTTCTGGATCATGTTCATATTCTAACTAATTGCATGAGATTCTGCAGTTGGTGGTGAGATTTGACCTTGCCATAGACATGTGCATAGTGCAAACGTCCAGGCTGGACTACTACAGCATGCTGTGCTGGAAAAGTATGTTCAAGTTTTAATTGCTACAAATTGTGGTGGTTCTGCAGAGAGCATTTGTCGCTAATTCAGATGATTTTTAAGCAGAAAAGTAGGGTACAAATATTTTAAAGGAATATAGGAAGAAAAGTTTTGTAAATAGAATAAACAAAAGATTCTTTCTGCCTCATTAATTCAGTGTTTATTCCTTTGATTGCATAACAGTTATAGGCAAATATTTATCTAGAAAATATTTAACCAACCTTTCAATAAAATATTACCAGAGCAGGAAATTATAGTATTCTATTAATAGAAACAAATAAAGCAGTGAAAACAGTTTGAAACAGCACTTGCAAGTAGTAACTGCTACTCTAACTGGCTGACAGTTAGCTACTGTGCTGTGTTCAAGGGGCCGGTATTAGTGTACAAAGCCTTATACCAGTGGTGTCCAAACTTTTTCCAAAGTAGGGCAGATTTGATGAAATGAAGGGCCGTGGGGGCCGACCAAGGTTGTTGACCTTTTCTTGGGATTGAAGTTGTTGAGCTGCTTTTAGGTTTTCAGTTGTTGAGGTTTTTTTTCACGATTGTACCCCCAAGAAATAAACTGCCACAGGGGCTGGATTAACCCGACAGGTGGGCCAGATTAGGGCTCCCCCAATGGACTTTGGACATGCCTGCCCTATACAGTTTGAGACCAGGATTGCCTCTTTGCCTACATACCCATACATGTGAGCCAGAGTCGAAGCTTCGTTAGACTGCTCTGCTGAGGCATGGGCAGCCGCTTGCCCCTCAACAGAGCAGTTTAAAGAAGCCGCCTGCCCACACGGTCCCTCTGCAGTGTGAGGGCCACAGCGTAATTGCAGCTTCTGATTATATATTTCTTGCAGTTTCCCTTCCTCATCCTTGCACAGGCAGGAAGATACCAGTCTGCAGCTGGAATACCCCCTCTCAGCCTAGAATCATAGTGGTTATATTTGATGATAACAGAAAAGAGTGTTCTTGGTCTAAGTGCTTGAATTGCAGTAACTTGAAATTTCTGTGCTTCGTAGGATAATATGCTATTTTGTGACTCATGTGATCGTGGCTTTCACATGGAATGTTGTGACCCCCCTCTGACCAGGATGCCAAAAGGTAAGAAAGGGTTAAAAGATGCTGCAGGGGGAGAAACTCACACAAACAACCCTTTAGCCTTCAAATTATAGATGTCTTTAACAGGCAGAACAGAATAGTAGCATAGGCTTGATTAAGAGTTCTGAATAACTTTACAGATAGTGTTGTAGTGAATAAGAGTGTGAGCTGCGAGGCATGAAGAAGACCATGGCTTGAATCTGGCCTTTTCCATGAGCTTACTAGGTTTCTAGGGAAACCACAAGTCTGTCAGCCTCAGCTCCTCCTCCTCACCCCCACCCCTCAAAAATCCGCAGTACAGGGTCATAATACTACTACCATATGTTAAAAGTTGGCGTAGGGAACTCTATGATTCTGTGACTGCAGAGCATGTATTTGAAGTGTTTGAACACTCAAGCAGTACTATATACAGTTCCAGGGAGAGCATTGCTGTTGTGTTCCTGTCCTGCCCATGGGCTTCCCATGAGCATCTGGTTGGGCACTGTGAGAACAGGAGGCTGGACTAGATGGGCCACTTGCGTGCCCAGCAGGGCTTTTCTTAGGTTATATAAATAATACGGTATTGTTCTCTGGGTCTAACAGATGTTGATATACATTATGATGAGTCTGTTCACTTTACAGGCATGTGGATATGTCAGATATGTCGGCCACGTAAAAAAGGAAGAAAACTTCTACACAAGAAGGCAGCACAGATAAAGCGGCGTTATGCCAACCCAATAGGACGTCCCAAAAACCGATTAAAGAACCAAAATGCAACGTAAGTTTTTCCAAAACTTGGTGGCAGTGGGTACAGTGTGAATATGGATACCTGTGCAGTTCTGTTGTTAGAGATGTTCCATCTTCTTTGTTGGGTTAAATATTTTGGTACGTGTTCTGGAAAGATTATGAGTACTTCTGTCCAAATTTTTAATGCTTTTTGTTTCTGAATGCAACACAAGGCATATCTTTTACTTTGTGGGATTAATTAATTTCCCAGCTTCCAAAAACTGAGCATTTGTTTTGGTTTTCACATTTTTTTTATTTGTAGAAGAAGTCTGTTTACACCTTTCAGTGTAGGCAGTTAGTCCTCAGTAAAAAAACTTCCAGTGCTGATTTCAAGCAGCCCAAGCTTCTACTTAGGAGGTAGATCTCTATGCTAGATAACAACAGTGGCCATTCTTAGCTTGCATTCCCACTGAATCTAAAGTAAGCGATGAGCTTCCCTCCTTCAATAAAATAAGTTTGAGCATCCACTTTGCTCTGTTAGCTTGAGGCAATATATAACTATGTTTCTTGCACTACAAACCCTTCTAGCCTCTCAAGTTAGACTGGCAGAATGTTCTGCTGCCGTTAGTGAAGTACTCTGTCTCACTTGCTTTTCAAGATTTTTCCACACCCATGAAATCTGGAGGGTGCTTGGATTGTTGCTTTACAGAACACAGGACATGATCCATGTCACTGCTGCTGTTGAATATTTAGATGGCTTCCAATTTTGCTCTAGAGTTCCATGTCAGAAAGGTGTGGGAGGGAAACTATCTGAAGGGTCAAACAAGCCTTGCCATTAGGATCATTATACACTGCTCTTAAAAACTTGAGTTCTCGTGGCGTCTTTTTGGTGGGGGGGGGGGATTAAGTACGTAACTCCTATACACTTAATTTTTATTCAGAATACCAGATTCCTGAGAAATTTGGGAAGGCTCCAGTTCTGTGTACAGTTAACCATACAGTAAGCTTTATTGAACAGAGTTGGATTTGCTTCTGAGTAAACTTCCATTAAAGTGCACTGCAGGTATCTTTATTGCCCAAGGAAGAATTTGAAATTATCAGCTGGCCAATACCCTGCATAGCTTCTCTTTCTGTAAGTCTCTGTTACCCACTTTACTATTTGTTTAGATCAAAAGCCCCCTTCAGCAAAGTTCAGACGGGACCTGGTCGAGGTCGTAAGCGCAAGACTCCCCTATCCAGCCAGTCAACTTGTTCGTCAGAAGGGGGCTATTTGGAGCAAATCGACGGCCTGGAATTCAGCAGAGATGCAAGCACCACCTTGAAATTCAACAAGAAAACCAAAGGGCTCATTGATGGCCTTACCAAATTCTTCACCCCATCCCCTGATGGGCGTAAAGCTCGAGGAGAAGTGGTGGATTACTCTCAGCAGTATAGGATCAGGAGAAAAGACAATAGGAAATCAAGCACTTCAGACTGGCCTACAGGTAGCTAATTGTAGAGGGTATTATCTCTTCTTACTTTCTGGACTTCTAATTTTCAATTTGAGAACAGATTCTGAAGAAACTTCAACACTTTGGGTTTTTTTACATTATCATAAATGTTGTTGGGGCACAATACATTCTGTTGAAGGTACTTGGGTGGAAGCAGTAGATATATAACCACGTACAATTAAAGGGTCATCTTCAAATACACCACAGAACCTTGGCAAAGTGTATATGCTAAAATCATCATAATATATCTTTTCATTTGTGGACAGCAGTCCAAGCAGTGGAGGTTAGTGTGTATTATTTTGTGTTTGTTAAGATTGTAAGAATATTTATTTATTTTATTAGACTTACATTGCACCTTTCCTCCAAGGAGCTCAAGGTGGCATATATAGTTCTCCTCCCCATTTTCCTGGCACAACAGCCATGTGAGGTTGGTTTAGACTGAGAGCACATTTCCACAGTCCAGGGGACTATGCCTTCTCCCAAAGCCAAGAAGTATTGATGGGTGAGAGTGGAATGGTTATACCACTGGAAGAACTGAAGCTGCCAGGTGGTGGGGTGGAAGGGTCTATGTTGGTATGTCACAGTTTAGTCTAAAGGGGTAGCCTGCCATGAACTTCAAAACTTCTTAGTGCAATAAGTGCAATAACCCCTTTTAGATAGTTATTTATCCTGTGACCACCTTGCATATTCAGGTGCTTAATTTCAGGAAATTCCATTTGTTGTTGTGTGTTCATTTTCAGACAATCAGGATGGCTGGGATGGAAAACAGGAAAATGAAGAATGGCTTCTTGGAGGTCCAGATGTCATGACTGAGAAAGATATGGAGTTGTTCAGAGATATTCAGGAGCAAGCACTGCAGGTAAAATTGAATGAAGCTTGCATGCAAAGGTATGGTTAGTAGACTCCTACAGAGGTGCAGGTGGCGCTGTGGTCTAAACCACTGAGCCTGGGGCTTGTCGATCGGAAGGTCGACAGTTCGAATCTCTGCGACAGGGTGAGCTCCTTTTGCTTTGTCCCAGTTCCTGCCCGCCTATCAGTTTGAAAGCACGTCAAAGTGCAAGTAGATAATAGGTAATGCTCCGGCAGGAAGGTAAACGGCGTTTCCGTGTGCTGCTCTGGTTTTGGTGTTCCGTTGCGCCAGAAGCGGCTTAGTCATGCTGGCCACATGACCGGAAAAACTGTCTGTGGACAAATGCTGCCAGCTCCCTCGGCCAGTAAAGCCAGATGAGTGCCACAACCCCAGAGTTGTTTGTGACTGGACTTAACTGTCAGGGTTCCTTTACCTTTTTACAGGGGTATATTAGTCATAACATGCATAGTACTGAGAAGATTGAGACAGGTAGTTTACTGAGGATTTTCTGGGAACCAGCCAGTTGATAAGAAGTGATGAGGTGTGATGCTGATGAGAGATAAGCAGGCAGCTCTGAGGCAAACTTAAAATATTATAGCCCAGAAACATGGGGCTGACGAGTGGAGATCGAGGATTGTCCAAGATTGTAAGACTTGCATGCCAAAGCTATACAATAGCTTTGCTTGCCTCAAAACTGAATCAGAGCAAGTCTGTACCTTCCCGTTTCCATTTCTATTGGACATTTCTTCCTCCCTGTTTTAGCGCACGTTGAATTCTGCAAGGTCTTGCCTGGCATTTGTGAGGGGAGCTTGCTTGTTTTTCAGTGTTCTGTATAAAGGACATTGGCTTAATGCAGAGGCATGGTAGATTGTTCAATATTCCATGTTTGTGCACATATGTCTAAGCATGGCCTTTCAGCTCCTTCATGGCTGTATTGGTACAGATACAATATGGCCTGTTTCAAAACTGCAGGGGAAAGGAGGCCTATAGGTTCTGTTTCTTGGGAGGTGTTGATGACCCTCTGCCTGGAAGAAGACAAATACAAAAGCCAGCAGAACCTTTGGAGTAAGCAGATGAAGAAATTGAAAAGAAAGCTTGTTGGTATTTCTGTAACAGGAAGATTCCAAGGTCATATATATCCATGTGTTGATGGGAATACAGAAACAAAGGCTCATGTGTTGCTAGTATGCTCTTTTTACAAATATTTGCTTAAAGAGGTAATCACCTCATCACCAGTGTTCGGAATTCACTGTGCACCATGCACGTTTGCTATTGGCAAGGGTCCAGTTGCAACTACATGGAGATTTCTGGGCGCCAGGTTGGTGACTGACGTCTCAATCGAGCCAGATGACTCATGTGCAGTAAAAGTTGTGAGTCTTGTGCTTCTGTGCGGCTATGCAAATCATAGACCCCTTGCTGGGCACCTTAGTCCTCCATCATCACATCAAGGAAAGTAAGTGCAGGGCTGAATACAGATCTGTTTGACCTTTCCACAGGCCACCCAAATAGAACTCTCAAACCACAGTTTAAAAACCTCTGCCTTAGTCCATGGTTTACATCTTTTCCATTTCTGCTGCATTTCTCCTTCTTACATATTGGGACAGTCAAGCAATGTAGTTGAGATCATAGAAGCGTAGAATTGTTGGAAGGGATCCTTAGGGTCATCTAGTCCAACCCCCTGGTGAATAGACATTCTGTTGTGGTGGCCATAACCAAGGTTTAAGGTGTCACTTGGCACCTGGCTTGTATATCTGAGTTTCAAACACTGCTCATCATTATCTCATCCAGGAGGTTTAGTTGATTATTACATGAATCTTCTCTTATAGACCAAGATAAGCTGGTGACAGCAAAGACCACAAATATTTTAGCTTCTGCCATTAAAGTAAGGACCACAATGATGTCCTCTGAAATTGACGCTTTTATATTTAGTTGTGTTTATATAGGTGCACTCTGTGCACAAATTAGAATGGCTGGTGCAAATATATTATTTTTGTAATAGGTTTTTTTTGGTCAGCCAGCTTCAGGCCTTTCAGACAGCACAAACTAGTTAATCTCTGATCAATGTAGACTTCTGATATTTGAAAGTAATTGCTTAGCATATATAGCATGGTGTAAAATCCAGAGTACTTGCTCATGAGTTACTAAGCAGCCCTACATCTCTTTGCAACTTCTGATAAATATTACTGTTCTCTTTTCTTGCTGATATTGTATATACCGTAACTTTGCAAAGACTTGTGAGTGTGAGTTTGGCAAGGATTGGGTTAAATTCAGCTGAGCTGCTGACGCAGTGCGTATCCAGGTAGAGCAGGGTGCCACACCTGAGCAAATCGGAATACGCTGAGCAGAGGTGTAAGGATGGTTGGCTGAGTTGTTGAAGAGAGACCGTCTGCCGGAGGGAGTGGTCTGTGGGCGGGTGCCACCGTTGTGGGAGTTGGACATCTGCTTTGATGGGACTTTGAGCTGTTATGATGTGCAAGCAGTTGTACTGGAACTGGGACTCCACCTTTATCTCAGGCATCTATTTGGAGGAGAATTCAGTGGCCATCCAGAAGGCACAAACATGCAAGGCAGTGCCACAGGTGCGGTCTGAGAGCATCCTTGAAGCATCTCCATGTAAACCAGTGTGGTTCTGTTGGCAACAGACTGTGAGCTGAGTAATTTCAACGCTGTCCTGTCTGGGATTAGCAATTCTAAACTACGTTTTTTGAATTGTGGATTTTCATAGATACTGTATTGTGTGTCTCTCATTCTTCCATGGAATGATGTGTTCTTAAATTGGCTTCTATCAGGTGGTAGAATTCTTGAGTTTCAGTTTGGGTGATTGAACTTGTGCTACCCATTATATTTGTGGAGCCAAGTGCAAGACAGTTTCTAGAATCAAACATGATTTTGATTTGGCTATTGTGTGCTTTTCTCTCTTTTGACTGAGGATATTTTGTATCTTAGGGAAAGTAAATTGGCTGTTGCAGCCTTTCCCTTAGGAAAACCCATCCAATCCCTCAGGTTTTTTTCCTTAAAAAAGAAAAGGGGAAGAACGAGCCCTGGGACTCAATCAGTGGCGAAGAGGTGATGTTTAGAGCAGTTGAAATTGCTATTGTGCACACTATTAAGTAACTGAGAGATTTTATTTGTGTATTGCTGTGGAAAGGTACATCAGGTTGTTTTCTGGCATGGCAAGATATGAGGGAAGAACAAAGAGATTTGGTGAATATAGCTGTTTCCTTATTGCTGCTTTGAGATTATTCAAATGTAAAGGTGGAAGAAAAATGGCAAAACAAGAAATGTCTACAAACTTTTGGAGAAAAAAATGGTTCTGCCTTAACTTTTGTATAAAAACAGAAGGATTTCCTTGTTGAATTGTACCAAAGGTCCATCATAGTGCAGCATCCTGTTTCTAGCACTGGCCAGCCAGGGGTCTCTATTATTCATGGGAGGAGCCTTCTCCTGGTAGTCAGACATAGGTAAAGGGACCCTGACCGTTAAGTCCAGTCGTGGACGACTCGGGCTGCGGCACTCATCTCGCTTTACTGTCCAAGGGAGCCGGCGTTTGTCCGCAGACAGCTTCCAGGTCATGTGTCCAGTATGACTAAGCCACTTCTGGTGAACCAGAGCAGCGCACGGAAACGCCATTCAGCTTCCCACCGGAGCGGTACCTATTTATCTACTTGCACTTTGACGTGCTTACGAACTGCTAGGTTGGCAGGAGCAGGGACCAAACAATGGGAGCTCACTCCGTCTTGGGGATTTGAACCACTGACCTTCTGATTGGCAAGCCCTAGGCTCAGTGGTTTAGACCCAGCTCTTATCCTAATCCAGCCCTTCCCATCTTGATCACCACCACATGTTTGAACTACAACTACCATAAAGAGAGTTTGAGTTCTAAGCATCTGGAAGGGACCAGGATGGAGACTGCTGTCCTTTAAAAATCCCATCAGTATCTCTCATGATAGAGAATTCCAAAGTGCTTTTAGCACAGTTTGGGTAAAGAGTAAATCAGTATGAATATTATTTCAAGACATAAGCTAGTCACCAGTTCCTGTTTAGCACTTTTATATTGGGAAATTAAATTAGAAATCTTTTCTACACAGTTACAGGGATACGTTCTCTGTCATTGCAGTCTGTGTTAAGGGTGCATTTTTGGTCACTGAGGCCATTTATTTGGATAAGTTATCTGCTCTATTCTACCCCCAAGCCTCTCCGACAGATGAAAGAATTTCAATCAAATATGCTATGGTTTATAAGACTGAGAATGAGTGTTATACCTGCATGCTCTTTTTTCTCTTGCACTGCACTGAAATACTTTCAGCGTTCGTTAAAACCATTGTTTACTGTTACTTCCAAACTGAGAAACTGGTTAAATCTTAGACTACAAACAAAGTCTGAAAATGCAGTCTGAACGAGGTGGAAACACATGGGCACAATGGTTTTTCTCAGTCGAATAAATCATGGTTTTTTGGGGCCACAGGTATAAATATTTATGAACTGATGGCACCCCATTTTATAATTAAATTATAGGCCTGGTGCTCGCACAACCAAACCTCATTTTGGAGTGTTATGAGCAAAACCTGTAGCTGGCTGCTCCTGCCCTCCCTCCAATCCCACAGTACTGCACTACATGGGGTTACCTTGCAGTTCCAGCCAAACAGAGGCAGACTTCAACTCTAGGTGCCCTGCAAACCAGGCAAGCAGACTGAGTTAAAGTCCTGCTTGGCAGGGCAAGCACAGTCCATAGTTTTCCAACTGAAGAATTGGATTACAGTGAGGGGTAGAGGCAGGTGTGCGAGGCTTGTTGAACCACTTAAGTATAGCGTGGGATTGCACTTGAACTGAGCTGTGTGTGAGCTGTGTGTGAGAGAGAGGAGGAGACTCAGATGCCACTTCCTACATCTGAGCATTGAAAAGTGCCCAGTAGTTTATAGAAAAACAAAGGGGAAAAGAAATTGCAATGCAATTCTGGGCTGCATCAATAGGAGTATAGCATCTAGATCAAGGGAAGTAATAGTGCCACTGTATTCTGCTCTGGTCAGACCTCACCTGGAGTACTGTGTCCAGTTCTGGGCACCACAGTTCAAGAAGGACACTGACAAACTGGAACGTGTCCAGAGGAGGGCAACCAAAATGGTCAAAGGCCTGGAAACGATGCCTTATGAGGAACGGCTAAGGGAGCTGGGCATGTTTAGCCTGGAGAAGAGGAGGTTAAGGGGTGATATGATAGCCATGTTCAAATATATAAAAGGATATCACATAGAGGAGGGAGAAAGGTTGTTTTCTGCTGCTCCAGAGAAGCGGACACGGAGCAATGGATTCAAACTACAAGAAAGAAGATTCCACCTAAACATTAGGAAAAACTTCCTGACAGTAAGAGCTGTTCGACAGTGGAATTTGCTGCCAAGGAGTGTGGTGGAGTCTCCTCCTTTGGAGGTCTTTAAGCAGAGGCTTGACAACCATATGTCAGGAGTGCTCTGATGGTGTTTCCTGCTTGGCAGGGGGTTGGACTCGATGGCCCTTGTGGTCTCTTCCAACTCTATGATTCTATGATTCTATGAAATTGTTTTAAGCAAGTGTTTCTGTGTTGGCTAAGCTGACCTAACTGGCCCCCACTGAGGGACTATCTGCACTGACTTCGTAGTGCTGAAGAAATGTGGGTGTGTGCAAAGGGAGGGAAGGTAAGAGATGTACCTTCCATAGTAAATAAAATGCTTTTAGCACTTGTTTAGAACTTGATGTTTCCAAATGTCCTGGGATTTGAAATACAGTGGTACCCCGCAAGACGAACGCCTCGCAAGACGGAAAACCCGCTAGACGAAAGGGTTTTCCATTTTGGAGGCACTTCGCAAAACGAATTTCCCTATGGGCTAGCTTCGCAAGACGACAGCCCATAGGGAAATCTCCGGGACAGCGGGGAAGCGCAGCGCGTCTTCCCCACTGTCCTCGGACCTCCTCCGAAGCCTGGCGGCGGGGCAGGGACACCTCCTCCCGCCGCTGCCGGGCTTCGGAAGTCACCTCCGAAGCCGGGCGGCGGGGCGGGAACACCGGGCGGCGGGGAGGGAACACCTCCTCCCGCCGCCCGGCTTCGGAACGATGCTCCGAAGCCGGGCGGCGGGGCCACGAAGCCTGGCCGCGCTGATCTCAGCGTGCGCAGGCTTCGGCATGCTGGCAACTCTCCGCAAGCAGCGGGAGAGGTCCGCGAAGCCTGTCCAGGACAGCTTTTGAAGGCAGGGGGGGAAGCAAAGACTTTCGCCCCCCGCCCGCCTTCAGAAGAGGTCCTGGACCTCTTCTGAAGGCTGGCGGGGGGCAAAAGTCTTTGTCCCCCCTGCCTGCCTTCCCAGGGGCTTTTAAATCGCCCCGGACAGCGGAGAAGTCCTCCGCTGTCCCGGGGCGATTTTAAAATGCCGCCCGCCAGCATTTTAAGATCGCCCCGGACAGCGGAGAAGTCCTCCGCTGTCCCGGGGTTTTTTAAAATGCTGGGGGTGGGAAGAAAAGCCCTTGCCCCCCCCCCAGCCTTCAGAAGAGGTCGGGGACAGACTGTCCCCGGACCTGGTCTGAAGGCGGTTTCCCTAGGAACGCATTAATTGATTTTCAATGCATTCCTATGGGAAACCGTGCATCGCAAGACGAAAAACTCGCAAGACGAAGAGACTTGCAGAACGAATTAATTTCGTCTTGCGAGGCACCACTGTACTTCTGTCACTAAAAACAGCACTAGGAGCGCAATGTGAACACACACTACAGAACTTACAGGTGTATTAGGATGCAAGACATAATAGTAATATCACCACTAAGCAAGTCTTTTTAATGTATAGTTTATTTTTCTCAATGCACAATGTAAACTGAGAGAAAAGAGTGTTGGAAGTCTAACCAGCATTTTCTCTCTTCCATTCACTCCTGAGCCTTTGCTTGTAGATGTAATTTGCAAAGCATCCTCAATTCTTCATAGTGTATATAAGGAAGAAAATGTGTCTGGGGAGGGGGTGGGTAGAAAGGGAAAGCTATATTTTACCTTATACATGCATGAAAAATAACAATGGAGGCCAGAGGTGTGCAGATTGCCCCAAAGGAAGATAATTTCCTTAAGGGTTGATGGCCATGATTCTTCTTGCAAAACACCTTTGCCATATTTTTTTAAATGAATGATACCCAACTATGTTGTGCACAAAATAGACCCATTGAAATAAGTGGACATGAAATACTTGATTTCATTGCATCTTCCACTGGATAGCTCCCCATAATCTGGGTATTTCTAGATAGATAGATAGATAGATAGATAGATAGATAGATAGATAGATAATTTATTATGGTCGGAGACCAGCTTATAAAACACACTTGGGGGTACAGTCACAGAAGGAAAACAAACAATTAAAACAATGTACAACAATAAACTACCACAGGGAGTTGACCCAGAGTCACCCATGAAACCGAGTTTGGGGATTTTCTTAACAAACTAGTTTGAGTTGAGAGATGGTCTGCGCCTGCAGACCTGTACACAGAATCTGGCAACCATTCAGGTCGTCTTCTGATCTTTGCCTAACAGGAAAATGTCAAATTTTTGCAAGGTTAAAATATTTGCGAGGTTAAAAAGGTCAAATTTTTGTGAGGTTAGCGAGCCTCACCAGTAGGGGATCAATGGTCTTACTACGTGCCTCTTCATAAGAGAGACATCTAAAGAACAAGTGTTCTGGGCTTCCTATCTCCCCCAGTGAACAGGCGCAAGATCTCTTAGAATACGGGACTTTTTAAAAGGCTCCTTCCAGGATTGGCGAGGGCAGAGCCGAGCTTCTGGCGAGTGTAAAAGCCCTTCTTGCATTTTTAGATACGAGAAAGACGAGATATGCTGCCAATTTTATAGTTGGGGCACCTTGAGCACTCCTGTTGTCTCTCGGTGTCTATAATTCTTTGCCTGACCATAGCTTTTGCCTGGCCCAAGCCCAGGCTCAGAAGGGCTTGAGGGGCAAAACCCAGTTTCCGGTGGGTGTTCAGGACTACAGTCTGCCAGCCTGACTGGAACTGGTCGCAGAAGATCAGTGGGGCTGCTATCCCTCGGGGGGAGCAGATTCAGTGTCAGCCATTTGTAGATTGATGTTAGGCAGATAGAAGCCAGATAGAAGTTTGGATTGAACTCTCTCAAGGGGGGAGAAAGCAGAGGAAGGTGGGCCCAGAAAGGATCCATAAAGGACGAAAAAGCCCCCTTGTGCTCTGAAAAATTTAAGGATAAAGTTTGCGGTATTTCTATATATTTCTTTTGGTGACACTTTTCTGGTTTGATGTAAATATTCTTGAGAGAGAGGTGTTGCATCTTGAGTTTTGAAAACTTACACAAAACAAAACCCTGTTTGTAGGTTTGTAGGTCACCCATTGCCTTTTGTTGCAGTTCCTAACCAGGTTCTGTGCTGTCTATTACAGGTGCACTTGGGATACACGCCTGCCTGCCTGCCTGCCCCTGCTTCCTTCCCTCCCTTTTGCTTTTTCAGGAGTCACTTATGTCCTTGGATTTATTAAGTGGCTATTACCGTATTTTTTGCTCTATAGGACGCACTTTTCCCCCTCCAAAAATTAAGGGGAAATGTGTGTGCGTCCTATGGAGTGAATGCAGGCTCCTTGGCTTCAGCGATAGCAACGCGAAGCCTCCGACGCGCAGAGGGAGCGCTCCCTCCGTGCTCCGGAGGCTTCACATTGCTTTCGCTGAAGCCTGGAGAGCGAGAGGCATCGGTGCGCACTAACCCCTCTTGCTCTCCAGGCTTCAGAGATAGCCGCCTGAAGCCTTCGGAGCGCAGTGCGAGTTCTCTCTGTGTTCTGGAGGCTTCAGGTTCCTTTCGCTGAAGCCGGGAGAGTCTTGCTCTCCTGGCTTCAGCAAAAGGAACCCGAAGCCTGCGGAGCACAATGGGAACTTGCGCTGCGCTCCAAAGGCTTCCGGAATCTTTGCGGCTGGCGGTGGGGGAAAGCAGCGCTTCACCCCACTGCCAGCCCCACAAGCTGGGGGGCAGCGGGAAGGCTGCATGCAGCCTTTGCGCTGCTCCCCAACTTGGTCTTTGAGGCTGGCGGTGGGGGAAGCAGCGCTTCCCCCCGCCAGCCCTAAAGAGCAGGTTGAAAGGAACCCAAAGCCTCCGGAGCCCAGCGGGAACTCCCCCCGCGCTCCAGAGACTTTGGGTTGCCTTCACTGAAGCCTGGAGAGCAAGAGGGGTCAGTGCACACCAACCCCTCTCGCTCTCCAGGCTTCCAAGGTAGCCGCCTGAAGCCTCCGGAGTGCAGCGGGAATGTCCGCTGCGCTCTGGAGGCTTCAGGTGAACGCACCTTGAATGCGCAGAACGCACCTTGTTTTAGAGGGGGAGAACAAGAAAAAAAAATCTCCCCCTCTGCGCAGCGCCCCTTCAGCGAAGCGGCAGGAGAAATGGAAGGGGCTCTGTTTCTCCTGCCGCTTCGCTGAAGGCACACTGAGCAGAGAGGGGGAGAATTTTTTTCTTCTTGTTCTCCCCCTCTAAAACAAGGTGCTTCCTATGGTCGGGTGCGTCCTATAGAGCGAAAAATATGGTAATTCCTTTAGATTACTCTTAACAGGCAAGCATAATGCTAAGACGGATTGGACTAGCATTTTTACTAGCACACCTGGCTTTATATTTTTCTTGCTTTGTGAATTACAGTGGTACCTCGGGTTACATACGCTTCAAGTTACAGACTCCACTAACCCAGAAATAGTACCTCAGGTTAAGAACTTTGCTTCAGGATGAGAATAGAAATTGTGCTACGGCGGCAGCAGGAGGCCTCATTAGCTAAAGTGGTACCTCAGGTTAAGAACAGTTTCAGGTTAAGAATGGACCTCCGGAGCAAATTAAGTTCTTAACCCCGAGGTACCACTGTAGTTCAGTGGAAGAAAGCTGTGCTATCCCAAAGCTTTTCCTTCTTTCCTGGATTGCTGGATCTGTTAAGTAGTGCTTTTGTTGTTGTTAACCTGGAGAGATATTTGTTTCTTTTACAGAAAGTAGGAGTAACAGGAGCCCCTGATCCACAAGTCCGCTGTCCATCAGTCATCGAGTTTGGGAAATATGAAATCCACACCTGGTATTCCTCTCCATACCCACAAGAGTATTCCAGGTACAACACAGGCCTCCTCTCTATTATACAGTTTACATTATGCAGCTGAATGTTTAGCAAGAGTAGGAAAAAAAGTGTAATTATGTGTTAAGCCTGACAAGCTCATACTGTAAAGACATGCTCTTCCTTAAAATTAGGGCTGGATGTCCTCTGAACAAACCAAATGTGTAACCAAGTTAAATCATGCAATGTATATATATTATATATATAGGTATTTGCTTGCGTAGCATTTTTTTTTTCAGGTTGAAGCTATCCAGTACTATCAGGTTGAAGATATCAAATATATTTTAGTAAGCACTGTGACATGGGGGGGGGGAGCAAAGAGCATGGAAATTTGAGTGTAGTGGCTGGTGTGCAAAAATAGTAGCAAGGATTGGAGACACAGGATTTTGAAACTGCCCGGCCCCCCTCAGATCCTTCTGCCACTGATTTTCTTCTTGAAGTAAAGGCATTGCATTTGCAACTGTGAGAGTTGGCAACTTGTTTTTAAACAAACACAAGCACAGAAATGTCAGCATGTCAAATTGTGTTGGGTTCCTCGTTTCTCTGATCATCTTCACATACAGTATAGGTACAGATCTGCTCTACTTATAACCAAGGGAAACCAGACAATATTTAGTGATAACTGAAAGAAGTATTCAGAATAATCAGAGCTGAGCTTCCTCCTATCTTTGGGATTAACATACTGAAAGACTTTGTTTTATTAAACATTTTGTAGATGTAAGTGTTCTTTATTTTCTGTGCCGTGCAGCAAAGAAACAGAAGAGCGGAATTTCTATTTTATTGAAATTTGTATGATGGGGGGGGGGGTCATAGCTCAGTGGTACAGCATCTGCTTTGCATACAGGAGGTTCCAGGTTTCATCACCAGCATCTCCAGGTAGATTCAGGAAGGCCCCTTGTTTGAAACCCAGGGGAGCGCTGCCAGCCTGTGGAAGTAATACTGAGCTAGATGGGCCAATAGGTCTGACTTGATAATAGGCAGCTTGCTATGTATGTTCCAGTTGCCAGTTGCATAAATTAAGGGGTGGAGGGATAGTACTGGAAAGGGGCCTACGGGGTCCCTTCATATCCAGTGATGGACACCCTTGGTAAACTTTAGGCTAGAAGTAATCCTAAGAGGTCTTTGTTAAGACCCTCAGTCTCAGTAACTGAATCCAACCAAATACACATTTTAACCTGCTCTTATGCTTTTTTTGTTTCTATATTGCCTCCTGTATACCCAGCTTTAAGACAATGGACCTTTATGGGAGTTGCCACAGTAGAGATAACAGTACTGATTGCCTCAAGTTGTAACCTTGCAAAACTGCTCAATGCATCCATGCCTTTAATCTTGCAGGCTGCCTAAGCTGTACATTTGTGAATTCTGTCTTAAGTATATGAAAAGCAGAACTATCCTTCAGCAACACATGAAGAAGTGTGGCTTGTTTCATCCCCCAGCCAATGAAATTTACAGGAAGAGCAATGTTTCAGTCTTTGAGGTAAGTGTCAAAGATTATTAGCTGCTGTTTATGTCCCTGCCTGAATCTCTGGGGCACAATCTGCTGTGAGCTTCCCAGAGAAGAACTGTTGTAGGAACCTAATTCCCTTGTAATGGGCTCTAATCATGGCTAGAATCCCCTCTTTGGGAGGCTGAGGGCAGCCCAGTTTTTAAAAAACAACCCAGAGCTGTCTTACTTTTGTAATATTTCATGAGTGTCTCATTCCATTCAGTAATGATTGGCTGCAAAACAGAAGTGTATTGGCATTTTATGTTGTACATCCCTCTTAGGAAAAGGTTGGTAGTGTGAGGAGCGCTGGCCGCTTTGGGCTTCTCCTCAAAGTGACTACTTACCTCAGGCTGCATCCTTTAGTTCTTGAAGCTACAAGTCCTTAGATGGTTTGTGTCTGTTTGGTATAATCCTACTTGATTTAAGCAAATCACTTTGTGTTGTGGCCTGCTAGCAGTTCATGAGGGATAGTGTCTTGACCTGTTCTCCATTTTTCTAAGGTGGATGGCAACGTCAGTACCATTTACTGCCAGAACCTGTGTCTATTAGCAAAACTCTTCCTGGATCACAAGACGCT
The DNA here is from genome assembly GCF_965113315.1 of Podarcis vaucheri. NCBI lineage: Eukaryota > Metazoa > Chordata > Lepidosauria > Squamata > Lacertidae > Podarcis > Podarcis vaucheri. Next base: position 93,404,425 of record NC_138765.1, read on the forward strand.
CTATTATGATGTGGAGCCATTTCTCTTCTATGTGCTGACGCAAAATGACATGAAGGGTTGCCACCTGGTTGGCTATTTCTCCAAGGTGAGCAGTGGGGGGATTTCCACTTGTTGGTGTTCTGTTGGTGTCCTGACAATACCTAAGGGAACTATAAACCAGGAGCATATCTATCATGCACCTTTTAAAAAATCTGCACCAAGTTAATCCAAATATTGGGTGGTGAAAAGCTGGATTCTTAAGCTTTTGCTTAATTGATTGCTCTGTTTTTGCTAATCACGAGGAGAGGCACAAGGCACTACAGGCCCTTGCTTAACTCCTGGAACTTTTCCTGCTGACATGTGCAGGAGCTTTGGCCATACACTTTCCCATGCCTATGCTTGCACTTAAAAGAAAAAAGGCTGGGAATGTCTTTTTGAGACTGAAACTCTCAGTAAACTGAATTCTGCACCCAAAATTGCATTCCACACTTTTTTGTGCTTGTGTGGATTTGCTTCATACACACAACCCTGACTATGGCCAAATACCTAGTGTGTGCAAAAAGACTATAAACTTTCTTTTGTTCTTCCTGTCAAGTCTTGTGTGTGATAAGACTGGCTGTACCTCTGGAAAAGTCTATTCACACTGGTATGACTCGTATCCAAGAAAATATAATTGGATTTGAATTGTGCGTTAACTGAAAGTCATTTTTCAGCAGATCTAAATTTTCTCCCTCCTTAGTGTAGTGGATCTAACCAAACTAGTGTCCAGTCACACTTCTGAAGTGATGGGTATAATTTTATGGGCTCCAAACAGCCTTTAAAGTTCTGCATAAGCAGAATCCAGGGAATTGAAGCAGTTAATCAAAGCAGCTTTCTTTTTTATGCTGTTGAACAGAGTGTATTCTCTAAGGAGCATGAATTCCAGCCTGGCAGCTCTGCGGGGAGAGGGTTTTAAATGACTTCCTAGTCCCTTGGGTGGTGAGGAGGAGAGTTAGTTGGTGAAGTAAACATTAATTGTTACCTCCAATGAGCTTGCTTCTCAAATCAGATGCTGATCTCATTTCAGAGCTTTTGTTTGCATTTTGGGAAAGAGACCATGGAGGCTGAATGTGGCTTTAGTATTCCTCACACAGGGACAGAGAGTTACTTTGAAAGGCCCGTCTTAACCCCCCCCCAAAAAAAATATAGAAGTTGTTTTTTACTTCATCACTTTCAGAAAAGGAAATAATGTAGCCTTAATCTATGGCCATCCTATCCCCCCCCCCCAAGCCCACCTGCAGATGGACTTTTATTTTGTCTTACCCCCACCCCCCACAAAGGTTCTTTATTGCTTTGGAAATCTCTGAGGATTTGAAAAGCCCTTTGTAGAGAAGTAGGGAGAGAAGTTTGCTGTAAGTGCAAGGTCCTGAAATGATGTATTACAGGGGAGGGGCCATGATTCTGGTGGTGGTGCAGGTTCATTCTTGAGCATCTTTAACTAAAAAGGCTCACAGGTAGCAGGACTGGGAGGGCCTGTGTGACTGAGACCCCGGAGAAGCACTGTCACTTGGAGGGGTAGACATTACTGCACTAGGCACATGAATGATACAGGTTTACAGAAAGCAACTTTGTGTGCTCAGTGACAGTTCTTTCTTCCTTTCCCTTCCTGGCTGTGATCACAGAGGTTCAGTGGCTTGATAATGCCTTGTGTTCTTTCCTTGGAGACTTGCTTTTGGGGTGATTGTGATTTACCCCAATTAATTCCTCATCGAGAAGAAGTTCTTTTCCATCTTGCTAATCTTCTGTGTTTGTTTGTGTGTGTGTCTCTCTTACTAGGAGAAGCACTGCCAGCAGAAATACAATGTTTCCTGCATAATGATTCTTCCCCAGTACCAGCGCAAGGGCTATGGCAGGTTCCTCATTGATTTCAGTAAGCATATTCTCATTTTTCTGCCTTTCTCTTCAGCTTCAGATTAAAGTTTATGAAACCATGCAATTCTCCAGCACTTTATTTCAAGAGCATTAATTATCTGAAATGGCTACTTTTTGGGATTCTGGCCAGCATCCTTTTCCCAACTGCTTTCTTGCACCCCAGATGCTTGCACACAAGCCCCCCTCCTTCCCCCATCACACTTCAGCCCACAAGGACATCTAAGATGGCACTTCAGAACTTGCTCTTCTTCCCTGCTTTCCTAGCCATGTGGAGAGGCAGAAATTTTATTTGTATGTTTAAAAGGCTATTTATATCCTGTCTTTTCCACTACATCGTGCCAAGTGGCAAACAAACACATCAAATAATTTACCAGTAGTCTTTACCCTTTTCACTCCTGGGACTCACCTGTAGCATTTGAAGACCCGCTGCTGGCGGAGACTCTCCTGCCTTCAAAAGCCGTCCGGGATAGCAGGAAGCGCTTCCCTGCTATCCCGGACTGCTTTTAAAATGCTGGCGCTGGGGAGCAAAGCCTTTCGGCCCCCGCCAGCCTTCCTGGACCTCTTCTGAAGGCCGGAGGGGGGGGAAAGGCTTTGCTCCCCACCGCTAGCATTTAAAAGAGGTCCCCGGAGATTTCCCTATGGGCTTTCGTCTTGCGAAGCAAGCCCATAGGGAAATTCGTTTTGCGAAGCGCCTTCAAAACGGAAAACCCTTTCGTCTAGCGGGTTTTCCGTCTTGCGAGGCGTTCGTCTTGCGGGGTACCACTGTATTGACAAACAGTAGCATAAATTTATTATGCGTTTTGGCTGAAATACAACCTGATTAGGGAAAGTGACCAGTTTGCAAATCTACTACATCAGTAGATGGGTTTCTTCTTTCAGAAGAGAGTAAAGCGGACCATCAGGGCCAGCCCTGAACAAGGCAGCTGCCTCAAGCAGCAGATGCTGGGTCAGGTGAGGGCACCCATTTCTTCTGAGCCCCCTGACCACTTGGCCCTATTAGAGGAGGGAGCTGTGTGTGCCTGAAAGCCTGCCTTGCACCCCAAAGCTTTCTGATGTGGTAGAGGTTGCTGTGCTGTTGCTAGGTGCGGAAATAAGTTTAAGCTGCCAGTCAGGCTGGCTTTTGTGTGTTCAGTGGAAGTGGGCACCATCTTGCCTTTCATTGCAGACAGCAAAACATTTTTAGCTGGCACTACTGATGCTGTGGTGTAAACCACTGAGCCTTGGGCTTGCCGATCGGAAGGTTGGCAGTTTTGAATCCCTGCAACGGGGTGAGCTCTCGTTGCTTGGTCCCTGCTCCTGCCCACCTAGCAGTTCGTAAGCATGAAGTGCAAGTAGATAAATAGGTACCGCTCCTGTGGGAAGGTAAACGTCGTTTCTGTGCGCTGCTCTAGTTCGCCAGAAGCGGTTTAGTCATGCTGGCCACATGACCCGGAAGCTGTCTGTGGACAAACACCAGCTCCCTCGGCCAGTAAAGCGAGATGAGCGCTGCAACCCCAGAGTCCTTCGCAACTGGACTTAATTGTCAGGGGTCCCTTTACCTTTACCTTTACTGGTGGTTATGACATATCTGTGCAGCTGCTGTTTAATTTCCCATTATAAATGTTTGTCTGAAAAATGAATAGGCATTAAATATAGAATTTCCATTTTTCTGTTCAAATTAGTTTTGTACTAAATATCCAAGAAAAAATATTAATATTACAAAGGAACAAAGGCATATATATCCTTAAAGCTTATAGGATCGTCACATAAAGGAAAACAAAGAAGCAAGGTGCATTTTCTGGAGGACTCAACGGAGGACTCAATGGCAGTGGCATCAGACGCAAAGGGAATACAGCCACGTTGCTTTCTGGAGGGAAAGCAAAGAGCCAGTTCCAAAGCTAAGCTAACTACCTTTCGCCAAGTCCTTCTATCTTTTATATTCTATTTTTATCACTGACCATCACTTCTGATGGGCATCTTCCCATTTGGTGAGGAGTGAGGCCCACATTATTCACTCTTATAGGAATGCTGATGCTCACTCACTCATCGTCAGGAAAAAACACATGTACTGTAGAACCGGATGAGGGGACCTCTGGCTCTGACCATTGGTCATGCTGACTGGGGCTGATGGGAGTCAGAGGTCATCTGCAGAGCCATAGGTTCCCCATTCCTGCTAAAGAACTTCCAGCAGCAAAACCCTTTCATTAGCATTCTTTTAATGCAAAAGTTTGCCCATGTACAGTCTGCTTTAATGCTTAGTTTACATAAGTGCTTGAGACAGTAGCTTGAGACAGTAGCTCCTTCATTTGCTTTACTATCACATTGCTGAGACTGATGTGCAAGTTGAAGGTTTGTGAAAAGTCAGCGGATTATGAAGGTTGGTTGGTTTCGTATTTGAACTTACAAATGAAGAGTGGAGGGAGTTGATTCAAACAGAATTTTTAAACAGACAGGTGAATGGTGAGCCCTGCTACCTGGGCGGAAGAGCATCTTTGGTGAATTCTGCACCTGGAAAATCAAGTTGCACCTGCCTTTGAGTCCTCACAGTGGTATCTTGTAGCAGCCCTTGGACTTCATAACTTCAAAGCTTGACTAACGTAATGTAGTGTCCTTGGGATCACCTACAGAGAAACCCTGTGTCTCTCCAGATGTCTCTGGGCCGACATTCCCATCATCCACATGGCCAGGGGCCAAAAATGTCGTCGTAGTCCAGCAACACCTGTAGAACAGGAGCAGGAGGTTCCTCCAGGCCTGTTTTTGAAAGTATCAGCTAGAATGTAACCCTGAAACTTGCCTGCTGAGGAGGACAAGTCATAGGGAGTGTGAACTGAATGGGTTTTCCATGGCCAACAGAAGCTTCATATCACCTATATATTTCACGAGTAACTGTTAGACAACTTGCTTCAAACCAGTAGGCTTGGCTAGATCACCCTGTTACGTGACAGCAGCCTTGTGGCATGATAAATACATTACAAATACATTTTGGCATATACTTTTGTGGACTAGGGTCCACATGAGATCTGCTATAAAGTCGCTCACATCAGTGGGTTTAGGATCATTCTCTGGAAAGTAAGGGAAGGGAAGGAGATGAAGGCATATGTAGAGGTAGCAAAGGTAAAAATAACATGTCTGGTTAAAAAGTGAGTCAGTTGTTAATAGTTGTATTCTGGATCTAGCAAGGATGAGTGAATCGACAGAGTCAGCCCTGTGTTCACACAGCAGGAGTGAAAGAGAGAAGTACTAAAAATAGTAAGAGGGCCAAGAAAACGTAATTTGAACAAAATACTCTGGATAAATTAAGCATTTGAGATAAAGAAGTGCCTGGATTTCCAATTCCAAAACCATCTTGTGTTGACCTAGAGGGAGTTTGCCAGAAAATGGGATCAAAATATGTTTGGATTCCCTGTCCACAGAGGTATGCGTTGTTGTTTTGAGCATACCTATACAGAATCTACATTTCTAGTCCTGTAAAATTGCTCTTAATTTCCAGTAATACATAATGTGTTCCCCTGTTCAGAGTTACAATGCCCATTATTTGGGCACCTAATAATACAAGGTGCCATTTATGTTTGAAATAATTCTTGGAACATCTAATTTCCCTAATTAACAATGATAGAGTTCACGCACATCCTCTATTAGCAACTGCTTCATTAGGATGGTCTAAAGTGGTTTGGTCATGTCATTGGTTGTGGCCGTTTGGAAGCCCCACCTATCTGTCCTTGCCTCTCATAGCAAGCTCAGCTGGCAAGTGCCAACGGGATGATGGCCAAAATGGAGCTGCTAAAAAACAAGAGAGAGGTACCGTATTTTTCGCTCTATAGGACGCACCGGACAATAGGACGCACCTTGTTTTAGAGGGGGGAAAACAAGAGGGAAAAAAATCTCCCCCTCTCTGCCCAGCACCCCTTCAGCGAAGCGGCAGGAGGCGCTGCGCAGAGAGGGGGAGAATTTCCCCCCTCTAAAACAAGGTGCCGTTTAAGGTGCGTTCAGTCGCCTTCAGGCGGCTACCTTAGAAGCCTGGAGAGCGAAAGGGGTCGGTGCCCACCGACCCCTCTCGCTCTCCAGGCTTCAGGTTCCTTTGGACCTGCTCTTTGGGGCTGGCAGGAGGAAGCCCACCACCAGCCCCAAAGAGCAGGTCGGGGAGCGGGCAAAGGCGCGCAGCGGAGAGGCTCCTGCCATAGCCCCCCGCGCGCTCCCCAGGCTGGAGAGGTGACACGCAGCTATAGAGGCTCCTGCCGTAGTCGCGCGTCACCTCTCCAGCTGGGAGAGGGTCGCGGGGGGCTGCTTTAGCCGCGCGCGTGCTCTCCTTGCCGGAGAGGTGGTGCGCGGCTAAAGAGACTTCTGCCATAGTCGCGCGTCACCTCTCCAGCTGGGAGAGGGTCGCGGGGGGCTGCTTTAGCCGCGCGCGTGCTCTCCTTGCCGGAGAGGTGGTGCGCGGCTAAAGAGACTTCTGCCATAGTCGCGCGTCACCTCTCCAGCCGGGAGAGGGTCGCAGGGGGGCTTGTTTAGCTAAAGAAGCCCCCGCGACCCTCTCCCAGCTGGAGAAGTGGTGTGCGGCTAAAGAGGCTCCTGCCATAGCCGCGCGCCACCTCTCCAGCTGGGAGAGGCTCACGGGGCTATGGCTTCTTCGCTCCATAGGACGCACACACATTTCCCCTTCATTTTTGAAGGGGAAAAAGTGCGTCCTATAGAGCGAAAAATACGGTATGCTTTAGGAAGAGGGAGGAAACCTTAAGGTTTGCAGAAAGGCAAACAATCAATAGAGGGTGGGGAACAAAAGGGAGGGGGGAAATTCCCCAAACAACTGTGTGAAGAATGAGAAGGCTTAGTGGCAACTGTGGCGGGGGGGGGGGCAGGGGGAAAAGGCCATGATTTGTTGACCACAACCCTGAACAGGAGGAGCTCTGCTCTGCAATATTTTTTTGCAAGTTTCACTTTTTTCACTATAACAGAAAAAATCTGCCACCTAGTGACACTGTTTATATCCAATTACAGTCAGACATAGTATAGCCTGCAAGACCTTTCCCACTGATTTACCAGCATTTGCTTTCATGATCCCATGGGAATTGGTGCTGAAACACTTCGGGGGGGGGTGTTGGTTGACCTTTTCCGAAATCAAAGGTCTTAATTGGAGGGTGTTCTACATTTCTGTCCATGTTTCTGAAAAATTCAAAATGCCTTCAGCACAGATTAGAACCATGTGTCTCCTTGTACAGGTGGCTACCTCTGTGTGGAAGGGGGCGGGAAATGCTGGTGACCTCTGGAGAGAAGAGCTTCTGGGTCCTGTGAGAGCCGTTGGCTGTTTTTGTTGACTTAAATTCCAGCCAGAGTGCCTGAGCCTAGAGCTGAATAAGGAGCAGACACTCAAGCGGGGCAGGCTAGCTTCCGCACAGAGGCCAGTCCTAAGTGTTTTCTGCTTTCTCTCAGGTTATCTCCTATCAAAGCGTGAAGGCCAAGCAGGATCCCCAGAGAAGCCGCTGTCAGATTTGGGTCGTCTCTCTTACATGGCTTATTGGAAAAGCGTAATCTTGGAGTGCCTTTATCACCAAAATGACAAGCAACTCAGCATCAAGAAGCTAAGCAAGCTGACTGGCATCTGCCCTCAAGACATCACTTCCACCCTGCATCACCTGCGAATGCTTGATTTCCGAAATGATCAGTGAGCATCCGTAGAATTGGAGGGCCAGAAATGGCAGGGTCATAATTAAAGACATGGCTGTGCCCAATGGTAGATTTCTGTGGAAGCACTGCAAAAGTGCAGTAGTTTTGGGTGTAAAACTCTGCTTCCTCTTAAGGGGGGCAGAAACCCAAATCATCCAAATTTCTAACCCTAACTGTTCTGGTACACTGCTTTTAAAGTGAGGGCAATTTTAGAATGTGGGAAGCAGAGGGATTGCATAATTTATTTACTATAGTCATATTCTGCATTTCAGGATATGGATCTTTTCAAGGTGGATCAAAAGTAATATCAAAGCAGGCTAATGAAAATCACATCCCTCTGTAGAGGGATGGGGACATTCTCCCGTGCAAGCAAGGTGGTCTCAGGTGGGGCATGAACTCAGCCTAGTGCCTAGTGCTTGATGGTGCAAACACTGACTTGCTTAAAGGCAGTTAAACAGTTTCTCTCCCTCTGAAGCGCCAGTTTTAATTCTTGCCTGACTCAAGCCACTGCTGCTGAAGCCAGTCCCTCGTGTCTTTTTTGCTGACTCTGAAGCTCCTCTTTTCTCTTACTTGTTGGCATTGCCTGCTGTGATTGTGGTGTTGAGGAGTTTATGGTGGGGCCCTTGGAGTATGTGTGACTTGCCTATTAAGGAAATAGTTTTCCCCTGGTGTGTGTTGGGCTCACTCAGTGTGAACTGTTTGTGTGTGTGATTTAACGTCCGTTTTTAAAAAAATAATTTTTATTTTCCATTTAAAAATATATAGTCACATCATTATTATCCACTTAACTTCTTTGATTGTCTAGAGGCTATAGACTTCCTTCCCTCCCACCTCTTGGCTTTCAAAAGTAACCTTTATATCACAGCATTTTATATATTTTCCAATTCTAATATAACTCATTACAAAATACCTCAAAGTTTAAATAAAAGTAGAAGGGTAAAAAATTTCTTATTACGAGTTTTCAGATAACCCTACTAATGTTGTTAATTGCATACCATGATCTTTCAAATATTGTGTAAATTTACTCCAGTCTTTTTGGAATACTTGGTCATGCTAGTTTTGGATTTCCCCCATCAGCTTCACCAGTTCCGCAAAGTCCATCATTTTCATCTGCCACTCTTCTATAACAGTCTGTTTTTTACCTTTTTCATAGAATCATAGAATTGTGTTGGCAGGGACCCTGGGGGTCATCAAGTCCAACCTCCTGCAATGCAGGAATATCTGCTAAAGTGTCCATGTCAGATGGCCATCCTAACCTCTGCGTAAAAACCTCCATGGAAGGAGAGTCTGCAACCTCCTGAGGGAGTATGTTCCACTGTCAAACAGCTCTTACTGTTACAATGTTCTTCTTGATGGAATCTCCTTTCTTGTAACTTGAAGCCATTGCTCCTGTTGAGCAGGAGAAAACAAGCTTGCTCCATCTTCCGTGTGGCAGCCCTTGAGATATTTGAAGATGGCTCTCATATCTCTTCTCAGTCTCTTCTTTTCCATGCTAAACATACCCAGCTCTGGGGGGATAATTTGCTCTGGTCAGACCACACCTGGAGTACTGTGTCCAGTTCTGGGCACCACAATTCAAGAAGGACACTGACAAACTGGAACGTGTCCAGAGGAGGGCAACCAAAATGGTCAAAGGCCTGGAAACGATGCCTTATGAGGAACGGCTAAGGGAGCTGGGCATGTTTAGCCTGGAGAAGAGGAGGTTAAGGGGTGATATGACAGCCATGTTCAAATATATAAAAGGATGTCACATAGAGGAGGGAGAAAGGTTGTTTTCTGCTGCTCCAGAGAAGCGGACACGGAGCAATGGCTCCAAACTACAAGAAAGAAGATTCCACCTAAACATTAGGAAGAACTTCCTGACAGTAAGAGCTGTTCGACAGTGGAATTTGCTGCCAAGGAGTGTGGTGGAGTCTCCTACTTTGGAGGTCTTTAAGCAGAGGCTTGACAACCATATGTCAGGAGTGCTCTGATGGTGTTTCCTGCTTGGCAGGGGGTTGGACTCGATGGCCCTTGTGGTCTCTTCCAACTCTATGATTCTATGATTCCTTCGACCACTCCTCAGAAGGCTTGGTTTCCAGACCTTTGATCATCTTGGTTGCCACCTTCTGCACATGTTCTGTTTAAGTTTAGGCCCAGCCCATTTTCCTCCCCATGTGCTGCTTAAATACAAAAAACAAAAACCCACCCCACCATTTTGTTTCTGTTCAGTTCTTCCTGGTTTTCTAACAGTCTGTCTCCCTACAATCCTGGCTCCCATGTTGCGGTTATTTTTGCCCCATACCTTTTCTGGCTTGGGGGGGGGTAATTAGAGACTGTCAGCGCCTGCAGTAGCAGCATGGAAGTTAATAAGGAAGCACCAGCACACAAGAGACCTGGAAGCATCTGTGGCAGCAAGCATAACACCTAATTTAACTGCTGCCATTATGTGGATCCCTGAGGGGACCCAGCATGAAAGGCTTCATGTCTGCAGCAACTGCAGTTCTGGTGCTTCCTAGGTAGGCAGTAGCCACTGTTTGTGAACTTATCAGGGCTTAGCGAGGTCACCCCAGGTCAGCTGCCACTGTCTTTTGTGGGAGCAGTCAGTGTGAAAAGGCAGAGAAGTAATGGCAGGGAAGCCCCTGCAGAAACCCCAGTCTCAGTCCTTGCCCAGTGGTGGCATTGAGAGGGCACAGCAGTTCTCACAATCCTTGATGAGGCTTTGTCAGAGGATGAGCTGCTGAGAAGGCAAGGTCAGACAGTTCTTCAAAGGGAATTGGCGAAGGAGACCTTGTTTCTCTGTCCAAGGGTCATTGCTTCCTCAACACCTTTTGTGGTTGAACCTGACCAAGTGAACACAAGTGCCTGCCTTCAGATTTGGTGAATACCATTCTAGCCTCAAGATATCCTTCTCCAATTTGTGTTTATCGTTCAGCATCGTCAGCATTTCTGCACTGGTGCAAGCAGAATCGAGTGCAGCTGGATAGGGCTAGCATTAGAGATTTTCTGTCTCCCCCCCCCCAAAGGACTTACACCCCAACACACTGTGAAGATTGTCATCAGCAATTTGGTCTGTCTTGTCTGACATTCAGGAGGTTTCTTTAGGTGCTCTTCCTTTCCTTAGTTTCCTAAAGAGGCTGCAATAATAAATCCACCCGTACCCCAGGTGGAATTGCATACAGAACTAAAGACTCTGCAGTGACCAGCATTTAAACATTTAAAATCAGTCTCTACGTTTGTTACCAATTAAGGTTGTATTTCTTAACACTGTTACTTCAGCAAGGCAAGTTTCTCAACTGAATATGCTATCGGTAGCCAAACACCTTTATGTACTGTATCAAGACCAAGTAGTATTACAGACTGATTCTTCTTTTAGTCTGAAAATCAATACACATTTTCACGGACAGTAAGAGCTCATTCTTCCAACTTTTTGTCCTTCACCTGAACACCCTACAAAGAAGGCATGGCATTCTCTGGATGTGAGAAGATCTTTGAAGATTCACATTGCATGTACAAAGCCATTTCGACAGTCATTATTTGCATCTTCTCATCCAAATGGATTAGGAAAGAGAGTTTCAAATTCCACTTGGTCTTAGTGAGCTAGGGTCTGAATAAATATGCCATATAATGTGTTGCACTTGATGCCACCATCTAAAATTACTGCACACTCAGCTACTGGGGCAGGGGCCAAATGAGCAGACCTCTTCAGGAGGTTGCTACACATTTACAAAATGGATTTATATGCCTTGGCTGAGGCAGCTTTGGGGAGAAAAGTGCTGCAGCACGGACTCCTAGACCAATAGGCAGCTAAAGCCTTCCCTACATGGGTACACTTTTGGACACTCCACCTGAGACCATCTTACATGCACAAGAGAAGGGACTGCTGGTCTTGACTGAAAAAAATATCTGTGCATGCAATGTTGGTCTCTGGGCTGCGCTCTATATTTTACCGTGCCTCCTGGGGTGTGAGTTTGTCATGGGAACAATGTTGTTTGTGCAGTTGAATGCTTGTCTGTGTTTTTGTTTCTTTTGTGTAATATTTCTGCTCTTAAGCTTTGTCATGAACAAAAACTAGTGCTACAGAGGGAAAGAGACAATTTAACTGCTTTTGAAACAATTTGTGTTTATGCCATAAAACACATGGGGCAGCTCACATCTCAACTGAGACTATATTTACATGCATAGAGAAATTTCTTTCAGGTAAGACCAATGATCCCATATAGCTGAAACATTCTCTAGTATTTTCTTCATCTGTCTGTCCCAAAATTTCTAGTAGTCACAGTGCAGGCATTCAGTGCCTTGTCCAACTGCTCCCTCCACCCTCCAGCATAGCTAATGGCAACAGGAAACATTTTCATAACATGTACAGACCTTGTGTTGAGTACATTGAACAGAAGAGTACAAGCCCCACTGAAGCAAACTAAATCTGTCACTTCTGCTGAAAACGCAATTGCTTATTCTCATAATTAAGGCTAACTAAAAAGTAATTCTGTACTCAGGCAATCAGAATTCTTCACCAAAAGCAGCTGAATTCTGTAATTGTTCTAAATCCTGCAGATCAATCAAATTTGCATGTTTCTTTTATTTACTATAATTTTAGCATTGCAAGGGGATATAAACACTACCATGTGATTAATATGCTGATTTACTTTGATTTCTGAGACATCAGCACATTTTCAAACAATAGGGATAGAAATGTGCATTTTATTAAATCAAACCTGAGATTCGGAAGCTCAGCTCAAGCTTTTTGGCTTTGGGGCTTATTTTTATTGCTAAAACACAATCATTGCATTGCAGGATTTTGGGTTTTGAGATTGTTGCAGTTTCAGCCAAGGCACTAAGAGCCTTCCAATGCCTTCAGCCTGAGGCACAAGAAGCCAGAAAAGCTGGTAGATATATTTTCTTTTCCTGCAACAGATGCTTAGCTGCCTTTAATGATTCTTCATTACCTTGCACTCTGCATCAGTTCTAGTGTCAATCTCAGTTTGGTTCAGGGCTGCAAGTTTCAAACGGAAGTGAGAAAGAAATGTCCTACACAACTTTTTTTCAAAACATCACATGAGTCACCGTAGTTGAAACAAAATAAAAGAATTTCTTCCAGTAGTACCTTAGAGACCAACTAAGTTTGTTACAGTGGTGCCTCGCAAGACGAAATTAATCCGTTCCGCGAGCCTCTTCGTCTAGCGGTTTTTTCGTCTTGCGAAGCAACCCTATTAGCGGCTTAGCAGATTAGCGCTATTAGCGGCTTAGCGGCTATTAAAGGCTTAACGGCGATTAAAGGCTTAGCGGATTAGCGGCTAAAAGGCTATTAGCGGCTATTAAAGGCTTAGCGGATTAGCGGCTAAAAGGCTATTAGCGGATTAGAAAAGGGGGGGGGAGCGAAAAATAATCGGAACACTTGCAAGACGTTTTCGTCTTGCAAAGCAAGCCCATAGGGGAAATCATCTTGCGAAGCAGCTCAAAAATGGAAAACCCTTTCGTCTAGCGGGTTTTCCGTCTTGCAAGGCATTCGTCTTGCGGGGCACCACTGTATTGGTATGAGCTTTCGTGTGCCTGTGTGTGCATGCACATGAAAGCTCATACCAATAACAAACTTAGTTGGTCTCTAAGGTGCTGCTGGAAGAAATTCTTTTATTTTGTTTTGACTACAGCAGACAAACATGGCTACTTACCTGTAACATGAGTCACTGTAGGATTTTGGAGCTGACTTTAACCTATTTGTGCACCTCAAATGCTGTTTTGATCTGTTTGCTTCTTGATGCAACAGACTATGGCAGCTGCTTAGTAATGTGACAGTCTTTTGGGCATCCTCCTGCTGGTCACTCTTCCTCCCTGCATCCGTATGTTTGTTACCTGTACTTAAACGTTAACATTTGGCTGAATCATTTTTTCCTCATTCTCAGATTTGTGATTGTCCGGCGGGAGAAGCTTATCCAAGACCACATGGCAAAGCTGAAACTGAATCTCCGGCCTGTAGTTGTAGATCCAGAATGCCTACGCTGGACTCCTGTCATTGTCTCAAACTCAGTGGTTTCAGAGGATGAAGAAGAAGAAGCTGAAGATGGGGAAAATGAAGAGCAGCAGCAGCAGCAAAGGGAAAGAGAGGTAGAGGTCAGTGTGGAATAGATATTTATATATGCATGCAATTGTGGAGTAATTAGCAAAGCAGTCACATGTGTGACTGTATGGCAGAGGGATGGAAAGGTAGCTTAAAAGTGCGGATGGCTAAAAGCCAGCTGGAGTTGCTAAGGAACGTAATGGGAAAATTGGATCCCCTTCATCTTTCCATCAAGCCTGTATTAATTTGCCCTACCTCTACATATGCCACATTGGGAGGAATTTTATTTAAAAAGGTGGGGTAGGAACAAATAAACACAAAACTTTGTTATCCTGAGCCCAAACCATTATTTATTGTTTAAATTTATATCTAGTACGTCCTCCCAAAGGAGTCCAGGGAGGCAAACAAGACAACACAAAAACTAACAAAATATTTAGATGTTAAAAACATCTGAGAACGTTTGAAAACAGCCATGTATCCTCACACCTAATAATTTCCAGGTTGCTAGAACTAGGAAGAGAGTGGTGCAAGGATTAGTGTGTTGGACTAGGACCCAGGAGACCAAGGTTCAAGACCCCACCCCCCACCCCTGACTGTGTAGCTCACTGGATGACCTTGGACCAGTCCTTGCCTCTCAGCCTAATCTCCACAGGGTTGTTGTGGAGATTATATTAGGGGGAGAACCATGGACACCACCTTGAGCTCCTTGGACAAAGGGTGGGATATAAACACATTAGGCTAGAAAATTAAATTAGTATGTTGTAGCCATTAAATACCCGGACAAATGGAAATGTTTTTAAAAACCTCCTGAATGCTTTGGAAGGTGTTCCATAAGTGAGGAACCAATACTGCAGTGATGGCCAAATTTGGCCCTCCAGCTGTTTTGGAACTACAATTCCCATCATCTTTGACCACTGGTCCTGTTACCCAGGGATGATGGGAGTTGTAGTCCCAAAACAGCTGGAGGGCCAAGTTTGGCCATCACTTCAGTACTGAGAAGGCTCTGCCATGGGTCAACATCAATCAGGAAGTCCCCAGAAAGGGTGGCACTGCCAAAAGGGCCTGCTTTGATGGTTTTCTGGCCCGAGGTGGTTGGTTTTGAGGGAGGCTGTCTTGGGTCCCAAGCCCTTTAGGGTTTGTTTACTGGTACAAATTCAGACTGGCAGCCAGTGAAGCACTTTCAGGACCAGTGACACATGGTCCTATCAAATTGCCCCACTCACCAACCTTTTTCTGTTGTACCTGCAGCTTCTGGATTGTATTCAGTCACTAGAGCAAGGGCAACTGAGGTCAGGCTAATAGCTGGCAAACCAGCCTAATTTGGGTGCAATCACTCCTAGCTGCAGAATCCAGGAATGCTCTCGGACTACAAACCTGTTCCTTCAAGGGACAGTGCAAGCTCTCTACCTTATTTCTGGACCCGAGAATCACCCACTGTTTAGTCTCAGTATATCTATCTCATCACTTCAGCCAGGCACCAGTCCAACCCCACAGCTTTTGCTGATTTAGATGGAAGGAGGGAGAGGAAGAGAGCAGTGTGATATTAACATATAAATGTTGAATTAGCATATAAGACACAATGGACCCTGTGGGACCCCACAGCTCAGAACTCATGGGGCTGAGCAACATTCCTCTAGTGTTACCTTCTGGTAATGACCCTGCAGGCAGAAGCAGGTTTGCTGCAATAAGGTGCCTCTAGCTCCCAACCCCCTGATTTGTTTCAAAATGAGACTATGGTCAGTGATGGCAAAAGCCATTGAAAGATCAAGGGTTGTTCCCACCTCTTGGTCTCTCTCTTCTGATAAAGAAGTCAGTCAGGGCAACTGAGGCTGTTTTGATGCTAAAAATGGGCATGAAATCAGACTCAAATGGATTTAGATCATCTTTGCCCAGATACCAGAAATGAAATACTAGAGACTGGGATAAAGAGGGCATGTAATGGCCAGTGTGGTGTAGTGGTTAAGAGCGGTAGTCACGTAATCTGGGGAACCGGGTTCGCGTCTCCGCTCCTCCACATGCAGCTGCTGGGTGACCTTGGGCCAGTCACACTTCTTTGAAGTCTCTCAGCCCCACTCACCTCACAGAGTGTTTGTTGTGGGGGAGGAAGGGAAAGGAGAATGTTAGCCGCTTTGAGACTCCTTAAAGGGGGTGAAAGGCGGGATATCAAATCCAAACTCCTCCTCCTCTTCTTCTTCTTCTTCTTCTTTTTCTTCTTCTTCTTCTTCTTCTTCACTACTACAACTGTTTTGTTCCTGTCATCAAGCTGCAACAACTACAAAAGATCTCGCAGGCTTTGCTCCTTTCTGCACTCAGACAGAAGCCTTCCTACTCTGCAACCTGAAATCCTTTAACTGGAAATGATTAAGACTGAATCATGGAACAATGCTTGTACTATTATTGAATAATGGGCTTAGGTCTGAAAATTTGGCTCATCTGAACTTAAACCCCCGGGGTCTATCGCACTCATGAACCCAATTTCGGAATAAAAATATTCCCTCCGTGGCCTGTATAGTAACGGGAAATTTATGCAGCCTGGATGGAAAGATGGGTGGGATTGTTCAGATGAGGTTTTCCATAGTCATTGGTAGGCCTGCACAGGAAGTGTAGAAAAATTGAGGCCAAGGAAGGAGAGCAGAAAACCCAGGGAAGTAGTGGTGGGGCCCAGGAAGAGGGAGTGGGCTTGAGGGTGGAAGTTGGCTAGCTAATGGGGAGGTATTTGGGAGAGGAAAACTGGAGGGGAATCGGAAGAAAGGAAAGGTGGACATGACCAGGAGTTGTGGAATCAAAGAGAGATCAAGATTGTTCCAATCTTTGGCTGCAAGCTGGTACTTTAAATGCAGAACCAACTTTCCCAGCAACCTTATGTCTGTAGGAAGTAACAGTTGCAAGAAAGTCTTAAATAAAATAGCTTGCTTTTTTTCTTTATACCAGGTGATCAAATCTGTATCCTGGGAGAAAAAAGAGAGAGAGTCTTACTTTCCTCTGGAGAGTGAAAAAAAGCCAGACATTGTTTCTCCAGCCAATTCTGTGCGGCCAAACAAACAAAGTCTTCCCCTTGCTGGTCTTCCTGCAAACAACCAAATACCACGGAGGGGCCGTCGGAAGAACAAACAGCCGCGGGAGTCCTTTGCAGAGAAGGATTTGAAACTGCTTTTAGAGGAGAAGTCAGCCATGGCCAGGGGAGGTCGCTGTGGGGAGTGTCAGGAAAAGGCGGCTGCGGCTGCTGCGGCGGCTGCAGCTGCGGCCGCTTCCCGAGAGAGATTTGGGGAGACTGAAGAGAGAACCACTTCCTCCCAGGGACAGTGTGGCAAATGTGAGGAAAAGTCCCCGGCTCCCCGGGGGCACTTTGGCAAAGATGAGGAAAAGTCCCCCCTCTCCCATGGGCAGTATGGCAAAGGGGAGAAGCCCTCAGTGGCTCAGAGATACAGTGAAGTGTGGAGAGGGCAGCTGAAGACCCACGAGCCCCTGAAAGGCAGACTCTCCAAGGAGTGCGACCGAATACCCCGGCCACACCGCGAGGGTGAGAGGACCCTGCCAAGGCACTTCAGTGAGAGCAGCGAAGAGGAGGGGGAGGAGCCTGTCAGCCCCTGCTCCACTTCCCCACCAGTTCTCACCAAACCCACCTTGAAGCGAAAGGTATGTCTTTCTCCCTTTCTGTCTGCTCCGCAGCTGCACACAACCCTGAGCTTTCTCCTTGTGTTAGCTTCTGCTTGCCTGTTGAACCTCTCTCATTCCCTGGATAGGTTCCTGAAAAGCTGTTGCGTCTGTAGGCTTTATGTGCATGTGTAAGAAGGTGATCATCTTCAGGACTGTGTATGCTTTTAATAATAATAAGCCCAGAAAAACTTAATTTTGTAATTTAGTTTTTGCAAATTTACTGTTTTACAAGTAGCAGTTCTGGGAGGGAACTTTCAACCCCCCCCCCTCATTTTGCTAGTTAAGGGAGAGACATGCAGGGCACTGACACCCCACTCACAACCATTGGGACTCTTTATCTAGCAGGTCTTCTGGCTTCTGAGATTTTAGCAGCCATTGCCTATACTTCCAAACACATGTTAAGTCAGACAGTGCCAGAAACTTTGCTGCTTTTTCTTTTTTCTAAACAAATGCAGAGGCTCCCAGGAAGCAAAACCTCAGCCCACTGCGGCACTCCATTTGTTTATTCTGCTCAGCTGTTGCAGCATGCACATATTGCTACTTGCATATTTGTGAGATGCATATTCTAAAGAAAGGGTGGGAAGCCTCTGGCCCTCCAGATGTTGATGGACTCCAATTCCTGTAGGCCCACAACATCAGGTGGGCCCCAGATTCCCCACCCATTTTTAAAGGTTTATCTTTGTGCCAGGGAAAGGCAGTAGGTTTAGACTTTGAAAGGGGACCCTAGGGGACCCTAGGATATTGAGGACCTCTCTCTATGGACAGAGAATGTCTCCAGAGGCCTCTTCATTGCAGCTACAGTTAGTTCTCTACTGAGCCGTATTTTGATGGTAGGTGCAGAGGGGGGTCTGGCATGCACTTGACACCAGAGGGGGTGGAATATGCCAGTCCTGAAACTGGAGTACTGACATGTTCTCCAGTCACCTCCCCTCCTCCTGTCCTGGCCAATGTGAGCACAGCTGGTGGCCATAGGAAATGACAGTGGCCCTCCCCGGATGTCTCCTCTCCGCATGCTATAGGGCTTCTCTCTCTTGCCTCACTGAGTTGTGCTGTATGTAACCACCTGTCACTTGGTTGTGGTTGTTTGTGCAGAAGCCCATTCCCCGGAAGAGGCGGGTCCGCAAGCGGAAATATCACAACAGCAGTGTTGTGACAGAAACCATCTCTGAAACGACTGAGGTCCTGGATGAGCCTTTTGAGGACTCTGATTCTGAAAGGCCCATGCCTCAGCTGGAGCCCACCTTTGAGATGGAGGACGAGGAGGATGAGGAAGAAAGTGAACTGTTCCCAAGAGGATATCTTCGCCGCCTCTCTCCCCAAGGCTCCCTCAGGCACAGGCCCTCCTCCAAGAGAGGATCTCAGGGTGGAGAGGAGTCCGACGATGCCACTGGTAGGTTTCTCAAGAACAGTTGCCAGTGGGTGCTTCAGTGCAGTGGAACTTGCCATAAGAAAGGTCGCTAACTGCTCCCTCCCTGCACTCGGTGCCCATATGAAACATGCAAGATTGCCCAGTCCCAGGAATACGTGGGCTGCGACAACTAGGGAAGAAAAGGTGGGGAGAGCATGGATGTGGGAAAAGACAAAGGACAAGGGCTGCCAGAGCCCTTGGACCAAGGGCAACCTGTGACACTCCCCCCCCCCCCACTCGGGTTATTGGGTTTCCGCCTCCCGTTATGGCAGGCTAAAACATCCAGATGGCCACGGGTTCCCTGTTCCTGCCATGGATGGCAATGAAACTTCTACTGAAAGAGATGAGGGCCAAGGCCAAGCTCCAGGGGGCCAGCTGGTGACATACAACCCACTTAAGGAACTGGGATGAACTCCATGGCTTACTGGTAGGGGTGGGGTCGGGGGGTTCAACAACAACAAGAAGCCATCTTACCAGTGCAGGCATCTGTTGTCCCTCCTTTCACCTGGTGGTAAGAAAGTGGAAGGTAAAGCACCCACTTCCATCAAATAGCCCATTAGTTTCAGTGTGGTTCATTTAGTTAGATCAGTCTGTCACTGCAAAGTAGAAGCACAGGCATTTTGAGTCCTGTAGTCAGCAACTATATGCTGCATGAACCAAAGGCTCTCAGCAACTGGATACCATCTCCGACTGGCCTAGTTTTTGTGCAGGTGCTGCGTACAAAAGCTGTTTTTATGTTTTGTTTATATCCAAGGCATTTTATCAGAATCATTCTTTATAGCAATCCTTTCCTGTATTTCAGTCAAAAGCTTACTCCTAAGGGGTACACAGAATGGACTGCACAGTGCATAAAGTGCAATGTCCTCTGCATTGGCTTTAGATTCCACAAGAGTAGATTTACAGGAATCTCTTTAAGTACCTTCTTTCTAGATTAGCGGAATGCCTTTTCTGGAATCAGCTGTAAAAGCATTCCTCAGAGAACAGAATATAAGATCATAAAACTAAGTTACATAATAGAAAGCAATATCATTGAGGATGTTCTGTGTCTACCTGTGTGTCTGATCGTTTATCTGTTTTAGCTCTGCAACCCTCCACTCATCTGTTACCAAGCCATTATAAGACAGTAGCAGTCCACATTTCTTCATCTAATAGGCTGTTACCTTCAAATTGCATTTGTTCAGTTCCATAAAAACTGGAATTGGTTCATTCTTCACCCCCCTGCCACTCTCCCTTTGTCGTCGATGACATTGTGGGAAAGTTCATGCTAGGCTATAGCTCCTTAACCCTCTCCAAAGTGCTTTTGCATCTAGTCTTGAATTTAGACTATTAAGCTGCATTTAACCTTTAAGAGGTTAAACAACAGTCACTAAGCCCAGATGGCCCTATTAAGTGTAGTTTTGTAGTAACCTGTTAGGCAGATGCTTAAGGGAGATGCTTAGGGAGAAAGGTTGTTTTCTGCTGCTCCAGAGAAGCGGACATGGAGCAATGGATCCAAACTACAGTGGTACCTCGCGAGACGAAAAACTCGCAAAACGAAAGGTTTTTTCGTTTTCGAGTTGCCTCGCAAGACGAATTTCCCTATGGGCTTGCTTTGCAAAACGAAGCTTGCCCCGGGGACAGCGGGTCTTCTCTTTTGAAGCAAGGGGCGGCGGGGAGAAGCGATCTTCTCCCCGCAGCCCCAGGTCCGGGGACAGCGGGAAGCACTTCCCGCTGCCCCCGGACCTCTTTTGAAGCAAGGGGCTGCGGGGAGATCGCTTCTCCTGGTGCTCCGAAGCCGGGCGGGGGGGAGGGAACACCTGCCCCCACCACCCGGCTTCGGAACGCTGCTCCGAAGCCGGGCGGGGGGGCGGGAACACCTTCTGAAGGCGGGCGGGGGGCGAAAGTCTTTGTCCCCCCTGCCTGCCTTCCCAGGGGCTTTTAAATCGCCCCGGACAGCGGAGAAGTCCTCCGCTGTTCCGGGGTTTTTTAAAATGCTGGGGTGGGAAGAAAAGCCCTTGTCCCCCCCCCCCCAGCCTTCAGAAGAGGTCCGGGGACAGACTGTCCCCGGACCTGGTCTGAAGGCGGTTTCCCTAGGAACGCATTAATTGATTTTCAATGCATTCCTATGGGAAACCGTGCATCGCAAGACGAAAAACTCGCAAGACGAAGAGACTTGCGGAACGAATTAATTTCGTCTTGCGAGGCACCACTGTACAAGAAAGAAGATTCCACCTAAACATTAGGAAGAACTTCCTGACAGTAAGAGCTGTTCGACAGTGGAATTTGCTGCCAAGGAGTGTGGTGGAGTCTCCTACTTTGGAAGTCTTTAAGCAGAGGCTTGACAACCATATGTCAGGAGTGCTCTGATGGTGTTTCCTGCTTGGCAGGGGGTTGGACTCGATGGCCCTTGTGGTCTATTCCAACTCTATGATTCTATGATTATGCTCTCTGCATGTGAATGAGTCAATTACTGTGAGATACTTGGCTATAATGCTCAATTACCTTTTTTCAAAACTGCAGTACAAAACATTTTAATCTGCTTCCACTGATTCCTCCTCCTTCCAGTAGAGCAGCCTTTTTCAGCCTTGGGTTCCTAGGTGTTGTTGGGCTACCGCTTCCCTCATTCCTGGCTGTTGCTTCTGCTTGCTATGGATGATGGGAGTTGTAGTCCAACAATATCTGGGCACCCAAGGTTGAGAGAGGCTAGTATGTCACATGGGAGCAGCTGTTGGCAAGATAGATGCTGTGGATTGAATTAGGAGGATTGAGGTGTGTGGAAGATCCTACCTTGCAGAGGCTTCCACAATCCACAAGGAAATGATCCTCTTGTGCAAAGCTATGAATTATTCTTTCAGTTCTTCTCCACCCCCCAAATTGAATAGCCATATTTGCCTCCCTGGGCTGCTATAAATAGTACTAGTTAATGCACTGTGAACATTGGAAATGGGCTGTATCAGTGAGGGTTAGACAATTTGAGTCTGAGCTCTAAAGTATGAATAGGCCTTTCTGCAGTGCACACACTGTGTGTCCCTGCGGTGCCCTGTGCCTTTGTGTAGTTTTGCAGCTCACTTCTAGTCCCAGCCACAGCACGGCTGTGCAAGAGGCCCCCAGGAGTGCAGCCTCAACCTGCCTCACAGACACCCCTACTGCTGTCTGAGTGCCACAGGCTCCAGCTGCTTCTGTCACAGTTGTTATTACACCCCTGTGCCAGAGAGCTGGGAAGTCGTACATCTCAAAGCTGGGAAAGGTTGCTCAATCTTTGCAAATGCCATGGCACAAGCTGCAGTTGGTGGCTGTGAATATGTTCATTTCATTAAATTATATATACATGGCTTAATACAACAAAGTCTCCAAGTGGATCACACAAATTATAACAATAAAATCACAACCCAAATGTCTGTACACCATAACAATCCAGTAAAACATTAAGTAAAACATTAAAGAATTGAGACGAGAGGTCCAGCTGCTTAACCTTTCCCTCCTCCTTTTCCCTCCTCTTTAGGCTCTCCTACCTTGAAACCAGTCTCGGTGCTGAGACAATGTGAAGCGAAAGATTCCCCACTCCAGCCAGACACTTCCACCCCCATGAAGAAGAAGAAGGGCTGGCCCAAGGGCAAAAGTCGCAAGCCCATCCACTGGAAGAAGAGGCCTGGCCGCAAGCCAGGCTTCAAGCTGAAGAGAGGAAAGGTCTTGGCAGCTGCCACCGAAGAGGCAACTGACCCCATGGAAACCGCTTTGAAACCAGGTCGCAAACCAAAAGTGCAGGAGAAGGAGGAGCCTGTTGAGCAGAAGGAAGAGCTTCTGCATGTTGTAGAGGAAAGGAAAGAAGAAGAAGAAGAAGGACCTCCAGAAGTTGGGGACCTGGGAGAGGAAGAGGAAGGTGCAGCTGCCAGTGAAGCAAGAGGGGCTTCTCCTTTAGGCAGCAGCAGCAGCAGCCCAGCAGCAGAAGTCAAGGAACCTGACATGGAGGAAGAGGTGGAGAAGCCCCAGAGCCTCGGAGAGCAGAGGCAGTCGGAAGAAGAGCAGCCGGAAATGGAAGAACCTGAGCGCGAAGAGGAGGAGGAGGAGGAGGAAGTGGCAGCTGTGGCAAACCAGAATGAAGACCACGATGCGGATGACGAAGAAGACGATGGGCAGGTGGAGCCTGCCAAGAAGAATGAACTGGAAGAGCAGGCAGCAACAGAGGGGCTGAAGGAAGAGCCTGACGCTCAGGAGCCTTTTTTAGAAACAAGCACACAGGACAGCAGAGAAGAGGATGTCAAGAACAAGAGTGAGGGAGAGGCAGATTCTGAGGAGGAGCAAGCCTCCCATGAGACATCGGTGGGATCAGATCCCGTTCCTGGTTCCGAAGATGACCAAGAGGAAGAGCAGCATGCTAAGGAAGGATTAATTGAGCTGAAGGAAGAGGAGCCAATCCCTCACAGTGAACTGGATCTTGAAACCGTCCAAGCAGTACAATCCTTGACACAGGAGGAGGAGAACAATGAGCACGACGTAGCCTACCAGGATTGCGAGGAGACCCTAGCGGCTTGTCAGAACCTGCAGAGCTACACCCAAGCTGAAGAGGATCCTCAGATGTCTATGGTTGAGGACTGCCAGGCCTCGGAACATAACAGCCCCATCTCCTCTGTCCAGTCTCACCCTAGCCAGTCGGTGCGCTCCGTCAGCAGCCCCAGCGTGCCCAGTGCCCTGGAGAGCGGCTACACCCAGATAAGCCCTGAGCAAGGCTCTCTCTCCGCACCTTCTATGCAGAACATGGAGACCAGCCCCATGATGGATGTGCCTTCTGTATCGGACCATTCTCAGCAGGTGGTGGACAGTGGCTTCAGCGACCTCGGCAGCATCGAGAGCACAACAGAGAACTACGAGAACCCCAGCAGCTACGACTCAACCATGGGTGGCAGCATCTGCGGCAACAACTCGTCTCAGAGCAGCTGTTCTTACGGTGGCCTGTCGTCCTCCAGCAGCCTCACCCAGAACAGTTGCGTCGTCACCCAGCAAATAGCCAGCATGGGCAACAGCTGCAGCATGATGCCCCAGGGCAGCGTCCAGCCCTCCACAAACTGCAGTATCAAGTCCCCCCAGAGCTGCGTGGTTGAAAGGCCTCCGAGTAACCAGCAGCCGGCGGCACAGCCCCCCCAGCCCCAGCAGCCCCAGCAGCCCCAGCCCCCTCCTCCAGCGCAGCAACAGCAGCCTTCCCTGTCCCAGTGTAGCATGAACAATAGCTTCACTCCAGCACCCATGATAATGGAAATCCCGGAATCTGGCAGCACAGGCAACATAAGCATCTACGAAAGGATTCCTGGGGATTTTGGTGCCGGTGGCTACTCCCAGCCATCGGCCACCTTCAGCCTAGCCAAGCTGCAGCAGCTGACCAACACCATAATGGACCCTCATGCCATGCCTTACAGCCATTCCCCCGCTGTGACTTCCTATGCAACCAGCGTGTCTTTGTCCAACACCGGCCTGGCGCAGCTGGCTCCATCTCATCCGTTGGCCGGGACGCCCCAAGCACAAGCCACCATGACACCCCCTCCCAACTTGGCGTCCACCACCATGAACCTCGCCTCGCCCCTCCTCCAGTGCAACATGTCCACCACCAACATCGGCATCCCCCACACCCAAAGGCTGCAGGGGCAGATGCCCGTCAAGGGGCACATCTCCATCCGCTCCAAGTCGGCACCCCTGCCCTCAGCAGCAGCTCACCAGCAGCAGCTCTATGGGCGCAGCCCCCCTGCGGTTGCCATGCAGGCCGGCCCCCGAGCGCTGGCTGTCCAGCGCGGCATGAACATGGGGGTGAACCTGATGCCAACTGCCCCTTACAACGTCAACTCCATGAATATGAATACCCTGAATGCTATGAACAGCTACCGGATGACCCAGCCCATGATGAACAGCAGCTACCATAGCAACCCTGCCTACATGAACCAGACAGCCCAGTATCCTATGCAGATGCAAATGGGAATGATGGGGAGCCAGGCCTATCCCCAGCAGCCTATGCAGCCAAACCCTCACGGGAACATGATGTACACTGGCCCCTCTCATCACAGCTACATGAATGCTGCTGGGGTCCCCAAGCAGTCTCTCAACGGACCCTACATGAGAAGATGAGCAAGATAAACTTGCTGTCTTTAAAGAACTAACTGAAATCTCTCTATAAATAAAGGAACCTTTTATACTGACAAACCAGAGACAATGGACCTTTTTTCCAGTTAAATATTGCTGTAGATCTTAGATGGGGTTTTGTTCCCTTTGGGTTTATTTTATTTTATTTTTAGGGGGCCTGGTCTTTATTCGTTTCACGTTTTGTGGGGTTCTTTTGGTTTGGGTCTTTGTTTTCCCTTCATGATCCTGAAACACTTCACAGTTCAAATCCATTTTTAAAATGGGGTTTGGGTTTACTTTTCTTTTTTTCAGGGAGGGAATTGAAAATGTGCACAAAACCGTTCTGTAATTTAACAAAGAGTCTTACTTTGCTGACCACCTGGGCAGAGTGTTTAAAACTGTCATATTATCTCATATTCAGCCGCCATATTCTTTCTCCTCCATTTGTCCCTTGTGCACAGCTCCTAAGATGGCGCCATCTCTAAAGGTCAGATCCTTCCCACCCTCCCCTAGCTTCTCTTTCCTACTTCAAGCCCAACAGCAGGCTTTGAGGTGGTGACTTAAGGATGGGATAATAGAGCCCAAGGCAAACTTTCTGGTCTTCTTCTGCCATCCCTCCAGAAATAGGAACTCTGAATGGTTTATTCTCCTCTGTCCCCACCTTTCTCTCTCTGAACTAAAATACAGTTTAAATGTAACTTCAAAAGTGTGCCCGTTGCCTTCATCCAAGACTTCCTTGCCTAGCAGCAGCATCTTGAGAACAAGCTAAGTGCAGCCGGAAAGCGGGGCGCTTGGGAGTGGAGTGAGGGAGATGGGATGCTCAGTAAGCCCTGCAGCTGGAAATCTGGCATGCGAATCTTGGACACAACTCTGCTTACGGACTGAGATTCCGAAGGTTCTTGCACCCCCTTGAAAGTTGGGGCGCACATTTCAATGGCTGTCAAGAGCCTGTCACCTTCTTCCCTGGCGGGCCTGTTGCTGGCACTGCTGCCTCTTTGCTCCCCCTGCCCCAAGGCGCATCGTAGGGCTCTAGCAGCTTGCAGAGGGTCACTCTTGGGTGTTCCTTCAGCTGTGTGCGCCTGGGGGGCCAGAGGAGGGAGTGCGAGGGAGACAGGAGGGCAGGGCGAGTCCGTGCAGTGCAATCCATCCCGTCATCCTGTGAAGAGATGCCAGGCCTGTGGGCACATCATCAACTAACGATAAGGAGGGGGACATGTAGCTTATCCTTCTAATGTAAAGTTCTCTGTATATTCCTGTAGAGCTACAGACGCACTTAGCTTGACTTAGATGTGTAAAGAATTTTTTTTCAAAGAAACCTGAAAGGCAGTTGGGGAGGGGGGGGAGGGGGGGTTCAACTGCACTAAAATGGACTTCCTCTATACTGTTGAGTATAAAAGCAGAATCCCAGGGGCTTCCAGCCCTCATTTTTTCTTAGTTCTTCAGCATGTGTACAAGGCTGTGTAGGATCCTTGTCCCTGTATATATCTATGAATCCAGGCTCACCTCATCTGTGTCGAAAGACGTCTCGGGCTGCCCTCTCCTCCCTTCCCTGGTCATCTGAGCTGCCATTGCTTCCTGGTTGCAGGGGGGCGGGGCGTTGTTGGGGTGTCAAAAGCAAAGCTGTTGGCACAAGGGCCATGTAATTTTATTATTATTTTTTGTCTGCTGTTAACCTTTTTCGATTTTGGGTTTTTTGTATGGTTTTTAAAAATCAATTGGGCAGCTCCCTCTTTTCCACAAACCTTTGTGACTGTAGAACTATTGTAGAGAACCCAATGTTCTTTTCTATATTATAAAAAAAAATCCGACACAGTAATATTGGTACCTGTCATCCCCCCCCACTTCTGTTTAAGAAATAATAATGATAATAATGATAATAATAATAATAATAATGTATTTTTAGCAAAATAAACTTGGTAATCTTCTAAAAGAAATTTAAAAAAACCTCACTGTTAGTGACTTTGATGCCTTTTAAAAAAAAAAAGCTTTTTCATTTCATTCCATCTTTAAAAATTTTTATCTTTGTTGTAGAATATTAAAGACTATTTTAAGAAAGATGAAAATTCTCTTTAAAGAGATCTCTAGAGTGTGTAACTAGAGTTCCAGATGCCTCTAAAGCCGCATGTACAAAATGAAGCCGCGTCTATTCCTGTCTGTTTATATTTGCTTTTCCTGTTTTGTAACTTCTTTGTACTTCGTTCTTGGTGACTTGTAAGCTTAAAAAGGGGAAGGGGTGCCTGGATGATAAACCCTTTGTAATTCTCCATGTCATGCGCTCCTGGGCCGGCCGGCCTCCCTTCCTCTCCTTGTATGTAATATCACTTTTTCCCTCCCCCCTTTCTAGCAAGTACTTTCAAAAGAACTCTGTACATTTTAACATAAAAAAATAAATTATGTTGAGCCATTTTGGATGTCTGGTTTTGCACATCAAATTTTTCTTCCTCTGAAACGTTGGAGAGCCAAAGCCAGCAAGGGGGCCGAGGGGTCTCTTGGGATACTTTGCATGCAGGATGGACGCTGTGTGTGTGTGTGTGAAGTTTATCAGTGCAAAAAACTAGACATGCTATCACACACACCCCAAATCCTCAGCCGGCAACGAACAGCGCCAAAGCTTAATGTTTCTCCTTTCGGACCTGTGAAGAAAGAATGGTTGGTAAGCCACTCTGGGAATGGTTGTGAAGAGAGAATGGTTGGCAAGCCACTCAGAGCTTGCAGGGCAGCGGTGCGCGCCTGGCGACGCGCGCAGTTTGATCCATCTTTTAGATTTAGGGGAGCTAGTCTCAAACGTTTGTTGGGGGAGACCTAGGTTTTCTTTGGGGGGGTTATTTGCCCTGTCTTTGCACTTTTTAAGATGGAGGACCACTGTAGCCACCCCCAACGAAACGTTTTCAATATGGAGGGTGAGGGAACAGCTGCAGTCGCCTGCGGTTCCTGCGCAATGTTTGCCATCTTGCCAAAGGTTGCAGGCAGCTTTACCTGCAGCAATTGTATGTTGATTGCCCTCTTAGAAGACAAATTCCAGCAACTGGAGGAATGTGTAGCTACGCTCCAAAGAATTAGAGAGCTGGAGCTCTTCTTGGAAGCAACAGAGCACACCGTCTCCACCAAGGAGAAGACAGGGGACACCCCTGAGAAGGAGGCTAGTTCACCAACACGTGCCAGATATATGGAGAAACGTGACTCAAAAGAAGTAGGAGGCCCAGGGTTCGCTCTGATTGTTTAGAAATACACAATCGCTTTGAAGTCCTCTCCCCTAGCATGGAAGACGAAGAACAGACTCCATTTGAGGATCTCTCCCTCATTACAGTCTATCAGGATCAGTGGTGCCCCGCAAGACGAACGCCTTGGAAGACGAAAAACCCGCTAGATGAAGGAGTTTTTCGTTTTCTTAGCCGCTTCGCAAGACGCATTTCCCTATGGGCTTGCTTCGCAAAATGAAGCTTGCCCCGCAAGCTCCGGGGATAGCGGGGAAGCGCAGCGCGTCTTCCCCGCTGTCCCCGGACCTCTTTTGAAGCAAGGGGCGGCGGGGAGAAGATCGCTTCTCCCCATTGCCAGCCCCGCAATCTCCCCGGACCCCTTTTGAACCAAGGGGCGGCAACAGGGAGAAGCGATCTTCTCCCCTCCGCCCCTTGCTTCAAAAGAGGGGACAGAGGGGAAGGCGCAATGTTGATGACCTGGTTAGTGGGGTAGAAGTGGAAGGATCATTAGGCGTGAGTGATCATGCTCTTCTGAAGTTTACTATACAGCGGAAAGGAGCAGCCAAGCATACTAGGACTCAATTTCTTGACTTTAAGAAAGCCGACTTCATAAAACTTAGGGAAGTGCTGGGTGAGATCCCATGGACAGTAATAGTAAAAGGAAAGGGAGTTCATGATGGCTGGGAGTTTGTTAAGAGGGAGATAGTAAAAGCACAACGTCAGGCAATACCAATGAGACGGAAACATGGAAGGTGCCTAAAGAAGCCAGGGTGGCTATCTAAAGAACTTTTAACTGAATTAAGATTAAAAAAGGATGTGTACAAAAAATGGAAAAGGGGGGAAACCACCAAAGAGGAATTCAAACAAATAGCCAGCACTTGTAGACACAAAGTCAGAAAAGCTAAAGCACAGAATGAACTCAGGCTTGCTAGAGAGGTTAAAAGCAACAAAAAAGGCTTTTATGGGTATGTCCGTAGCAAAAGGAAGAACAAAGAAACAGTGGGGTCACTGAGAGGAGAAGATGGTGAAATGCAAACGGGACACAGAAAGGGCTGAACTCCTCAAAATAATGCCCGACCTGAAGAATTTGGAGCAAATGATTCAGCAAAGGAAACACAGCCCAGAATAACTAAGGAGATAGCACAAGAATACTTGGCTAGTTTGGATGTATTCAAGTCTCCAGGGCCAGATGAACTGCATCCAAGAGTATTAAAAGAACTGGCAGATGTGATCTCAGAACCACTGGCAGTCATCTTTGAGAATTCCTGGAGAACAGGCGAAGTCCCGGCAGACTGGAGGAGGGCAAATGTCCCTATTTTCAAAAAGGGGGAAAGAGAGGACCCAAATAATTATTGCCCAGTCAGTCTGACATCAATACCAGGGAAGATTCTGGAGCAGATCATTAAGCAAACAGTCTGTGAGCACCTAGAAAGGAATGCTGTGATCACCAATAGTCAGCATGGATTTCTGAAAAATAAGTCATGTCAGACTAACCTGATCTCGTTTTTTGACAGAATTACAAGCCTGGTAGATGAAGGGAACACAGTGGATGTAGCCTACCTTGATTTCAGCAAGGCATTTGACAAGGTGCCCCATGATATTCTTGTAAAGAAGCTGGTAAAATGCGGTCTTGACTATGCTACCACTCAGTGGATTTGTAACTGGCTGACTGACCGAACCCAAAGGGTGCTCATCAATGGTTCCTCTTCATCCTGGAGATGAGTGACTAGTGGGGTGCCACAGGGTTCTGTCTTGGGCCCGGACTTATTCAACATCTTTATCAACAACTTGGATGATGGACTCAAGGGTATCCCCGATCAAATTTGCAGATGACACCAAACTGGGAGGGGTGGCTAACACCCCAGAGGACAGGATCACACTTCAAAACGACCTTGACAGATTAGAGAACTGGGCCGAAACAAACAAGATGAACTTTAACAGGGAGAAATGTAAAGTATTGCACTTGGGCAGAAAAAAAATGAGAGGCACAAATACAATATGGGTGACACCTGGCTTGAGAGCAGTACATGTGAAAAGGATCTAGGAGTCTTGGTTGACCACAAACTTGGTTGACCGCGGCAGCTAAAAAAGCCAATGCAATTCTGGGCTGCATCAATAGGAGTAGAGCATCTAGATCAAGGGAAGTACAGTGGTACCTCGCAAGACGAAAAGAATCCGTTCTGTGATTCTCTTCGTCTAGCGGTTTTTTCGTCTTGCGAAGCAAGCCCATTGACGGGTTAGCGGATTAGCGCTATTAACATCTTTTAGCTACTTATCGGCTTATCGGATCAGCTGATAAGCGGCTTAGCGGCTTAGAAAAAGGGGGGGGGAGGAAAAAAACGAAAAAAACCCGCAGGAACTCGCAAGACATTTTCGTCTTGTGAAGCAAGCCCATAGGAGATTCGTTTTGCGAAGCACCTCCAAAACGGAAAACTCTTTTCATCTAGCGAGTTTTCCGTCTTGCGAGGCATTCATCTTGCGGGGCACCATTGTAATAGTGCCACTGTATTCTGCTCTGGTCAGACCTCACCTGGAGCACTGTGTCCAGTTCTGGGCACCACAGTTCAAGAAGGACACTGACAAACTGGAATGTGTCCAGAGGAGGGCAACCAAAATGGTCCAAGGCCTGGAAACGATGCCTTATGAGGAACGGCTAAGGGAGCTGGGCATGTTTAGCCTGGAGAAGAGGAGGTTAAGGGGTGATATGATAGCCATGTTCAAATATATAAAAGGATGTCACATAGAGGAGGGAGAAAGGTTGTTTTCTGCTGCTCCAGAGAAGCGGACACAGAGCAATGGATCCAAACTACAAGAAAGAAAATTCCACCTAAACATTAGGAAGAACTTCCTGACAGTAAGAGCTGTTTGACAGTGGAATTTGCTGCCAAGGAGTGTGGTGGAGTCTCCGACTTTGGAGGTCTTTAAGCAGAGGCTTGACAACCATATGTCAGGAGTGCTCTGATGGTGTTTCCTGCTTGGCAGGGGGTTGGACTCGATGGCCCTTGTGGTCTATTCCAACTCTATGATTCTATGCTGACTGGGGGTGATGGGAATTGGGGTCTTGACAGCTGGAGAGCCACAGGTCCCCACCACCTCTAAAAGATGCTAGGAATTGAACCTGTGAGCTTTTTTAAAGGAACTACACATTTGAACCTACATGCATGTACTCTGCCCGAGTATTTAGCCTACAGCTCAGAAAGAACCAGAACGTCTTGTGTGGTGTCTGTACATGTGTCTTTTATGTACAGAGGTTTGCCCTTCACCTTATGCCTGATACAGAAGTTCACATGCAAGAAATGAAGCATTGGTTTATTACATGAATTGGAGAAGGCGTAAATGGAGGCTTCTTCAGACTGCGAACTTACCGGTATGGGGGCAGCAATTCATCCATTAAGCATACTTGCACATTAGATCTGGAGAATAAAGAGAATCTGTAACCCAAAGCCTAGAGAGTGGGAATAATCATGTGCTACAAGCCCACACTGAAAAGAAGAGGGAGGTGGGGAAAGATCTGGAGCAAGCAGAGCACAAAGTCAGGGATAGGACATCTGTCCTATCTCTGAGAATTAAGCTCTCACCTTTAGAATCCTGTGCCAAGAAGGCAAGAGTCTCACCTGTTCCTTTCTCCAGCAAGGCAAGGGGTTAGACATAGAAGGGATCCAAGGGTCATCTAGTCCAGTCCCCTGCAATGCAGGGATCTCGGCTAAAGCATCCATGACAGAAGGCCATCCAACCTCTGTTCAAAAACCTCCAAGGGAGGAGAGTTCACAACCTCCTGAGGGAAGGCAGAATAGAGTGGGACTATTGCTTCCCTTTATCTGAACACTATATGTCTGTTGATGCAGCCTAGAATAGTGTTAGGTTTTTGTGCTGCTGCTGCATCACACTGTTGACTCATGTTAAGCTTGTGGAACCTTTTCACAGGTACAGCTAGTGTCTCCCATCCTATATTTGTGCATCTGGTTCTTCCTGCCTAAGTGCAGAACCTGACATTTGTCCCTACTGGAATTCATTTTGTTGGCTTGTGCCCAGTTTTCCAATCTGTTAAGGTAATTTTGAATTCTGATTCCGTCTTCTGGAGCATTGGCTACCCCTCCCAGTTTCTTCACATTGCCCTTTTAGAGCTCAGCAGAAGACAGATGGGGACCAAGCTAGATTAGTTGGCATGACCTGTTGCTGGCGCCTACTATGGGCAAAGCAGAAGTCTTGGGGCTGACTGTTGATCTGGCCAGTTCCAAGTACGAATATTGATGCCCATTTTCATACTGCTCCACCACAGAATGGCAGAATAAGCATAGCTCTGGAGGGGCAGCATGATTTGTGGTTCCATCCATGTTACTAAAATTCACACTGGAGAGGAGGAGAAATAGCCATTCCTGGCTTAGACGAAAGAATAAAAAAACCCATGGAACTACGCCTAGCAAATGGCTGGCTCTGTTCTGTACGGTGCTTAAAGCCACACACATGATCAACGTGCAAACAGGGTTGGCCTAAAAGTATTAGGCTTGGCAACTGAAAGCAACCTCAGCCAGTGAGCAACCCAGATGAGAGAACAAACTGAACTGAACAGCAACACTTTTAAACACTAGGTGGAGGCAACATTTCAATGACTGAACATTCCTCATTGCTTTTTTACAACATTTTCCACTCTCTTCTTTCAGAGTCTTTGCATAAGCACATTTCTGATTCCAATTCAAAGTGATGGTTTTGCATTTCTTAAATCCCACATGGTCCAGGGTATCTGAAGGACAGTTTTATGATACTTTCTGCCCATTTTAATGGGGGGGGGGCTGGCAGAGTCTGATCATTCCCTGCCATTGAAGGTAAGTTGGTGGCTCCATAGGATTGGGCTTTCTCTGCGGATGTCTTCTCCAGATGTATGTTTGGCCCCTCTGATTTCCTTGCTGGATGGGGGGGGGGTAACCCCCCCATGCCCAAACCCAGTTCTAGTAGGCTTTCAATGACTATTGAGCCCTGATGTTTGACTTCTTCTGTTTTGGGATGTCAGTATTTAATCATCTTTTAATTTGCTTGGTTGTATTTTGTTTCATTTTCCACTTATGGGTTATGTCTCGTGATAGTCCTACTTAAAGTAGATTGACTGAAATTAATGGACACGGCTAACTCAACTCTCTCTTTTTTAAAATAAATATTTATTAAAGTTTTCACAGTATTACATAACGGAAAAAAAGTTAAAAATAATTTCATCTTTTCGTCACTTATCTTTCATTTACTTGTTTCCCAGACCTCCTCATACCTCCCTTTTTTGTATTCCAGTTCAATTTATTAGTTCAGCAATTCCTTTCCCTCCTTATTATCTTGATCTTTAATCTTAATATATTGTAACATTAAATTTTTACCTATTAAAAATCCAATTTTTCCATATTCTTTTATACCATTACAGCTAGAAACCACTTAACTTCAATCAAACATCATTCTAACATTCATTAATTTTGCAATATTTCTGTAAATAGTCTTTAAATTTCTTCCAATCTTCTTTCACCGACTCTTCTCCCTGGTCTCGGATTCTGGCAGTCATTTCCACCAATTCCATGTAGTCCATCACTTTCATCTGCCATTCTTCCAGAGTGGGTAAGTCTTGTGTCTTCCAATACTTTGCAATAAGTATTCTTGCTGCTGTTGTAGCATACATAAAGAAAGTTCTGTCCTTCTTTAACACCGATTGGCCGACTATGCCCAGGAGAAAGGCCTCTGGTTACTTCAAGAAGGTATATTTAAATACCTTTTTCAATTCATTATATATCATCTCCCAGAAAGCCTTAATCCTTGGGCACATCCACCAAAGGTGAAAGAATGTACCTTCAGTTTCTTTACATTTCCAACATTTGTTATCGGGCAAATGGTAGATTTTTGCAAGCTTGACTGGGGTCATGTACCACCTGTATATCATTTTCATAATATTCTCTCTTAAGGCATTGCATGCCGTAAACTTCATACCTGTGGTCCATAACTGTTCCCAGTCAGCCATCATTATGTTATGTCCAGCGTCTTTTTTTTAAAAAAAAAATTATTTATTAGAGTTTCCAATTTTTTACAAACAAAAAGAAAAAAGCAAACATAAAAACATTAAAAACACATAAATTTCACAACTTATTTTCTCATAACATATTTCCCCGACCTCCTCATACCGCCCCTTCTTGTATATCCAGTTCAAATTATTTATACAGCAAATCCTTATCTCAAAGCATTACAGCTTAAAAAAAGAAAAAGAAAACCTTATTTTCTCTCCAACATCTTAGATTATTATAACTTTAAATTCTTGCTTGCAAAAAGAAAACCATTTTATCATAATTACAGCTTGAAACCACTTAATTTCAATCCAACATCATTCAACATTCCTTAATTTTACAATATTTTTGTAGATAGTCCTTAAATTTTTTCCAGTCTTCTTCTGCCGACTCTTCTCCCTGGTCACAGATTCTGCCAGTCATTTCTGCCAGTCCCATACAGTCAATCAGCTTCATCTGCCATTCTTCCAAAGTGGGCAAATCTTGCATCTTCCAATACTTTGCGATAAGTACTCTTGCTGCTGTCGTCTCATACAGAAAGAAAGTTCTATCCTTCTTTGACACCAACTGGCCGACAATGCCCAGGAGAAAGGCCTCTGTTTTTTTCAGAAAGGTATATTTAAATACCTTTTTCAGTTCATTATATATAATTTCCCAGAAAGCCTTAATCCTTGGGCACGTCCACCAAAGGTGAAAGAATGTACCTTCAGTTTCTTTACATTTCCAACATTTATTATCGGGCAAATGATAAATTTTTGCAAGCTTGACTGGGGTCATGTACATCTATACATCATTTTCATAATATTTTCTCTCAAGGCATTACATGCCGTAAATTTCATTCCGGTGGTCCACAACTGTTCCCAGTCAGCAAACATAATATTATGTCCAACATCTTGTGCCCATTTAATCATAACAGATTTAAGCGTTTCATCCTGAGTATTCCATTTCAACAGCAAGTTATACATTTTTGACAAAATCTTGGTTTTAGGTTCTCACAGTTCTGTTTCCAGTTTAGATTTTTCCACCTGGAAGCCAACTTTTTTATCCAGGTTATAAGCCTCCATTATCTGATAATAATGAAGCCAATCTCTCACTTTATTTTTTAATTTCTCAAAACTCTGCGATTTCAATTTATCCAAAATTTCCCAATATTTTGGCCATTTGGCCTCCATATTGAGCTTTTTCTTTCTTTCTTTTAAATAAAAATTTATTGAGAATTTTCCATTTTAAAAAACCAAAAAGAAAAAAAAGAAAAATTAAAAACATACAGTTTGCAATCCTTATTTTCTATAACATATTTCCCTGACTTCCCCGCACCTCCCCTTCTTATATTCCAATTCAAATTGTAAATTCAACAAGTTCTTATCCCCAATTTTTAACCTTTATATACTTAATTCATTTTAAAAAACCAATTTTACCTTATAAACCTCAAAATTTATACCTCAGTACTCATTCTTAAATCCTTTTTTCTAAAGTCGACCCAAATTCCCTTCCACGAATTCCCCACTTTTCATACTGATAACGAAACAGAATAAAAGGAAAAGGACAAATTATAATTATACACCCTTTGGATCCCCAAACCCCACCCCATCCCCTTTCCCGGTTTCAATCCCCAACAAATGTCCATCCGTCTTAATCTGCTATCAGCCTGGAGATCTCACATCCGAGGCCCTTAATTGTCTCTCAGTTCCTCTCTGCCGGTTTTTTTGATAGTCCTTAATATTAAACACCAGATCTCGG
The DNA here is from genome assembly GCF_965113315.1 of Podarcis vaucheri. Classification (NCBI taxonomy): domain Eukaryota; kingdom Metazoa; phylum Chordata; class Lepidosauria; order Squamata; family Lacertidae; genus Podarcis; species Podarcis vaucheri. The sequence continues at coordinate 93,440,107 of NC_138765.1, forward strand.
AGATGCTCTAACCCGATAGGGACAATGTTTCCTCCAGCCAGACCACCATACTTAAAAGTGGAGCCCAAATCTTGTTTCTTGCTCCTTTCAAGTCCAAATGTCCCCAAAGCTCCAACTTTCACCTTAATCAAATTTGTAATCCTTAGGTCTTCAGATCACATATAAAGATCTCTCCTTTCTTCAGTCTCCAGTCTGGACCAAATTTTCATCATCCAATTCTTGTTTTCCTTTGTAGCCATCATGTCAGGACTCTAGCTCTCCTTTGTCATCTGCAACACCATATCTCCTCCTTCCCTTTCCTCAAAAACAACATGTGTCTCTTTCTCCACACTCTCAAAGTTCTCGACTTTCTCCTCTTGTCCAGCTGCATGAACTTCCTGGATCAAATCCTTATCAAATTAAATGCACTTGTTTACTGTTAAGTCCAGGGTTGCAACGTTAGTAGCCAAAACATCAATTTGGCCTTGTAACTTCCCCAAGAGAAAGAAAATTCTGTCCAATTTAGCTTGAGTTTTCCCTCCTTCAGCCATTCTTGTAATGTCCCAAAACCCCCTCTAGAGGGATTTTGGTTACTTAGTATTCCTTCCAGTTCAAATCCAAAAGTCAAGTTAGTTTGTATCTGTTCTTCCTTATTTTCAACAAAGTATAACCAAATTGTAACAAATATAACCAGCAGAGACAATAGAAAACAAAGTTTGCTTTTTCCGCCTTGGCAGCTAATTTGACAGCTGTCAAGCTCTTCAATATCTGTCCAACAGGCTTTCTCGCGGATCACTCCCGGGTCCAGGAGGGGGGTGGCACTTCAGCTCCAGTAAAAATTACTTAAACTGCCAAATCGTGAAATTACTATCTTTTGCCCAATAAGAAGGAAAAAATCCTCTCGACCTTAGTTAGTTAGTCCTTGCTTTAGATTATTTATAGGACGGGGAGATGGACTTCCTGTTTACGCCTTCCCCGATCGTGCCTAATTAAAAAAAAAGTTTCCTTTAAAAATCCAATTTCCGTACTACTCACGGGTTGCTGCTTTAAAATCCAATTGTTCACGAGAAGAAGTCAGCGCTCTCCGACCATGGCATGTGGCTTCACTCTGTAGGAGAAGCAGTCGACTCACAGCACCGCACCGCTCACCCCGTCTCCCGTTCCGAAGCCTTTAAAAAGGCTCCTTCACGGGTCGGGGGCGCAAATGGTGCCCGCCGAGTCACCAAGTTCACAGGCTTCACCGCCTGTGATTTTTAAGGGTCCCCGCGTTGCCGCAGCTGCAAGACCCAATCCTGCGGAGCGGATTCCCTCCGGAGCTCGGAGGGAATCCGCCATTAGCCGATGGCGCTAACCCGGAAGTCCCATATTGAGCTTTTTCTGAGCCTTTGCTTCCATTGGTGACAACCACTTTGGGGTTTTATTTTCAAGCAAGTCTTTATATCTTGTCCAAACATTAAACAATGCTCTTCTGACAATATGGTTTTTAAATGCTTTATGTGCTTTAACCTTGTCATACCACAAATATGCATGCCACCCATGTTATATCCAACGTCTTGTGCCCATTTAATCATCACAGATTTCACCGTTTCATCCTGAGTATTCCATTTCAACAGCAAGTTATACATCTTTGACAGAATCTTAGTTTTGGGTTCTAACAGTTCTGTTTCTAATTTTGATTTTTCCACCTGGAAAGGAGGTTCTTCTTATGTTCAGGTTCATCCTACACCCAGAACAGAATACTCCAGTGAGTATTCACTGTTGCTGCTTTCAGTCCACAAATAATACACCACTGATTGAGTCATTTGCACTGTGTTTCCTTTGCACTGAAATGAATGGAGCAAAATAATAGGGACAACATTTGCCCTCCTCCAGTCTGCTGGGACTAATTAAGCACTTCTTCATCTCTAAATAAGGTGTCATTCATCCTCCATCTAAAGGAGCCAGTTGGTATTAGTTTCATTTCCATCTTAACAGCATTATGGTCGGAGCAGGTTTTTGGGCAGATTTCCACTTTTCTTGTCTTTGGTCCCATTCCTCTAGTTACCCATATTTGGTCAATTCTTGTCCATGTCATATTGGCTTCAGAAAAGAAGGTTCCTTCTTTAGCCATGGGGTTCTTTGTTCTCCAAATATCAACTAAGTCCAAGTTGTCTGTCATCTCAAAGAAAGTTTTCGGTAGTCTACCATCCTTGGTGACTACCTGTCTTTGTGCCTTGTCCATATGTGTAGATACCACTCCATTCATGTCTCCCATCAAAATCACATTATAATCCAGATAGTCCATCAGGGTCTCATGCAACTTTTTTAAAAAATCAGATTTCCCCTCATTTGGTGCATAAATTCCTACTATCAAAAGTTTTTCTCCTTGTATTTGAATTTCAATTACCACAAATCTTCCTTGGTCATCTTTAAAGATAAATTTTGGTAATAATCTGTCCTTTGCATAAATCACAACCCCTCTTTTTTTAACCTTGTCCGATGAAATGAACTCCTGACCAAGTCTTTTATTAATCAGTAGTTTCTTGTGTAACCTTGTTATATGTGTTTCTTGTAAACAAATCAAGTCCAATTGTTCCTTTTTTAATAAATGAAACACAGATCTCCTTTTCTGAGGGGAGTTCAAACCATTACAATTCCAACGTAATAGTTGCAGAGCCGTGATGTAGTTACTTTACTTCTCCTCCAACTGCACCCAGTGCCTGTTCCTGTTCTGTCGGTGGTATCATCTTCTTCAGGCAGTCTTTTAGTTCCGGAGGTAAATCTGGTATGTCTAAAGTTTCACTTACAAGTGCTCTTAGCTCTCCTGTAACTTTCTTCTGCAGGTCTTCTCCGTGGTCTCTCCAAAATTTATCTTTGTCGTCTTCTGATCTTATTTTTATCTTCTTCCCTTTATAACTGAAAGATAGGCCTTGGGGGAATTCCCACCTAAAAATGATTCCGTTGCTTCTCAACAGGGTGACCAAATCTCTATAATTGGACCTAAGGTCCAAAAGATGTTTCGGAATATCCTTAAATATTTCCACTTTTGACTGATGTATTTCCAAGGTCTTCTGGAAGTGCAGACTCAAGATTTTGTCTCTCTCCTCTTTTGTTCGGAGGGTGATCAAACAGTCTCTCACCCTGTTCTTCCTCCTTCCTTTTCCAAGCCTGAAAGCACTCACTATCTTGAAACTATCCTTCCCCAAATCTGGGTTCCAAAAGTCTGCAAATTCCTGCGTAAGAAATTCAATCAAATTGTCTTTCTCCAATTCAGGTACGGCCCTGACCCTTAAATTCGCTTGTTTCTCCTTCAACTCAATCATAGACAGTATTGACTTGTGGTCTTCAAGTTGTTTGTGCAACGGTGGTATTTTCTCTTCTACAACAGTGGCTGTAGCAGTTGCAATTTCCTTAGCCTCTTCGGTTGTCTTTCATGTCGAGGTGGATTCCTGCAGTAATTTCTGGTTAGTTTCTGTATTGGTATTTACCTTCTGTCCCAAATTATTAATACTTGTGGTATTTTGATCAATTTTGCCCGATGCCTCGGCTACTTGTTTACTTATTCTTTCCAAAGATTCATTTATTTTTCCTAGTGCCTGAGCCAGGGCATCGTCAGCTGCCATACCTTTGGATTTAGGTTGTGCCGATGAGGTTACTGTTGGTAAACCAGAAGGGTCAGATATCGAAGCCCTTCTTTGCAGCCCACTGTCTGTGCGAAATACTCTGCCAGACCTCGTTGCTTGTAACAAATCTATCTTCTCTTTCCCATCTGCCATAACCCTCAAGATATAGCCCAAGGTCAATCTCACGATCAGAGTCAGAGTTGTTTTGAAGTGGAAAATCCCCTTAGCCCAGCTGCAGTTGTAACAGTTTCAAACTTCCTCTAAGGGGACACAGTAACAATCAAGAATGTCTTAAAGTAATTAACTTCTCCCTTTCGCCCCCCAGTTCACCAAAAAGACAACAGTTTCTATCTCAGTTATATCCTGTTACTTTAAAACCAGAAGAAGCCTGTCAGCAATATTGTATCTTAGTTGTATCTCAGATGCAGAGTTAACTGTCAAAGAGAACTTTCAGGAGCAGCGCAATTCTCAATACGGCTTTCTTACTGTCACTCGGAACCATTCCAGGGTTTTAAGCGGTGGATTGTAGCTCCTCTTCCCCTTTTTTGCAGGGAAATAACGTTCCAATCTTCTCCCCCCTCCTCCCCTGCTTTTAAGGGGGGAAATCACTGTTTTGATGCTTGAAATTATTTTCCTTTTCCAACGTCTTTTAAAGATTCCGCTTTCAAGTTCATTGCTTTACTCCATTTACAAGAACGCAAGGCAGACTTCCTGTTTATGCCTCTCCGCTTTGGTGCCAAATTATTCATAAAATTTGTAAAGTTCCTTTAATTCTGAAGTTAGCGTACTCACGGATCGTTGTTTTACAGCCAAATTGTCCCAGGAAAAAGGCAGCGCTCTCCAGTAACAGCTGCGCGGCTTCGCTCCACGGAAGAAGCAGACGACTCACAGCACCGCGCCACTTCCCCGCTCCGCTCCGGAGCCCGTTGCCGGGCTCCTTTGCCAATTGGGGGGGTGCAAACAGTGCCCGCCGAGTCCCACGGTCACAGGCTTCACCCGCCTGTGATTTTTGAAGGGTCCCCGCTGCGCCGTAGCAGTAAAGACCCGATTTCCGTAGAGCCGGTTCCCTCCAAGTCAGAGGGAATCCGCCATTACCGATGGCGCCACCCCGGAAGTCCCCGGCTAACTCAACTCTCAGCAGCCTTAATGACAATGCAATCCCCAGGATTTTGAAAGCCATGACTGTTTAAAGTGGGATAATACTGGTTTAAATTAATATAGTGTGAATGAGGCCTAAAGCATGATCAGATTTGCAGCCAGGCAAAAACACTCAAGGAAGCAGGGCTTGGGAGGGGTGCAGCTCAGGAAGGAATGTAGCCTGGGAAGAGTCTTGAGGGCCAGGTAGAAGGCTACATTTGGTCCCAAGGCCTTAAAAAAACTAACTTATCTACTTGCTCAGTTGATAGGAAAACATACGTCTCTAATGATTCATCTGTATTGTGTCATTCACACATGTTTGAGGCCCACGTTGGGCAAAGGTTTCCTGCAATTCAGGGCATTGGACAAGATGAGCCTCGTAGCCCCTTCCAACGTGACAGTTCTGTGATTCTGTGATGGTAGGTCATTCCTTGATGGGTCAGTGATTGGTCAGCTCATGTGTGAACCAGCTCTCAAATGAAAAGACAGCACACAACCTTCCTAGGTTGCATTGTCTATTGCCGAATGGTTTCTGTACTTACAAAGCTATAAATAACAGCCGCTGGCCTTCCATATGTGTGGAAACAGCACAAAATCTTTCTTTCTTTAAAAAATACCTGTTTTTAAAGGTTCAAAATAGCTTACCGACAAATCTAAAGCCGCTTCATTTTCTATGCACCATTTGTTTCCCTTTTCCTTTTTTCACTTTATCTTGTTTAACCAAAATATTTTCATTTTTTTTAAAAAAAATAATCTAAAGCTATTTCTATTGAACAGTAAAATCTAAACACAAACCTGCAATATTAAACAATTAAATATAATCAAACAATAATAAAGTAGATAACAGAGAGGAGAGACTAGCAAATTAAGGCACATCCTCAAAAACGTGCAGAAACATGAAAGCCTCACACACCTTTCCAAATGCATGTAGTGGTAAAGGTTGGCAGGTTGGGATGTGGAGCCAGTTCCACCACACTGCCGAGAGGGGCCTGTCCCATCAGCTCATAGACTGAGCTTCCTTCAGAGACAATCTGTCTTGTGTTATGCTCATGAAGAGCTTCTTTTCTCCTGCCTTTCTCATATTTCTCCAGTGGCTGCTGGCAAGCTGCCCTGGACCCGTTCTTAACATGCAGATACCTTGGTGGGGTGGCAGCACTGAGCAACTGGGCCAAGTCCTGCAGCAGCAGGCGAGGTGGGAAGCAAGGCTCATGCCTTCAACTTTGCCAAAAGACCAGCTCCATCAGGCACCTTCTCCCACTGAACTGTGCCAGATAGCCAGTTATAAGAGTTTAAAAAATTGTGCCTGCATTTGATCCCCACTCTGCTTTTCTCCCTATCCCTTTTCCCTGGTGTGTTGTGTCTTTTTAGATTGTAAGCCTGTGGGCAGGCACTGTCTTGTTTTAATGGATTGTAGCTAAGCCCCTCTGGAAGCCTTTTTTGCTGAAGGTAAAGGTAAAGGTACCCCTGCCCGAACGGGCCAGTCTTGACAGACTGTGGGGTTTGTGCGCCCATCTCACATCTATTGGCCGGGGGCCAGCGCTGTCCGAGGACACTTCCGGGTCACGTGGCCAGCGTGACATCGCTGCTCTGGCGAGCCAGAGCCGCACACGGAACGCCGTTTACCTTCCCGCTGGTAAGCGGTACCTATTTATCTACTTGCCCCCGGGGGTGCTTTCGAACTGCTAGGTGGGCAGGCGCTGGGACCGAGCAGCGGGAGCGCACCCCGCCGCGGGGATTCGAACCGCCGACCTTTCAATCGGCAAGCCCTAGGCGCTGAGGCTTTAGCCCACAGCGCCACCCGCGTCCCTTTTTGCTGAAGAGTGGAGTACAAATGCTCCAAACCAGCCAACCACCAAGTTCTGACTCTGCTGCATAAAGCCCTAGACAACTTGGGACCAAGATACCTGAAAGGTCATCTCACCACACATATACCTCTGGAGGTGGGAGGGTCTCCTGCTGGTACAGTGGTACCTTGGTACTCAAACAACTTGGAACCCAAACACTGCAAACCCGGAAGTAAGTGTTCCAGTTTGCGAACTTTTTTCGGAAGCTGAACGTGCTCCAATTTGAGTGCCACACTTCCATTTTGAGTGTTACACTGAGTTCTGTCTGTTTTTGCTATTTATTTTGCGCTATTGTTTTTGTGGCTTTTTTTTTGTTTTGTTTTTGTGACTGTGTAGAACCCAGTTCAGCTACTGATTGATTGTGTGACTGCAGTACGTTGTTTATTGCTTTCATTTTATGGATCAGTGGTCTTGTTAGATAGTAAAATTCATGTTAAATTGCTGTTTTAGGGGTTGTTTTTAAAAGTCTAGAACAGATTAATCCATTTTGTATTACTTTCTATGGGAAAGCGCACCTTGGTTTTGGAACGATTTGGTTTTGGAATGGACTTCCGGAATGGATTAAGTTTGAGAACAAAGGTACCACTGTACCAAATTATCAGGTGGTCTGTTCCACAAAATTCAGGACTTGGGCTTTGAGTGTTGTGGCATCTGCCCTTTGGAATGCCCTCCCCTTGGAGATTAGGCAGGCGCTGCCTCTGTTGCCTTTTCAGCACCTGCTGAAGACCTTCCTCTTCCCACAAACCTTTTAAGTAGAGATCATTCCCAGTCTGCACCTGTATTGGAATTGATTTAATATTTTTTCATTGTTTTATCACTCTTGTGTTTGCTGCCCTGGGTTCATCTGGGAGAAGGACGGGATAGAAATTTAAGAGGCAGGCAGGCAAGCAAGCAAGAAAACAATAACATTGACATTAAGCAGTGAATATCTGCCTGTCCTTCCCAACTGAGTGCATGAATGGATATTCCCCCAGTATTTCCCCTACAATAGCAGGAGTGAGGAGCTGTCTTGAGCCCCACAGGCATATCTTCCTTCATGGGCAACTTTCTGGGGGCCGCACACCAGTGGTGGGTGTAGCCAGAGGCAAAAGTGGGTGGAGCAACAAATGTGACTCTTAGCTTTGTACAATAGGCTACATTCCAAACACACAAAAATCAGCAGCTTTACACATACTGTTAGACATTAAAAAAAGGTAAAGAGACCCCTGACCATTAGGTCCAGTTGTGGCCCACTCTGGGGTTGCGGCGCTCATCCTGCTTTACTGGCTGAGGGAGCCGGTGTACAGCTTCCGGGTCATGTGGCCAGCATGACTAAGACGCTTCTGGCAAACCAGAGCAGCGCACGGAAACGCCGTTTACCTTCCTGCCAGAGCAGTACCTATTTATCTACTGGCACTTTGACGTGTTTTCGAACTGCTAGGTTTTTAGGCATAGTTCAGTAATAAAACAACCAGGCACCTGATGTCAGTGAAGTTAACTCTTTATTCAAATAAACAAAACAGCTCAGTCACAGCAACCCTTCCCAGTAGGTCTAGCCCCAGTGAGACAGTTGCGAGGACTGCTGGTTCCTGCCTTCCCGCCGCTCTCTAAGTCTCCTTCTCCCTTGGGTCCTTCTCAAGCAATCTGAGACTCTGTCCACGTGTCTCTGCTCTGCCATCTTCTTGCCTTTTCTGGTCCTGGGAGACCAGGGGGGGACAGGAGCTGGTCACAGCAGGAGGAGGAGACCCCCCAGATTCTTCAGCAGCCTGCCTCTTTGTCTGCTGCTCCCTCTCCTGCTGCCTCTTTCTGCTTACTAAACCCTGGGGCTGCAAGAAGCTGTCAGCAGGGGACAGCAATCACACACTGGGCACAGCTTCAACTGGCTGGCTAAACCAGATGATGTTAGCCGACCAAACCCTCCATGAGTGAGGGACTTCCCCTGCCTGCAAAGACAGGCTCAGGCAAATCAAGGGCACGAGGTCAAGAGTGGATCTAACGGTCAAGAAGGCAGTTTCTGCACATGCTGTAGTGTAGAGGGAAGTTAGGGGCAGATAGGGCTTGTCATCCCCTTCATGGATCCCTGCCTTGTTGTGCCGAAGGGGCTTGAATGACTCTGAGAAGCTGTGCGCCATGCTGTGCAGGGCCACCCAAGACGGACAGGTCATAGTTGAGAGTTTAGATTAAATGTGATCCACCAGGAGAAGGAACTGGCAAACCACTCCAGTATTTTGCCAGGAAAACTCCATGGACATAAAAAGGAGAAGCTTTGAGAAGAAAGTGAGAGTTTCCAAGGCATGCTCTTGGGGTCATGGAGAGTCGAACACAACTAAGACGAGTAAACAACAACAACAAGAGCTTGTCATGCTGGGATGGTAGCCTGTCTAGAAGAAGGAAAATTCTGAAACTAAACTTCCTCTGTCTTGCAAGGTATCTTTGTGAGATGAAAAGGCTATGGACTAAACCCTACACAAATCTGGAGTAGAGTCCCTAAGAGGGTTGGGTGGCACCATGTCTGCCTCCTTCCAGCAACTTCCGCAGCCAAGATGGTGCCAAATGTCTTGCTCTACTTTCCCTTGGAAAAACCAGCAGTGCCGAGAGCAGGTCTGGGCAGCCCAGGACCCCCAAGCATACTGCCCAGTCTTGCGCCCTGGGGAGGTCCCTTCGGTGCTGCTATTTCAGCGGTGTGGCTTCATTCCAGAGGCGTACTCCATGGTCTCTCCATGGATTCCAACAGCATGACTCCTTTAACAGGGCAAGGAAGACGTAGTAATGTATATGGCGACTGATTTTTTTAAAAGAATATTTCAATTTATTTAAATAATATTGATGATGATGATGATAATGATGATGATAAACATAACAACAATTTTGATGACATGATTTTCAGACAGACCTATCTGAAAACGGATGGAGGGCAGAGCTTAGTTTCACTTCCTTGATTGGAAACTCAGGAATTTTGGAACGGTTTATGGCTCTAGGGCACTGGCAACTAGAACAAGTCTCAATATGTTGAATCATAGAATTGCAGAGCTGGGAAGGACGCAAATGGCCATGTAGCCCAACCCCCTGCGATGCAGGGATCTCAGCCAAAGCATCCATGTCAGATGGCCATCCAGCCTCTGCTTAAAAACCACCACTTTCTGAGGGAGACCGTTCCACTGTTTAGTTGGAACTTCCTTTCTTGTAATTTGAATCCATTGATTTGGCTCCTACTCTCTGGAGCAGCAGAAAACAAGGCTGCGCCACCCTCCATGTGACAGCCCTTCAGACAGTTGAAGATGACTATCATATCATTAATGTACTTTCTCTCAAGTTTCAGCAGGTGCTAGCACGGCACAATTTTATACATGCCTTCTCAGAAGTAAGTCCCATTCAGTTTAGCAGGGCTTACTCCCAGGAAAATTAGTACAGGCTTGCAGATTTTGATGGCAGTTTTTGCCTTAGGAGGGTTTTAATATTTCTGCAAATATTATGCAGATGTTTTTATTAGCTCCAGTTTGGATGAAAATAACTGAAATCACTCTTTATCTTTTTTAAAAAAGACTTTGTTGAGTAATGAAAACATTATACAATGCAGTAGAACACAGCAAAGAATCAACAGGTGGCTTACCGTTATTGATCTGTGATACATAATTAGAGAGCACTTCAAAATATAGAAAGGTTCAATCCAGGAATGACTTTTCTTAAGAAACTTCACCCCCCCCCCATATTCATTACAAAATTTGGCACTGATGAAATAATTTGGCTTTGTTGAGCCAAAAGCAACTACCCAGAGAGGAGGAGGCCCCCGTTGCAACCCTGTGTGAGTCACTGCTTTGGACATTCCTCTTCCTAATCAATATCCACTGGAAAGCTGGTCCTTTTGCCACATCACTGCAGTGTGTATGGTTGTTCTGTGGCATCCCACACGAGTCCCTGGGCTGGGCTTGCTTTCCCAATGAAGATGTACAGTAGATAGGGCAAACTGGACAAGAGCACTTCGTGGCTCTCAGTTTTTGTGTAAGCTGTATACAGTGAGATATTAGACCTCATTCTCCCTTGTATGTGGTTTAGCAATTTCCGCTTTGTTGCCAATGCTTGCCTGTTGTATCTCTACATGAGCCAGTGTTTGGCACTTACTTATGAAATGGGGTTCATGCTCAGAATGATATGCAGAAGCACAGGGTATTATTCTGCTTTCACAAACAGGATCCAGGTGCAAAAGAGACATGGAATAAAATATTTCTGATCCCCCAAATTTGTTTTTATACCTGAACTGAACTAGGGTTACATTTGTAATAATAAAATAAATTATTATTATTATTATTATTATTATTATTATTATTATTATTATCCCAGCCCCCACCCTCCACTTTCTTCATTTCAATAGTATAAATTCTTTTGGGGTGGGGGAATCATTTTGTTCTTGCCATTATCAAACAGTTGGAAATAAGAAAACTTTGCAGATCTACGGTACTTCAAATCACCCAGCGATCTCCCAATACAGTGGTACCTTGGGTTACAGACGCTTCAGGTTACAGACGCTTCAGGTTACAGACTCCGCTAACCCAGATATAATACCTCGGGTTAAGAACTTTGCTTCAGGATGAGAACAGAAATCGTGCTCTGGCAGCAGCGGGAGGCCCCATTAGCTAAAGTGGTGCTTCAGGTTAAGAACAGTTTCAGGTTAAGAGCGGACCTCCGGGATGAATTAAGTACGTAACCAGAGGTACCAAAGTAGATCCCAATCTGCCTTCTCCCTGACACCACTAAAGAAACCTTTTGCAACAGGAGGAAGTGAAGACTGTTTCCAATTAAAATTTCCAGCATCTGCTGCTTATTGGAAAATTGCAACAAAAATCTTTTGAGCTTTTTAGATTAAAGATTTCAGGTTGTGATTATCGTTTAACAGTGGAATACAAATGAAGTTTTGCTCCATGGTGGTGTCTCATGAGCTAATCAATTTTTGGCAGCCCAAACCTGCACCAATGCAATCGATTGAGTCAACATCCTGACAACTTTTGTGACAATTGTCGTCACAAAAAAATGGAAAAGGGGGGAAACCACCAAAGAGGAATTCAAACAAATAGCCAGCACATGTAGACACAAAGTCAGAAAAGCTAAAGCACAGAATGAACTCAGGCTTGCTAGAGAGGTTAAAAGCAACAAAAAAGGCTTTTATGGGTATGTCCGTAGCAAAAGGAAGAACAAAGAAACAGTGGGGTCACTCAGAGGAGAAGATGGTGAAATGCAAACAGGGGACACAGAAAGGGCTGAACTCCTCAATGCCTTCTTTGCCTCAGTCTTCTCCGATAAAGAAAACAATGCCCGACCTGAAGAATTTGGAGCAAATGATTCAGCAGGGGAAACACAGCCCAGAATAACTGAGGAGATAGCACAAGAATACTTGGCTAGTTTGGATGTATTCAAGTCTCCAGGGCCAGATGAACTGCATCCAAGAGTATTAAAAGAACTGGCAGATGTGATCTCAGAACCACTGGCAGTCATCTTTGAGAATTCCTGGAGAACAGGCGAAGTCCTGGCAGACTGGAGGAGGGCAAATGTTGTCCCTATTTTCAAAAAGGGGGAAAGAGAGGACCCAAGTAATTACCGCCCAGTCAGTCTGACATCAATACCAGGGAAGATTCTGGAGCAGATCATTAAGCAAACAGTCTGTGAGCACCTAGAAAGGAATGCTGTGATCACCAATAGTCAGCATGGATTTCTGAAAAATAAGTCATGTCAGACTAACCTGATCTTGTTTTTTGACAGAATTACAAGCCTGGTAGATGAAGGGAACGCAGTGGATGTAGCCTACCTTGATTTCAGCAAGGCATTTGACAAGGTGCCCCATGATATTCTTGTAAAGAAGCTGGTAAAATGCGGTCTTGACTATGCTACCACTCAGTGGATTTGTAACTGGCTGACTGCCCGAACCCAAAGGGTGCTCATCAATGGTTCCTCTTCATCCTGGAGAAGAGTGACTAGTGGGGTGCCACAGGGTTCTGTCTTGGGCCCGGTCTTATTCAACATCTTTATCAACAACTTGGATGATGGACTCAAGGGCATCCTGATCAAATTTGCAGATGACACCAAACTGGGAGGGGTGGCTAACACCCCAGAGGACAGGATCACACTTCAAAACGACCTTGACAGATTAGAGAACTGGTCAAAAACAAACAAGATGAATTTTAACAGGGAGAAATGTAAAGTATTGCACTTGGGCAAAAAAAATGAGAGGCACAAATACAAGATGGGTGACACCTGGCTTGAGAGCAGTACATGTGAAAAGGATCTAGGAGTCTTGGTTGACCACAAACTTGACATGAGCCAACAGTGTGACGCGGCAGCTAAAAAAGCCAATGCAATTCTGGGCTGCATCAATAGGAGTATAGCATCTAGATCAAGGGAAGTAATAGTGCCACTGTATTCTGCTCTGGTCAGACCTCACCTGGAGTACTATGTCCAGTTCTGGGCACCACAGTTCAAGAAGGACACTGACAAACTGGAACGTGTCCAGAGGAGGGCAACCAAAATGGTCCAAGGCCTGGAAACGATGCCTTATGAGGAATGGCTAAGGGAGCTGGGCATGTTTAGCCTGGAGAAGAGCAGGTTAAGGGGTGATATGATAGCCATGTTCAAATATATAAAAGGATGTCATGTAGAGGAGGGAGAAAGGTTGTTTTCTGCTGCTCCGGAGAAGCGGACACGGAGCAATGGATCCAAACTACAAGAAAGAAGATTCCACCTAAACATTAGGAAGAACTTCCTGACAGTAAGAGCTGTTTGACAGTGGAATTTGCTGCCAAGGAGTGTGGTGGAGTCTCCTACTTTGGAGGTCTTTAAGCAGAGGCTTGACAACCATATGTCAGGAGTGCTCTGATGGTGTTTCCTGCTTGGCAGGGGGTTGGACTCGATGGCCCTTGTGGTCTCTTCCAACTCTATGATTCTATGAAGCTGCCCCCTACGCAATCACACTACTTATCCATCTAGCTCCCTATTATTTACATTGACTGGCAGCCGCCCTCCAGGTGAGGCTCATGTTCAGACCACTTCATGCCCAAATAATATCCTCCTCTGCAGAAAGCTAGCATGCCAGGAAAAAGGGACCCAACTGAGCCATGATATCAAGATTTGCAACCCCAGACGAAAAGTAGGCCAGTCTCTCACCAGGTCAGACCCTGGACAGCTCCAAGAGACGGTTAGCTTTTTCTCCATAGCTCAGTGGCAGAGAATCTGCTTTGCCTGCTGAAGGTCCCAGGCTCAATCCCTGTCATCTCCAGGCTGCTGGAACCCCTGGAAAGCTGCTCCCAGCCAATGCTGCTCCCAATACTGAGCGGGGTGGACTAGTGGTGTTCCTCTCTTCGGTTGAGGCCCTTCACCGAGGGCCCTCCTTACAGAAAGCGCACTAGGCTGGCTGGAATTTGACAATGGCTGGAGGGCACCACATTGGGGATCCCTCATGGGATGGTTTGAAGGCTGGACAAGGGCTTAGGAGGCTCAGGTTCATTTTTTTAAAAATAAGTATTTTATTAAGTTTTCACAATAGAAGACAAAGAAAATACAAAATCACAAAAAACAATACAATACAAAAATACAAACATTAAACACATCAAAAGAAAAAGAAAAAAGAGATAAAAACACATATAATAACAAAAAAAAATCCCTCTTTCTTAATTTCTCATCTTCAATTAGCTTATTTTCCGGACTTCCTCACGTCTCCCATTCTTGTATCCCTTTTTAAAAATTAATTCAGCAAATTCATATCCTATTAATTTATCTGTTGTTAATCCAATCTTACATTTTACTTTGTTGCTAAAGCCCCTGCAAGTCATTTCAATGTCCTTAACATTCATAAATTTAACAGTATTTCTGCAAATAAATTTTAAATTTCTTCCAATCTTCCTCCACCGTCTCCTCTCCCTGGTCTCGGATTCTGCCAGTCAAGGAGGCTCAGGTTCAAATTCCCCTTCAGCCATAAAGCTTATTGGGTGACATTGAGCCAACTCTCAGCCTACACCAAAGGTGAAGATCCTGTGCCCCTCCCATGTTTGGGTGAATTTCCTATGTGGTAATCATGCATCCTGGGCTCTTCCAACTGGCTGCTCCTGCACTACAAGGGGGGCTCCAGCCAGTGTAGCCAATTGACAGGAGTGAGCTGGCAGTAAATCACAAGCTGGTGTTAAGTGTTGGAGTTAACTCTTTATTATCAAGAACACAATCTGCCCTGACTTGGCTTAGTATCAAGCCTAATGAGCACAGTAGCTCATACCTGGTAGATTCAGCTACCATACCCCATGGTTCAGTTGCCAAGACTGAAAGTCCCACCTCCCCTGGGTTTTCCCCAAGCAATCAGAGATTGTGCCTGTGTGAATCCAACGTCTTGTCAGGAGGGGGAGACACCCATGACTCTTCACCAGCCTGGCTCATGTCTGCCTCTTGGCCTCCCTCATCCGCCTCTCCTGCTTCAGCTTCTGCCTCTGAGTCTGGACTTATTTCTGCCACAGACTCCCCCAGCTCACTAAACCCTGTTACCTCTCCAGCCTCCAACACCTCCTCTTCCCAGTCTTCTTTCTCTAAGCACTCATTGTTGTCCCACCACCACTCCACAGGTTCTGAGCTTTCTTCCATAGGGGGTTCCCCAGCAGGGTCCTCCCACCTTGCCTCCAGCCAGTCCATGACACCAATGGTCAAGATTGATGGGAGCTATAGTTCAGAAACTCCTGAGAGCAACAAGGTCCATTTTTCACTGAGGGTGGGGGAAAGACCACACACACCAACTTGCATTCCTGGGAGAAAGGAGGGAAAGAAAGCTGATAAATGACATTTCACCCAATCCCATTGTGGGCTTCCCCTTCTTCCCCCAGCTGGGGGGCTGCGTGACCCCTGGGGCCACCTCCAGCTACCTCTCACCCTCCCGCTCTTAAGGGCACAGAGTAGGGCAGATGGCCTCCCATTATGGCTGCCTCTGCCTCTCCAGCAGTCAGCCACACCCTCTCTCCCTTGCCAGCTGGCTGCTCCTGGAAAGGACTCCACAGCCCTCGGGTGCAAATACTGAAGCCAAGATATTTGTGGCAAGGAGTAGCCATGATGAATTCCAATTAAAAACAAAGCCAAAATAAAGACAAGGAGCCCTTTTAAGCTTTGCCCCAGGCAGGGCACTTCTCTCCTGCCCCACAAATAACTTGCTGACAGTTTTGGAAAGGATCTCCAACACGACATGTGTGAGAGGCAGACCCAAGTCTGTGTGCATGGAAGACGGAATCCAAAGTGGGGTGATGCTGCTTGCTCTTTCCAAAGCTCCCCCACCTGTGTTTAGCAAGGCCAGCCAAACACTGTCCAATGGAAGATGTAAATAGTGTGGGAATGTTCAGAGTGGCAGGAGAAGTAATATTGTTTATTAATACCCTTCCTAACTTGTGCTAGCAAGTTCCTTTACTTAGCAGAGTTTACATTCCCCTTCTCACGCACAGCAGAAATCTGGTTGCAGACTTGTTAGAACCTCTTACTATTATGCAATTCAATCTCCCTCAGATTGAATTGTATGTTCCTGGTAAGATCCCCTTTTGAATCCCTCGTAAAAGAATAAAGACACCACAGTCTTATTCATACTCAATAAAAATAAAGTTTACTCACGATCAGGCAGAGCACAGCGTGATCCCTGAAGGCAGACTTTTGGCTTAAAGTTACAAACTTATACTAACAGGTTTATTAACAGGTTTATCTTGGATGATGGACTCAAGGGCATCCTGATCAAATTTGCAGATGACACCAAACTGGGAGGGGTGGCTAACACCCCAGAGGACAGGATCACACTTCAAAACGACCTTGACAGATTAGAGAACTGGGCAAAAATAAACAAGATGAATTTTAACAGGGAGAAATGTAAAGTATTGCACTTGGGCAAAAAAAATGAGAGGCACAAATACAAGATGGGTGACACCTGGCTTGAGAGCAGTACATGTGAAAAGGATCTAGGAGTCTTGGTTGACCACAAACTTGACATGAGCCAACAGTGTGACGCGGCAGCTAAAAAAGCCAATGCAATTCTGGGCTGCATCAATAGGAGTATAGCATCTAGATCAAGGGAAGTAATAGTGCCACTGTATTCTGCTCTGGTCAGACCACACCTGGAGTACTGTGTCCAGTTCTGGGCACCACAATTCAAGAAGGACACTGACAAACTGGAACGTGTCCAGAGGAGGGCAACCAAAATGGTCAAAGGCCTGGAAACGATGCCTTATGAGGAACGGCTAAGGGAGCTGGGCATGTTTAGCCTGGAGAAGAGGAGGTTAAGGGGTGATATGATAGCCATGTTCAAATATATAAAAGGATGTCACATAGAGGAGGGAGAAAGGTTGTTTTCTGCTGCTCCGGAGAAGCGGACACGGAGCAATGGATCCAAACTACAAGAAAGAAGATTCCACCTAAACATTAGGAAGAACTTCCTGACAGTAAGAGCTGTTCGACAGTGGAATTTGCTGCCAAGGAGTGTGGTGGAGTCTCCTACTTTGGAGGTCTTTAAGCAGAGGCTTGACAACCATATGTCAGGAGTGCTCTGATGGTGTTTCCTGCTTGGCAGGGGGTTGGACTCGATGGCCCTTGTGGTCTCTTCCAACTCTATGATTCTATGATTCTATGATTCTATGATCCCATAAGACAGATGACCTGGGGGACTGCTTGGCTGGCAGCCAGCAGCTCATTCCAGGAAGTTTGCAGGATGAAAAGAAGATGGAAGAAAGGGAGAGAGTGGCAGCATGCCTTGGCCTTTGATCAGGTCTGGCAAGGTCATGCCCACCCACTAGTCCCATGCAAGGAAGGATGCTCCAGGCCAGGAGGAACAGGAAATTGCGACTGGCTGGACCAAACATTCCCTTCCATGTACACTCTAGCAAAACAAGGACTGTTGTATTTGACTGCTCCCAGTGGATTACATCCCATAAATAGCTGCCCCCCCAACCTCCCAGTTGCTTTTAACCTTCCAGCCTATTTTGGCAGCCTGAGGTAGCTAGCAAATACTCTGCAGACTTCTCATGCCCCATATGCTTGTGGTTTCTGTTTAGCTTGGTGGGCAAATGGCTTGTGCAGACTGGCACAGCAAGGCAGGAAGCTGCCTTATACGGAGGCAGACCATTGATGTATCTAGCTCAGTATTGTCTACACCTGGAATGGGGCACCTGTGGTCCTCCAGATGTTGCTGGACTACAACTCCCAGCATCCTTTCTTGCATCAGTAGAGCCTGCTGGATCCAGTCAATGGCCCATCCGGTCCCACATCCTGTTCTCCAAGTGATCACCCAGATCCCTCCCCTCTGGAGTGATGGTGCCTTTGACGGTCACTGGATTCCAGTCTGGTTTGTGAAGGGAAGAGAAATGGTTGGCTTGGTTGATCAAACACCCTGTAAGATGGGCAGTCTGACTACTAGGCAAAGAGAGACAGCTGATTTTAGTCATGAAAGGGTAGCAAGCATTTATTATCCCCGTGTTGCAAGGCAGGTGCTGAGGATAATGGAACAGCTGCTTGTTGCATCATCCAGGTGAGCTCTGATGCGATTTCAGCCTGGGTCATGGCATGCTGATGCAGCCCAATCTGACGCATTTCAACTCACAAGCAAGTCCTGCTGAGTTACTCTCCAGTGACTATGCTTGGGATCCCAGCCTCCCCTACACTAGACGTGTGCCAAGGACCAAAGCCACTGTCTCCCCTCCCCGCTCCCTGTCGCCCAACTGGGTTTGGCCTTGGATCATGTGCCCAGTGCCCTGTTCGCACACAGAGAACCATTTCCTTCCTGGGGAGGAACTGGAATACTCTGCAAGGCATTTTGGGTCTTTCCTGACTGTGGCTTCTGTACACTTCTAAATTTCTACAAAAGAAAAACAAAACAGGCATGCCTTTTAGCATTCCATCCCCTCTACCATCTGAAAGCAGGGGGGCTATCTGCCCACAGCCTTGCCTGTTGAAAGCAGCAGAACTCTGCACCTGCTCAGGGACCCCATCTTTGCTTCATGATGTTCCAGAGTTGAGCCCATTCATTGAAAAGAGATGCTTAGGGGGCGGGCAGCCGAGGGGGCCCCTCCTCCTCTCCCCCCGGCGGCGAGCACAGAAAGAGCCCCTGCCAGATGGGCAGGTGGTGGTGGGCAGGAGCCGTCCCCTGCTTAGCCCAGGCAGAGACGCATCTGCATCGATTCCGATCCCATCCCGCCGCCCCCTCCCGCCGCTGCTGAGCGGTTAGTGGCCGCGCGGGGAGCATCTGAGCTGGGCAGACGCGCCACCGCAGCGGCATCAGCATCGGCGGCATCGGCAGCAACCCCCCCCCCCACTGCAGCGGCGGAGGCGGAGGCGCCCTACCTGCCCGCAGCCCGCCTCGCTTCGCCTGCGCAGGTGGCCCGTCGGAGCCGCCGCCTCGCCGCAGCCGGCATGCCGGGGGCCAGCTCGCCGGGCGGGCCGCCGGGAAGCGCGCACTGAAGCCCAGCCCTCGCGCCCCGCTGCGCGCCATCCTCCGCGCCCGGGCCGCCTTGCCCCTCGCCTCCCGAGCTCCTGGCGCGCCGCGCCCGCCTCCTGTCGCAGCAGCAGCAGCAGCCGCCTCTCCTCCGGCCGCGGCGCCGCTTCCCCTCCCGCGCGGCCGCGGCGCAGCTGCTCGGGCGCGGGGCGGCGGGACTGCAGTGGCCGCCGCCGCGTCGTCGTCGTCTGGGGCCGTCCTGGTCCTGGTCTGGGGCCGCGTGCGGGGCTGGTGCGGCGGCTGCTCGCCATGGCGCAGGCGGCCAAGCAGCTCAAGAAGATCAAAGACATCGAGGCGCAGGCCTTGCAGGAGCAGAAGGAGAAGGAGGAGTCCAACCGCAAGCGCAGGAACCGCTCGCGGGACCGCAAGAAAAAGGTGCGCAGGGCCCGGGCGCGCGGGGGGAGGGCTGGGGCAGGTGGAACCCCCTCCTGCAGATCCCGGGGGGCGGATGGGTCTGCGCTCTGGGGATGGGCCCGTGGGGAGTAGCTTCTCCCGGGCAAGTTTCTTTGGCGTGGCGGTGTTTTCCGAGCGCGCACTGGCTTTTGATCGGCCGCCTCTCCCTGGCCGCGCTGGAGTTTCCAGGCGCGCCGGACAGTGGAGCCCCGGGAAGGTCCTGGCTGGGGTAGAAGAGGGGCTGCGGTGGTGGGGACCCCTCCGCCCTCCACCCGCCTGTCCGAACATCTAGCCTTCTGTTGCCTCTAGTCTGGCGTCCAGTGGGCGAAGGTACCCACAGCTTAGAAGTCCCCATCTCCCGGCCAAGCGCGGGGCCTGCGCGACAGCTCCTGGGGGCTCCTCCTTCCCTTTCCGACTTGGGAGGCTGCAGGCGGACTAGTCCAGCCTTCCCCAGCCTGGCGCCCTCCAGCTGGCGGGGGCTGAGGGGAGGGTGCGGGGGCCATAAAGCAGCTTGGGGACCCTTCCCGGTAGTTCCTTTGGCAGGTCCCGGACTCCTCCCGGCTCTGGTCCATTTTGCCCGCGCTGGATGTTGTGCCCCTTCCTGCTCGTTCGTATATTTCCAGACGCTGCTGTTTTGCAGGACTCTCTAGTCCAGGGGCGGGAACTGGCGAGACTAGTGCCTCTCCAAATGGTGCCGGACTCCACTTCCCATCATGCTGACCATTGGCTGGTCTGACTGGGGCTGATGGGAGCTGGAGTCCCGCAAGGTCTGGAGGTCCACAGGTTTGCCTGGGCACGGGGCGGTGTTCTGCTGGCTGCCTCTTTGCATGGGGATAAGGATGCAAGGCAAGACCTGCTCGCCTGTTGTTCTTTCAGTGGCCGCCCGAAAGTCGCCTGAGACGGCATCAGACCATTGGTCCATCTAGCTCAGTATTTCCGACACAGACTGTCAGCAGCTCTTCAGGGTTTCCCAGCAATACCTGGAAATGCCCGCTAGGGATTGACCCTGGGACCTTCTGCCTCTGAGCTCCAGCCCTTCTCCTGCAGCATGAATCAGGCAGCTTAACCCCCCCTTGGCCTCTGGTCTTCAATGGTATACTTCCTCTGTGCACTGAAGCTCCATTGAACTATTATTGGCTAATAGATAGCTTTATGTGTTTCTCATTCACAAACTTACTCAGTCCTAATTATATGGCAATAGGGGCGGGGAGGGCTTTTGCTGGGGGCTCCAAATGCCAGGTATCCCATGATTAAACCTGAGACTGCATTTCTTTTCCTTTCCCTTTGTAGGAAGCTGTTCTTCCCGTTTCAGCTTAAGGAGATTGGATTCCCTTCTTTTGGAGGGGAAGTGAAATGATAGTTCCGCCCCCTTTAAAGGGCCAGCTGATGTTCATAATGCAGTATTCAGAGGTGAGATGAGGTGGCCGCCTGGGGCAATGGATTTTAGGTGTTGTTATTAGAATACCCCCCCCCCCGTTTCCATGTGCAGGTGTCATTGGGGGGGGCGTAGCTCAATGGCCGAGCATTTGCTCTACACACAGAAGGTCCCAGATGCATCCATTCATGGCCTTGAGATTCTGGAAAGCTGATGCCAGCAGCCATTGTAGGGGTCTAGACAATCTAAGTTAGATGGACCAAAGGTCCAGCTCTGTGCCACACAGGTTTATATATAAATGAACAGGAGCTGCTCCTGTTCCTTTCAGTTTCCGGGTGGATTATGATCCATGCTAATTAGTATGTGAGGCTGATGCCATTTGAATTTCCAGCCGATGCCTTAGCCTGACCCTTGCAGAGCATAAGCTTTTGAGTTGCACAGAATTGTTCCTCAGCCTGAAGAGAGTGGATGTGGGGAAAAGGAGGATGCAATCTTTGCCTGAAATTTGTTTCAGTCTTAAGATGGTCTTATCCTTGCTGGGAAACATCCATTCCCGCCTCCCTCTCTTTTTGAGATCATCCAGGAAGAGGATGATTTTTTTGTAATCCGAAGCTTGCATCCCATAGTGTGAATACTGGTTGATTCTTATTAAAAGTATTTTAAATCACACTGATTTGGGGCATCGTGGGTCAACACAGCTATCTCATTTTGATCATAGCAGGAATCTATCAAAGTTGCTTTAAGAATGAAATACTCTGGATGAAGACAGGGCTTTGAATTCAGTGTTTATATGCATCAGAAGTCTATGAAGATAATTTGTGTGAACAAGCTGTATTATAGCAAGTTTCTATATACACCGTCTCCTGGTCACCTATGGGGAGTCATAACCTTATACAGGCAAACAGACTTTTTTTTTAATGGCAAAGAAATCAGTCTCTTTCTACCTGGTGATACATTGCAAATGGCTAATGGGTGTGTGTGGGCAAACAGGCTAGGAATAAAACAAACCCTATATGCTAGCAGCAGTTTTGTAGTTGTACAGGCAATGACCAACTGAAATGTAAGCCCACATGCAAGCATTACGCTGAACCCAGAAGAGAGATGCCTGGAGGTCTTTGCATGGAGCATACATACAGAAAGGGAGAAAGGTTACAGTTGGTTTTCTTTGTTTCACTAGGTCCCACGTTTTGGAGTCTAGAGGGCCTGGAACCTCATTTCACCCAGTTCTTTCATTCATGCTTAACACCTGAGGCCTGCAGCATCAAGCAGCCTTTTTGCAAATGGAATGGTCCGTCGCAGTCAAAGACCACCCACAGAACTTTCATTACCATCTCATGTGTGCTTTTAAAGGAGTCTGTTCACACAGCCAGTGACAAATAGCCAAGTAGTGAGAAATCAGGTGATATGTGTGTTTCCATCCATGTGTCCATGCATGTTTTGAGGATGAAAACCGTTTCATCCATCCTCTGCAGTATTGCATTATAGACCAGTGTTTCCCAACCACTGTTCCGCGGCACACTAGTGTGCCGCGAGATGTTGCCTGGTGTGCCACGGGAAAAATAAAAAAATGTGAAAGATTTTTTTTTTAAAGTCAAATTTTCAATTGGGGCGCCGTCACTAGATGACCCCTGGGGTTCCCTCCCTCCCTCCCGCTCTGCGCCTCCCTCCTCCTCCTCCTCCTCCGGGGAGGCCCTTCCTGGCTCTCGGCCAAGGCTTGGCAGCTGCCACTCACTCACTCGCTCGCCCACCCATCCCTCCATCCCTGCACCCGGCCTCTCCCCCTCCGTCCCCAGCGCAGGGGCTGCCGGGATCCGTAGTCCCCTCGCCCTTGGGCTCCGCGCCCACGCGGGGTGCGCGAACTATGTTTCCCAAGCATGGCCTGGCGGGCCGGGCGTTTTGTTTGAAGCGCTCTTCTCCCGGCCATGGAATGAGCGCGGCGGCGGTGGCCGGGCGGGCAGGGGCTCTTCCGCGCAGACCCCGCGCAGCCTGCCTGCGCCCCCGCGGAGATCGGGCGGCAGGATGGAGCCCGGGGATCCCCACGGAGGCGGAGCGGCGGAGGCGGAGGCTGCCCCCCAGGTAGGGCTGCGTCGGGGGTTTTTTATTTTTGCAATGCTGCATCCGCGCCAGAGGGGACGCATCGGACCGCGGGGAGACCCCTTGGTGGGCGTGCAAGGCAATGCATGCGTGCAGGCGTTGCATGGAGTGCAGTGCAATGCAATGGCAACGCGGCGCCCTGCATGCATGCATGCAACTTCCACCGGCGCTCCGGACTTGGCAGGTGAGGGGGGTCCCCAGTGGGCGGCAGAGAGAGCCGGGAGGGCGAAGGGGAGCTGGGGGGAGCAGCGCTGCTCCCCGAGCCGAGCCCGGGGGGAAACTTCGGTGTCGTTGCGCCAGGTGTTGGAAGCGGAGGCTGGCGGGGGCCCCTCACCTGCAAAACCTGGTCGCCTCTCATATATTTCATGCATTGCATTCATCGCCCGCTTTCTCCTCCAAGGAGCTCCCGGGGGCGCGCGTGGTTCTCCCTGTGTTATCCTCGCAACAACAGCCCTGCGAGGTGGGTCAGGCGAGTGGCCCAAGGGAGCACCCAGGGATTGTCCTGGCCAGGTGGGGTGATTTGAACCCTGCTCTCTGCCCGGTCTTCGTCCTCATTTAGCCCCCACATGTGCATGACTGTGCATGACTGAGGTTTTCCCCCCTCGTCTTGGCTATGGTGTGAGTCTGTGCTGTTAATTAATGGGGTTCTGCCTTCGGAGAAGATGAGCCAGCCCTCAAGGAGGTGATTATGTAATTTGCTAGCAATTCATGTCCCTCCCGGCGTGACGCTGCGCGCTGACGTCACGGGGCTGTAATGGTGGTGTGCCTCGAGATTTTTTTCATGAAACAAGTGTGCCTTTGCCCAAAAAAGGTTGGGAAACACTGTTATAGACTTCCTCCAGCAATTAGATGCTGCCTGAGAAAATGTGAAACATCTTGGATAAATAGTTCATCATGTCAGTAAAGGGTAGGGAGAATATTTTCTCCCTCTGGGCTCCTTTATTCAGCCTGCTCCTCTCTTTATTTTATTTAAAATATTTTAATGTCACTTTTAGGGGCAAAAAGTCATCCTGAAGCAAGCATATGTGATTAAATCCAATGCAATCTTACATTTGAAATAAATAATAAAAGCCAGCACTAAATTAATAAAACCCATCCTGCCTGGAGGTACAAAAATCCAGAACAAAAAATTGGTCAAGATCAAAAGCAATCCCCTAAAACAGGTTTGCCAAAGGTAGGCACACAGGTGCAGACAGAAAGCCCTTTTGGATGCTACAGATTAGCTTGGTTAGTTTATTCAGAGGGTTAATGTTGCAGAAACAAATGTACTCTTTTCTTCATTTTGTTCCATTTTGGGTTGGAGCACGTTAGTCAGTTTTCAGGTCTAATTTTTTAGGTTATAAATCATACATAATATAGGAACATGAATGTTAATTTATATTTTTTTAAAAATAATATTTATTACTTTTAAACCTTACAAAAAGAAGAAAAGAAAAGAAAAAAGAAGAAAAAGAAGAAAAAACATACAGTACAATATATAAACAATACACAACACAACAATAACACATTAAACAAAACAAAAGCAAAAACAGTTCAAAAAACACACATCATACCATCTCAATATCCTCTCTTTCATTCCCTTGTTTCATCGACCTCCTCTCACCTCCCCTTTTGTATTCCATTTCTATTAATTATTTCAGCAAATCCTTTCCATCTTTCTCTATTTTCTATCATATAATTATCTTAACATATTTTAACCTTATTTTCCATTAAGACTATAATACTTATTTATACTTAATTCCTTAAAACATTTCTACTAAAGCCATATAATTTCCTTCCAACATTTTTCTAACACTCATTAATTTTGCAGTATTTCTGTAAATAGTCTTTAAACTTTTTCCAATATTCTTCCACCGTCTCTTCTCCCTGGTCTCGGATTCTGCCAGTCCTTTCCGTCAATTCCATATAGTCCATCAACCTGGTGATCTTCTGTCCAAGGCTCTTAACTCTTTTACAAGTCCCTTCTGCGAGTCAAGTTATCAATTTTTATAATCATCACATCTGTCTTCCTATGGAGCTGTTCCAGTGAGTCATTAATCTTACATAATGCAACCACTAAGGCTTCTTCTGTCAACATTCTTAACAGTCCAAGGTCAATCCCAGATTCTCACGGTCTTGTCTTACAGCTGGAAATTCCCCGCTCAGCTCATGTAACAATTTCGAAGGCTTCCTCTAGGGGGAAACAATTTCTATTTGTATCAATCCTTTTAAGCACAGTTCAAGCAATAAAGTTAGTTTCAATTTTCAATTACTTTTACTCCTTTTTAAACGCAGAAGGAGACAATGGAAACAATGTATTTCTCTTCTTTAACTTACTGTCAACAAACGATCTATTCACAGTCAATGAGCATATCCAAAACTTCAGTCTTACTAGCAGCCCGTTTCCAGGTTCAGAGCGGTGGTAATTTGACTTTCTTCACTCTCTCCTGCAGGCTTACGCGGTCTAAAAATCCCCCCCCCTCCTCCTGCTTCCAAGGGGGGTTTGATGATTTTAGCCGATGGAAGTTTAATCCTTTATGAAAAGCTTTCCAAGACTTTAGCTTGCAGCCTTTTTGCTCCAGTCTATTTACAAAAGGGGGAGGCGGACTTCCTGTTTGAAACCTCCCCGTTTCGGTACCAAATTAAGACTTTTAAAAATCCAATTTTCCATTCTACTCACGAGTAGTGGTTTTAAAATCAAATTGTCCACAGGAAAAAGTCAGCGCTCTCCGGCAACAGCAATGCGGCTTCACTCCGTGAAAGAAGCAGTCAATTCGAAGCACCCCACATCGCTCTGGATCCCCGAAACCGGGTTTCCCCCGCGAGTAGGGGAGGCGCAAAAGGTGCCAGCCGAATCCCACGTACACAGGCTTCTCCCGCCTGTGATTTTTTTGTGGGTGTCCGCCTTTGCCGTGGCGGCCAGACCCTAATTTCCATGAAGCGAATTCCTCCCGATCAGAGGAATTCAGCCATTACCGGAGGCGCTAACCCGGAAGATGAATGTTAATTTATATCCTCTTGCCATATATTCATGTTATATTATATTCAGTATTAGCAGCCTATGCAACATGCTGACTTGGCTGGCTAGAGTCTTCAGACTTAAACCAGACACACAAATTGGTCTTTAATGCTAAATAGAATACGAAAACATGGGAAAGAAGATCCACATCCTGATCTCCATTCTTGGGCACCACACATAGGAAAGGCCATAGCGCAGCAAGTGCTGAGCACCTGCGCTGCCTGCAGAAGCCCCAGGTGGGTCGGCAGTCCTGGGCTCAGTGGATCAATGCTCTCCCTGAGGATTGAGGCGGCTTCCTAGGCTCCATGTCAGGGTTTGCCCAGGAAATTTTGCTGCCTGAGGCAGAATTGCAGCTTGTTTCTCCCCACCAACCAGATCAAGGCGCCTGGGTCTTAAGGCGGGTCAGGCTGCTTTAGCAACTTGAAGCAGAACATCCTACAAGTGCCTCTCAACAGCATCACCACCACCATATTATTATTTCCTATAACTAATATAAATTTCTAAAATTTTGCTGCCATTTCATGACACCCAACCACTTACCTGAGGCCACCACCTCATTTTGGGTTGGAGCACGTTCTTTGCTTATGTCTATTGACAAACAATGCCTTGGTATGGAGGCAGGTTTTTGGAGGGCCATAGCAAAGCTTATTTGACTCCTGCCAGCTTCTGGGTTCTTTGAAGTTCTCGTCTTTGCTTCTGTCTTGTTGCTATGAGTTCCAGTGACTAATTTCCCAATCACTGTTACACTGTTCCTTCTTTTCCATTTTGTTCTATGAGTCTTAAGAGGGAAGGAAGCACAGCATCTACTTCTCTGCTGGGCAGTGTTCCATACATACAGTTGATGTAGGTGTAGAAAAAGAACAGTTAAGAAAGACCACAAATGTTCATTAACAGATTGGGAATAGTGTAGAGAAAGCACAAAGCAGATGTGGTGGGAAAGACTCTTCCATTGCTTTAGAACTCACCTAAGTAAATTGATGAACAGAAGAGAAATTTAAATGACATATAGGAGGGCTGGTCTAGAATAGCTGATTTTAGCCATGGTATTTAGAGCTTCCATGATCAGATCCACTCTACCATTTGCTGGGTGAAAGAATTGCCAAGAGCCTACTGCATGTGAGCTTCGCATAAACAGCTGGTCGGTCGCTGGTTGGAGTAGGCAGTGGTTATTTTTATTTTATTTATTTGCAGATATGTAAACTGTTTCACAACTGAAAGTTACCAAATTGGTGTACAATAAAATGAGATAAAATAAAAAAGATTCAAAACGCAGTGAACTAACAGCGGTAAACCCATTTCAATAATTATTCCCTAAAATGACTGGTCACACTTCAGGGAAAGCCCTCTTAAATGCAAATGTCTCCAATAGGCTTCTAGATCACTAGGCACTTGCCTAATTTCAGTTGGTAACTGATTCCAGAGGGCTGGAGCTGCAACACTAAAAGCCTGATTTCTAGTGCATATTAAGTATAGTTAGACAGACAGACCGTTGGCTCTAACCACCAGGACTACCAGTTGGGTAGCTTCTAAGAGCTGCATTCCTTCTGTTGATTAAAGGCAGATTCGCACAACCAGTGTTTCAGTCATTTTGTGTGTGCATGTGTGTGTTTTTGTTCATGTCAATTCGTTGCTACATGCTCAAGTTACAAACTTTATTCAGGGCTCAACTTTTCTGCAGGAGGCTGTGATTCATAATTAAGGACTTTCACTAGATCAGACTTGCTGAAGCCAGTGGCTTGGAATTATTTATTTTTAAAATGTCTAAACTGTTCTCCAGGGCAGTGTGTAGAATAATATCAATAATAAAATATGATAAAAGCAAAGTATAAGCCATCATAAGGTGACAGAGAAAAATCAAATACAGCCTCTTTAGGATATCTGGGCAAAGCAGAAATTATTTAACCCGGTACTGAGAAGATAATTATGTTGACATGTCAACTGAAAAAAATTAAAACCTGATGTGTGAGTGGACAGCATCACTTTCCAGCATGTATTGGAAGTGAATTTTAAAACAGTTCTGGTCATTGCAATTGCACAGCCTTCATTATTAATTAAATATATTGATTGCTCTTTTGTTTTTTTTACCAAGGTAACTCAAAACTACTTTCAGTATATAAACAAATATTTTTTTTAAAGGGAGGTTTAAAACATTCCACCTGCTCCATAATTAAGAGACAAAGGCCAGAAGCTGCTGGGAGTAGGATCAATGTGGGTCAAAGTAAGTTGACTGCAATCTGTTTCATGATTCTGGAGTCCAGCAGTGACCAGGGCATCAGATTGGAGGCTAAGGAGCTGGGCTGGTGGATAGGGGGCCACTGAACCCGAGGCTGGCAGCCAGGAACACCCTGTGAACCAGGAGCCAAGACTCTCATACAGTAAGTGCCTTGCCCTGGGGAACCAGGTGCATCCAACTGTGTTCCCTGGGAGCACACCAGGCAGGAGGCTACAGAGCACGGGAGAAGTGTCCATCTCCAGTCAGAGGGCTGGCCTTTAAGAGACTTCAGTTTCCCAAACAGGTGTAGCCTCAGAGAGGCAGACTGGAGGCAGAGGCTCCCAAGACTTCAGTTCTCTTCTAATCCTTGCTGGAGCAAGTGGGTGGCTAGGCACTCTCCCTGCTTCTGGGCCAGTTGACCTGTGGGCTTCTCTGCAGAATGGGAACAAGTCAGCCTGAAGCTGTGTGAATGTCAGAGAAATCCTGCTTCTCACAGGATTTTTCTGGAAACTGGAGAAAGGGCAATATGTTTCTAATGGTCCTCCACACACCCTAAAGCAACCCCAGGAGACCCACGATTGCAAGAGTTCTGATTTCAGGTTATGTGCTTGTTTGTGGCTAAGCAGGTTCTTACCTCCATCAGAAGACCCAATATCCATTTTCAGTTCAGGGACACTTGATCCAGGGACTGTTTGTGTGTGTGTGGGCCTATTCCAACCTGTTTTTCTTAATAGTGACACAGACCATTCATAACATAGGTATATTCTTCACAACTGTGAGCAGGGCAGTGGGCTGGGGTAAGTGAAGACAAGCTGAGACAATTAGCTATAACTCCTGCTCAGGCTGCACAGAAAAAGCATTTTGGTTCCAGAAATTCATTCTGATTGTGCAGATAAAATGTAACTGATAGAATTCTACAAGATGTGGCATTAGTGTGTGAAAACAGTTAGGACCCCAAGCTTCCCAGGTATGCACTTCCAGATGCTGGTGATGTCACGCACCAT
Organism: Podarcis vaucheri; assembly: GCF_965113315.1. NCBI lineage: Eukaryota > Metazoa > Chordata > Lepidosauria > Squamata > Lacertidae > Podarcis > Podarcis vaucheri. Next base: position 93,469,202 of record NC_138765.1, read on the forward strand.
CCTGGCAGTGCCCAAGCAGCTTCACTTGGTCACAAGTGGCCAATAGGCAGGTGCAAAATATACCTGGTACCTGGCTAATTTTGAACACTGATTTGGCAAAAAGAAATCTGCAGTTTTGCAACTGTCAAGTATATTCTGTTTGATCTGGGCTGATGCTGTTTTGAAGATGACTGCTGTCACACATAAATCCCATAAATCTCAAGAGCAGTCTTCTCATTGAGAAAACTGACCCCGTAGTGGTTGTCCTGGAACTTGGTGCTGCCAGGGGACTGTGATATGCAGACATGGAAACTTCTGTAAGTTGGAAGAGGGGTGGCCTGTTTTCCTCCCATTTAGGCTACCAGTGTGCTGCAAATGGCTAAATGCATCTGCTGGCAGGTGGGCTACTCCACCATTCCATTGGAACAAGCTGCTTGGTTGCTTGGTCCTGACATATGACTGGTGACTGACAGGTGGAAGTCCCGTCCATCTGCCAAAGTTGGTCCCCAGCAGATAAAGACCAGGCCAAGAAAGTTCTCCACTCATTCAGCAACAGATCTGAAGGGAAAGGCCTGTTTTCCTTCTGCATGTTAAGCACTAATAAGTGGCTGAGAGAGTTGAAGAAGAAGAAGAGTTTGGATTTGATATCCTGCCTTTCACTCCCTTTAAGGAGTCTCAAAGCGGCTAACATTCTCCTTTCCCTTCCTCCCCCACAACAAACACTCTGTGAGGTGAGTGGGGCTGAGAGACTTCAGAGAAGTGTGACTGGCCCAAGGTCACCCAGCAGCTGCATGTGGAGGAGCGGAGACGCAAACCCCGTTCCCCAGATTATGAGACTACCGCTCTTAACCACTACACTACATTGGCATGGCCTTTGGTGTTTGAGATGTGCTGCAAATCCCGGGCACTCAGGTGACTCCTAACTAGGCCAGCAACTCTCTGGAGCTGGGCTGCAATGCAGCCAGAGGCAGCATGTTGAATCCACACACCCCGCCCATTTGTAGGAATTAAATCCATGTCATGGGTTCCAGAGAGCTTCGTGAGAGAGAGCAGATCTCTCTGTGGGTTCAACTTATAGCTACTGGCATTGGCAATAAAACATTGTTATCAAGAAGCCCTATTAAAATCATGAGCAGCTGGAAGGGGTGATGCTGGTAAAAAAATGGGATGACAAGGTTGCCTTGTCAGAGGGCATTCTGAAGGTGAAGTAGAGCACAGGGAAATAAATGATTCCCAGCAGATTAGAACCCAGAAGAGTTTCTGAGACAGTTATTTTAGTCTGGCTTCCAGGAGGTTGGGCAGAAAGAGGCAAGCGCAGTCTTTTGGTGATGTGTGCAGTGAGATTTGCCGAATCAGGCTTCTCACACCCTCCTGGCTTTGTTGGGCTACCACCTCCTCCAGCCATAGGCAGCAGAGCCAAACTACACTACAACTCCCACCACCCCTGATGATTGGCCATGCTGGCTGGTGCTGATGGAAGTTGCAGTCCAAGAATATTTGGAGGCCCCTAGGGCTGGCACAGGCCATTCCTATGGAGAGCTGCAATCTGCTTCCTGATCTCTCTCCACCTTAATTTCCATGTTGCTTTGGCCCCCTTAGTTGAGGCTAAAACTTGCTAGTTGCCCAGGCCCGAGTCATGCCCAGGCTCAGGTGCCTGCCAGTGAAGAGCTGCCAAGTACCCGGCACAGAGGAGGTGTCATAGAGGCAGATGGCAAGGGGGACGGGCAGAGAGAGAACAAGTATTCCCTTAGTGCAAGGGTGGGGAACTCCAGCTCCCATCAGCCCCCCCAGCTAGACAGGCCAATGGTCAGGAATTCTGGGAGCTGGAGCCCCGCAATGTCTGAAGCAACAGTAGGTTGGCCCCCCTTCGCCTTCCCCAGGCTGAGGAAATGTTAGAGACTTTATAGGCACACAGTAGGTAATGATATGGGCTTGGCTCTTGGGAATCACCTAACTCCCATGATCAGGAGGGTTCTGACTTGTAAGTGTACCTATAAGAACATAATTACCTAGGTCCATAGAAGAGAGGAAGCAGCCTCCTGCTGAGTTACTCCGTTGGTCCATCTCCTTCTGTATTGTCCTCACAGACTGGCCGCCCCCCTCCAGAGCTTCAGGCAGGGGTCCCTCCCAGCCAGCCCTACCCGGAGATGCCACTGCAGATTGAGCCTGGGACCTTCTGTCTGCAGAGCACGGGCTCCTCCTCTGAGCTGAGGCTCTTCCTTCTCATCCAGCTTTCTGTTTAGCCAGCAAGGTGTGTCTAGGAACCCCTGAAGTAGAGCATAAAGAAACAGTTCTCGCCTGTTGCTTCCTTCCAAACAGCTGGTATTCAAAGGTAGACTGCTTCTGAAACAGGAGCTTCTGTAGAGCTATCATGGTTACTTATAACTGATAGATAGTCATAGAGACTGTACTTTGCATGCAGAAGGTCCCAGGTTCAGTGTTTGGCATCTGTGGTACAGGAAGCCTGGCTGGGCATGATCTGCTCCCTGAGTCCTTAGAGAGCCCTTCCCACCCAGCTAGAATAAACCAGACGTCTCCAACCTGGCACCCACCTGTAGCGCAACGCATCTGGGGATGGCTAGGGCACCATGCAGTTGCTACATTGCTTGCTTGTACCATTCCTGGAACTGGGATGAGTGCTTTGCAAATTTATCAGTATTTCTTGACCCACCTTCTCTCCTGCATGTCCAGAGTCTTGAGTCCGTGGCACAAGTCCCCTTGCCCTGTGCGCTTCTTATTTACATGAGGTGCCATGGCACTTTCCCCCCTCCCCAGCTTGACACGAGCTGGGTCACGCACCTGGCTGGAAGCCCATCTTTTGTGTGTTAAAGTGAGGCATCTGGTGGGCAGAGCCATCCGAGGGCTTTGAAAGAATGACAGTGAAGCTATTAAGGCACCAGACAAGTCCCAAGAGTCGTGGAAAATGCAGGAGGAACAGAATTTCCTTGTGAATCAGCAACATTTTTATGAACCCTGGCCAACTCCTCCATTTATTTTTTGCAACTGAGTAATTTGCATGACCGGCTCCGGCTGCCCAAGCCGCACAACGGGAGCATTTTCTTCTTCTTTTAAGCTTTGAAGTTAAGTTGGTATGATAGTTACATGCCTCGTTTAATAGAAGAGCATAGCAAAACTTGTTTCTGTGTCCCCAAACCCTCTTTGTGCGTGACTCCATGCACATGCTAAATGCACGGGGTGCGGCCGTGTTTCCCCCTGACATTGCTGCATTGGCCTTCTCCCCCCTCCCCCCAGCACATGTGCATTCAAGGGGAATGTGTGAAAAATATTGCCCATGCGCATTTGGTGGTGTGCATGGAGATGTTTCACTTTGTGGGCACTCCAGGGGGATCAGGACCCTGTATTGCCTCTTGGTAATGTGAGTGTGTTGTGGGTGCAGCATTGGTGTGGGGGCAGGTGGGTGGGGCTGGGGGGGCGCTCAGTGGGGTTCTTTGTGCATTTAGTGCAGGTGTGGGCAGAAGTTAAATCTGGACCTACCAGGAGATTCACAGCAGATCAATAAGGGTTTCTGGCTCCTAGTTTGCTTAACAATGGCAGCAAAAAAATGACCCCCTGCTCTCTTATGTGGAAAGGAGGACAACTTGGAGTTACTGGCAGATGAGTTTTTGAATGGAAAGACCTCAAAGTCCTGGGCTCAGAATTCCCCTAATTCTTCATGTGTGGCTGGCTTACACCTGGCTCTGCTTGGTGGATCTTGCAATTCTGAGGGGGAAACCTAGTAGATTCCACAGGCACCATGGTTTAGTGTATGTGTAGAGGCACATGAGATTAATTCTGCTCCCCACTTTCCCCTCTTTCGCCCTGAAACTCCGCACCCCAGACTCCATCATTGCAGAACATGGATCCAGTAGCAGACAGTACAAACTGCTCTCTTCAAAGAGAATAGCAGAAGAATAGGCAACGATAGGGGGAATGTATTGTTATTATTACTATTACTATTTTTATTTAAATTTATGACATGCCCTTCACCAATAAGGTCCCAGGGTGGGTTGCATCAATTTGAGAATTAAAAATAGTTATAATATTTATCATATTCACAAGAACAGGATGGGTCCCGAAAACACACATCTTGGGTGGCCAAGGTGGCAAAGAAATGCTTCTTCAGCATTCTCCGGAAGCTGTGGAGAATCCAGATGCGCCTCTGTGGGGAGGGCATTCCACAACTTAGGGGCTCCTCAGAGAATGTCCTCTCCTGGGCCACCCCTCACCCCCAAAAAAAAACTTCTGAGGGGGTTGAAACTGCCAAGAGCTCTCCCTCCGTTGATCCTAATACTCGGGGTGGGGGTCTGTAAGGAAGGAGACTGTCAAGTACTGGGGGCCTAAGTCATCGAGGGCTTGGGATGCTAATGTGAGCACTTTAAATTGGGTTTGGAAATGTGCTGGCATCTGATGAAGCTGCTTGAGAAGTGGGGTTACGTGAGTTCGAAAAGCAACCCTGGCCAATAATCTGGCCACTGCATTTGGACCCGATGAAGTTTCTGAGCTGTCTTTAAGGGCAGCCGCACCCTTAGCATTTCTGTGAGCCAGACTGGGGGAGGAGGAGGAGGGGGAGTCTGGCCTGTGCCCCTTGATGAGTTGTGCCGGCTCAAGCAGGAGGGCAAGCGCTGCGCCTGGTGGCTGCATGGCTGCCTTGGCTGCTGTGCTGCTCTGTGCTAAGCAAGTTCAATGCCCACCTGATGCTCCTCCAGGGTCAGGGCCAGCCTGATTAGCAGTGAGTTGGAGAGTCAGGGGCGGAAGATAAAGGGGAGGGGGTCTCCAGGGATAGACTTTCTCCCCCCTGACACAAATGTCATTTGGGAACAAGTTTTTGTGTATCTATTTTTATTGCCTGGAAGTGAGTTTGCAAAAAGAAAGGGAGAGAAACTCGTGCTGGAAACTCGTCGGCCAAATGCTTAATTTGGCAGTCAAATAGATGCAGGAAAACCCATTCTTAAACAGTGCTGCTATTTATATATGGCACTCTTAATCGGCTGCATGTTAAACTGTCCCAGGGTTCTCCCTCTTGCTTTCCAGATTCACTCTGACAAGTAAACACATGAAACACATGAAGGAAGGTTCCATCCTTCCGAAATGCTGTGGCAGATGAATGAGAGTAGACTGGGTAGAGAATGGCACTATAGATATAGCCTTCAATGAGGCCTGTGCATAGGGGACAGTTGCAAGGCTGCCTCTGCTAGAGTGTCTGCTTTGATTCCTAATGCAGAATGCTTCTGAGCAAGGCAAAGTGACTTTCCTTTGAATAGGAAATGTTTCCTTGCCTTTCAGGAGACTCAGTGTGCTGCAGAAGATGTAACCTGCACACACGCCCCCAGCTGGGCTGCTTGAGAGGCAGCCTAGATGGAAGAATGAGGGGAAGGGCTGTGGAACATCTGCCATGCAAGCTGTGGGCACCAGGATCAGTCTCCGGCATTGCCAGGTAGGGCTGGGAGAGATTCTCTGCCAAAAACTATGGAGTGAGTTGCTGCCAGTCAATGCAGACAACGCTGAAGTAGATTGGCCACTGAGTCTTTCTAAAGTATCAAGAGAGGCTTGACTTCCACTTTGAGTTGGCTTGGTTGCCTGTGCTATGAATGGGACCCCTCACCCCAGACACATCCATGCAGCTTAAGGAGCAGAGGCTCAGGAAGAAGTTTTTTGTGTAGTTTACAGTGTGCACACATATTCTGCACCACAGATACATCCGGGGATTGTATGCTGCCTTAGTGCATATGTGTACACTGTGGTAAAATGCATATGCACACAAATGGCAATAACTGATTAGTTAGAATTCACCCCCCACCCACCTACCCAGATGTTGGTTTTGAATCTCTCTGATCTGCCAACAGCCCCCAAAGCAAAACTTGACAGGTATTAAAGTTCTGTCTGGGTGGCATCTGTGTGCAAGCAGCAAAGTTGTGATTGCACCATAGATCACCCCTGTGTGGTGCATAGGTCACATGACTTGGTTGCACACTGAGCCAAAGGTGGTGTTTAGCTGAGGTGCTGTATGTTTGAGATGAGGCCCATTGAAGATGGTATGACGAAGATGGATTCTGGTCTGCACCCAGCATTCAGGGCAGCTGTGTCTCTGCCTCTGTGGACACAGAGGTGGCCCCAAACGAGCTCCTGCCAACAGTCGGTCATAGGTTAGTTTCAGACTAGAATTCATGAAGAGATAAGAACCTTATCTATAGCCCAGAATTAAAATATGATACTGTCTTGTGACTTTTCCAGACACACTGAATGTGCTCTGAATGGAGATGTTAAAATACTCGAAGAATAAGCAAGTGGTAGGTCCTCTGCATGGAGAAGATGAAGAGATGCTGTTGGGTGACAGAGAAAAGGTGGAATTACTCAACACTTACTTTGCCTCTGCCTTCACCCATAAGGAAAGCAATGCTCAACCTGGTGATATAAGGAGGGAGCTGCAGCCCAAGATAGGAAAAGGGAACATCTACTTACTTAAAATGAATTCAAATCTCCAGGGCATGATAAGCTGCATCCAAGGGTAATAACGGAGCTTGCAGGTGTAATCTCAGAGTCTTTGATCTTTGAGAATTCTTGCAGAACCGGTGAGGTCCCTACAGACTGGAGGTGGGCAAATATTGTCCCCATCTTCAAAAAGGGGGGTGGAGGGAGACGACCCAGGAAACTACTGACTGGTGAGCTTGCCGTTGATACCAGAAAAGATCCTAGAATAGATAGTTCAGCAGTTGGCCTGTGAGCACTTAGAAAAGGATACTATAATTACTAAGTCCTAGCATGGGTTTCTCAGAAATGTCATGTCAGACGAATCTCATTTCCTTTTTTGATGGAGTTACAAGCTCGGTGGATCAGGGGAATGCTGTGGACATAGTGTATCTTGATCTCAGTAAGGCTTTTGACAAGTCCCCCACGATATTCTTGGGAGCAAGCTAGTAAATGTGGGTTGAACAAGGTAACTGTTAGGTGGATTTGTAGCTGGTTGACTGGCTGAACCCAAAGAGTACTCATTAATGGTTGCTTGGCATCCTGGAAAAAAGTGACAAGTGGAGTGCTGCAGGGTTCTGTCCTGGGCCCATTGAAGTTCAACATTATAAATGACTTGGATGAAAGAATTGAGGGGATGCTCATTAAATTTGCAGATGACACCAAACTGGGAGGGGTAGCTAATGCCGCAGAAGACAGAATCAGAATTCAGAATGACCTTAACAGATTGGAGAACTGGGTGCAAGCTAACAAAAGGAATTTCATTAGGGACAAATGCAAGGCTCTGCACTTAGGCAGGAAGAACCAGATGCACAAATTTAATATGGGGTGTGCCTGGATTGTGAGTAGTACACATGACAAGGATCTAATAGACCACAAGCTTAACATGAGTCACAGTGTGATGCAGCCAGGGGGGGGGGGAGCTAATGCTATTCTAGGCTGTATCCACAGAAGTCTAGTGTCCAGACCAAGAGAAGTAATAATCCCACTCTCTTCTGCCTTAGTCAGACCACACCTGGAATACTACTGTGTCCAGTTCTGGGCAACACAATTTAATAAGGATGTTGACAAGCTGGAAGGTGTGCAGAGGAGGGCAACCAAGATGATGAGGAATGGTTGAAGGAGCTGAGTATGTTTAGCCTGGGAAAGAGAAGATTGAGAGGAGATATGAGAGCCCTCTTCAAATATCTCAAGGGCTGCCACATGGAAGATGAAGCAAGCTTGTTTTCTCCCACTCTGGAGGGTAGGACTCAAACCCATGACTTCAAGTTACAAGAAAGGAGATTCTGACTAAACATGATCAAGAACTTTCTGTTGGTGAGAGCTGTTCAACAGTAGGATGGACTCCTCGGGAGGTTGTGGACGCTCTTTCCTTGGAGGTTTACAAGCAGAGATTGGATGGCCATCTTTCATGGATGCTTCGGCTGAGATCCCTGCATTGCAGGGGGCTGGACTAGATGAGCCTCGGGATCCCCTCCAGCTCTACGATTCTATGATTTGGTGCATCCTGAACCTGAATGGATTGTGTGGAAACAAGTTCCAATAAAACCAAATATGATTTACTTTCAAGTAAGACTGCAGGGTTCAATTGGTAGGTTAATCAGCCAAAGTTTCCACTGAGTAATCTGCCAGGGCCACTTTTCACCAGTGTGGCTGCAAAGTTAGGGCACACCTCTTGAAACTGCTTTGTTTCTGGTCTGTGGTTGTAATAAGGAATGAGAAGATGTTTAAAGGGGCCTTCTTGTCTAAGAAGAGTAGCTTTTCTCATGGCCAAGTACAGAAGTCTTTGGCTGAGTTCACTGGGCTCCTCTCTTCTGTATTTGGGCTGCTTCACTTCACAGTGCAGGGATGGAGTTCACAAACATGAGTGCTCATCTGCTTTCTCACACAAAAGAATCATTGAACTTACAAAATGAGTCTATCAGGGACTTGACTCTGGCATGTTAGCTTTCTGGGTATCAGAAAAAATCTTTTTCATGTGCCTTGAGCGCTCAGCAATGTGAGTCTTCATCTCTTAGGATTTGTGGGGATTTGTGTACAGCAGCCTTGTGTGAAATTGTTTTCATAGATGTGATTGATTTTACGTATGTAATCCTTTTAGTTTTATACATGAATACCATTTTAAAACTGTTTTTATAACTGAAAGTGCTTCAAGGTGCTTCATTAAGAACTGATTCATAAGTGAAATAAATAATAAAGATAGCTTTTAGGGGCCCCTATTTGAGGCTGTAGGGTCTGTCCATTGTCCTGAGCTTTCAGGAACAGCTGAGTGTAGCTTGACTTCAGGTCAAGGCTTTTAAAGTGCACCCCCCCCATGCTACTCTTGGTTAACCTTTGACTGTTTTCATTAGATTAGCATGGCTGGCCCACACTGGAAGCATCTGTGCTTCACAGTCCTAATGCGTTTTATGTAGGAGTGGAGACATTAAGTGATAGAGTCATCAACTTGAAACTTTGGTTGACTGGCTCGCTGAGGCCAGTTTTAATCAATGGAACTGTGAGTTAAGTCAGCACTTGTTTATAGTTTCTATTTTGTTTTTGTTCTTTCATGTTGCTGTAGAAGGCAGCAAAACGTCTTTCTTTATTAAATTATGAGTTAGCTCACACGTCCTGCAGTATCTCAGAAAGGCAGTCACATTTAGGTTTGGGTAACAACATTTTCTTTAATGTTCTTTAAGGTGCTGATTTTAGTAACTGTTTTTGGACTTTGAGGTTGTCAGGGAGGAACTGGATGTTGAGATGTGCTGAGCAAGGGGAGAAAGAGGCAGGATAAAACCTCACCTTGATTAATCAACTGCCTTTTCATCAGTAAATCATGAATATAAGCCACATTTTAACTTTTCACGGTCAGAATTTGGGGGGAAAGTGACGCTTATATTCAGGCTAATACGGTATTTATATGCTTACATTTTATTCTATTTACATCCCTTAGTAGCTACCCTAGGAGATTTTTAAACTGAAGAGGGGCACAGAATCTTTCATATACCGTTCTTCCCTATATATATAAGGGGCCATGCACACTGATCATGCAATGTGAATGAGAAGCAATCACATCAAAGGACAGGTGGGCTGTTAACATGTGTGTGGACTCAAGTGCCCCCCCCCCGAAGTGAGAGCCAGAGGGACTCAGTGCCCCTCCCCCCAGGGCAGCATTGGCGCCTCTGTGTCTCCCCTCTTTGTGAGACTCCATTTGTTTAGGACAGGAATGAGGTGTCTAATGTGGCCCTCCAGTGCTCTCTGTCTGGCTCTCAGGACTCTCCCCAGAAGTCAGGTGGACTCCGGTGGGTGGTGCCTCTTGCTCACCTGGGGGGGGGGGGCTACAGGGGCATGCGAGTGGGTGTAGAAACTAGCCTACTGTCCAAACAATGTTTCTGAAATGGGGTCCCCAGCTGTTGCAGGAGTACAGCTCCCCTCATCCCTGACCCCTGGTCCTGCTGGCTAGGGATGAGGGGAGTTATAGTCCAACAACAGCAGCTGGTAAAGGAAAATATTTTCAGCTATTGGTCTGTCCACCATGAGGACCTGGCTCCCAGAAGGCAGCTCAGAAAGGAGTGTGATTCTCATGCTGAGAAAGATCCTGTAGGGAGCTGTTGAACCAGCGGCATTTCTGTTTCAGCCTCAAAAGGGAACAGAGGTCAGACCACTGACCCATCTGGGCTCAGCAGTGCCCACACCTGTTGGAGGTCTCTCTCCTGGGTTTCAGGGCACAGCCCTTTCCAGGTCTGAAACCCGGGAGCTTCCTTTCAGATTGTGCAAAGACTGAGCCAGCTTGCTCCATGAGACTTCTGGAGTACAGAAGGAAACTTTTACACCCAGACTTGCCAACGTGGTGCCCCCCCCCACTGCCCAAATTAGGTTTGAAAGAAGCATTCTCCCACAACCCATGGAATAGGCTATGGGGTGTGTGCCTATGACAGTTTCTGCAGTTTGCAAAATGTGCTTGCAGGCCCCCAAAAGGTTGGCAGCCCCTGCTTCAGCCCCTGCCAAAGGAGGGCAATTGCCTAGTTGGGCAGGAGGAACTTGGCTGCCAAATGAAGTTTCCTGAAACCACCTCACTCACCTTCTTTCATGCAGCCTTCGTGCAGGAGCACCTGAATAATTTAACAGCCTGCAGAGCAGCAATGCAGCTCAGCTCCTGCGCTGCGGCCCACCCTGTGGCCCTGCAGGAGTCTACTAAATGTTACCTCCTTTCTCCCTTCCTCTCAGCTGGCAGTCTCGACAGAGCGACTCACAGGCTGAACAGGCATGCTTCTTCTAGAAGTAAAATGCACACTATGAGGACTGCTAGCACTGCATACTTTTGCAAGAAAAATGCCTGTGGTCATGATGGTGTGTGTATTGAGCCAGGTGGGCAGTGTAGATATAGAGTAAGGGTCTTACTGTGTGTACATGCATTGCTTGCAATGTGCCTCCATGTGACCATTGGACTATGGGCTGTATTCCCTCCCTAGTCAGGTCACCTGCCCTGAGAAATAGCAGGCAAGTTGGGGGAAGGGCCTCAGCTCGGTGTTAGAGCACCTGCTTTTATTGCAGGACCGGCATCTGGGAATATCCTTGCTTGGAACGCTGGAGACTGCTAGATCTCAGCTAGAGGGGCCACTGGCCTGGCTTCCTGCCTGCTTTGAATGAAAAGGGTTCCCAGTTCATTCCCCTTCAGCTCCTGGTGTGGCTGCCAAACGCGGGAGAGCAGCTGCAACAGAATCAATAATAATCAGTCGACCTTACAGGGTTGTTGGAAGGATGTCTGAGATCATGTACAGGTAAAGCGCAACATCTTGCATTGACTTCGGTGCACTCCTGTTGAGGGTTTGTCCCCCGAGCGATCTTGTTTAGATTTAACAAATCAATTTATCAGCTTAAAAGAAACCATTAATTGGTTTGGAGGGCACCAAGTTGGTGCCGGCTGTTGCCGCTGCTACACAGCCCTGTCCCGATAAGCGGCTGCGGAGTGGAGCCTTCCTTCTTGCAAACTGCAGCACACCGGTTTGAGAGCCAAAGGGAGGCTCCTGGGGGCGGGGGTCCATAGCAGTTCTTGTTTTTCGGGGTTTCGTTTGGCATCGTATAATTAGGTTACAGCGTCCTCCAGCTGCACTATCCTATTTTGGAGGCTGGCAAAAATAAATAAAATAAAATGATGAGTAGCCAAAACGCAGAGAGCGAGATCCATAAATATCCATGGAGGAGAAACGGGGCCGTGTTTTTTAAATCTGGGACTTGGAAGCTCTGCAGTTCTTGTCTTTACTACGGAAACGTAACACACGCTATAAAGCGAGGAGCAAAAACAACGGGGTCTGTGTGGCGGGCGGGCGGGCGGGGAAGGAGTGTTCAGGAGGGCACAGGCAGAGTTGGGGGGCGGGGGGGGCAGCAGCTAGGAAAACGGGACAGGATCTTGTCCATCTGTGCAGGCAGCTGCGTTTTCGTGTGCGCTGAAGTGGGACTGCATCCAGGTAATTTCGTGGGCTCCAGCAGAAGCAGCAAAGCGCTGCAGTGAGGCGGCTCAAGCGGGTGCGGGGCGCGCAGTTGCTGCAGCGGCCACGAAACCTCTTTCTCGGAGTATTGCTCATGCGCTGGGAAGCAGGAAGACTGCTGGCCTGACACCCCCCCCCAATCCGCCTCCGACAGCAAGCGGCGGTCGGGATTTGGGACAGGAGCAAGACTGCGCTCGTGCACCGGCCCAAGTCAGGGACAGAAGCATGGCGCGTCTGGTGCGCTTTCCCCGGAGGGCTCCTTTCTGATGCGGGAGACAACAGCTCCTTGTCTTCTCGGGGTGCCAGTGCGGATGAAAAAGAGCAGATGAGGAAAAACACTGGTCAGGGCAAATGCCAGCAGCACAACAGGCGCTTCGTACACGCCACGTAATCAAAGCACATTTAACGCACCCAAGAATCCTGGGAACTGTCGTTTGGCCCCTGCAAAGCTACAATTCCCAGCACTTTTAGCAGACTGCATTTCTCAGGATTCCTTTTCCGGGGTGCGCGCGTGCTTAAATCGTATGATCTGTATGCAGCCAGGGTTCGGCTAAGGGCAAAGGAAGAGCGGTTCAGGCTTCCAAGGAGTTGGAATGAAGACCATTGGCTTTATTCAAGGCAGCTAAGTGACTGGGCGCTGGAACAATCTGAGGCAATAGAGAGAACTGGGATTTTTCAAGCTTGTGTCATTGTTTTCAAGGAATGAAGAAGCCGCTGGGGTCCTGGGTGCCTGAGCACCCACAAAATTCCCCATGAAGGGGCCAGGCACCCACAAATTTTGGCCCATGGGCACCCACGGTTGCCAGGCCAAGCTGCACCCAGGGTGCAACCATTCTCCCAGTGCCCTGAGAAAGACTTCTTGAAGGCTGGTACAGTAGCTCCAGGTTTCCCAGCGGATGCAAAGTTTGGCTGTTCTCACCTGATGATGGGGGCTGCATGCAGGGTGGGCTCAGAAGTCAGTCCTCTTGAAGGAGAAGCGGGGGGGGGGAGCTTGTCTTGGGAAAGGAAATACAGTGGTACCTCGGGTTACAGACTCCGCTAACCCAGAAATAGTACCTTGTGTTAAAAACTTTGCTTCAGGATGAGAACAGAAATCGTGCAGCAGTGGCGCAGCAGCAGTGGGAGGCCCCATTAGCTAAAGTGGTGCTTCAGGTTAAGAACAGTTTCAGGTTAAGAACAGACCTCTGGATCGAATTAAGTACGTAACCAGAGGTACCACTGTAGAAGAGAGAGTGGCAAGGGTTTTTTTTTTTTGTTAGTTAGCTGGAGATCCTTCAAATGCTGTTGCTCTTCGGGTCTCTGCATGCCTCCTAGAAGCTATTTTTGCATATTTGTAAATCAGCAGAAAATCACAAATTGCAGAGGGATAGTCACTTGCAACAAAAACAACTCCTTAAAGGCTAACAAATGTATTGTGGCGTAAGCTTTGTGCTTTGAATACAGTAAGCATTATCTTGTGTTACTAACACACACACACATGGTTGGGGAGGTCAGAGAGAAATGAAATGTAGGAAATACAGACAGAGTCTTGAGATTACATTATTCACAGCAGTCGTTCACAAAACAGTTGTTGGTGACAACACAGAAATCCTGGCGTTGGCAAACTAATGGGCACAATTTATTTATTCATTCACTCATTACATTTCCAAATAGCCTTTCCTCCCAGGGCAATGTAGCACAGAATACGAAACCACAACATACTTATCATAGCTAAACATAACAACAACCACTATAACTGTAAAATATCTGTAAAGCTTAGAACCATACAAAAACCCTTCCGGAAAATCTGCAGCTGTTTGTACTAAAGCAACCTGGCCTCAATTTATAAATGCCTAAGGAGAAAACAAAAATGCCTAAATCTGTAAAGTGAAGAAGAGGAATGCATCTCGAAGGGGAGGCAGTTCTGCAACCAGGGTGCCAGCATGGAGAAGTCCCTGTATCATGAATCTTCATGGGGATGGCAAACAGAGCCCCTCCTGCCCCAAGAATGTCTCCGGTCTAACATCTTTGAGAGCTGCTGCTGGTCAGTGTATGTGGTACTGAACTTGATGGTCCAATGGTCTGACTTAGGTAAGGCCGCATACCTTAGCACATCCTGAAGTGGCTTCTGCCTGTAGGATAGTGTCTGAATCCGTGGCATCGCCACCTCCCATTTGCATCTCTTCCCTTGCCTTTCTGGTCCACGGTCCAGGAATTTTTTCAGCCCAAGGGTCACCTTCCCTGTGGGCTGGGCGCCAAAGGCAGAGGGGGTGGGGCAACACAGGTGCCTTCTCCCTGTTGCAGTCCAGCCAGGTGACTCCTTCATGAGAGGCCCGCAGGGTGGCAACAGGAGAACGGGGCCTTTTCTGCAGTGGCCCCCCATTTGTGGAATGCTTTCCCCAGGGAGGCTTGCCTGGTGACTTCATTACATATCTTTAGGTGCAAGGGGGGGGGGATGCTGCTGTATAACCAGGCCTTGGGCTGATTAACATTCTATGGCTTTTTAAATGTGCTCGTGGGAGGGGATATTGGCTTGCTTTTGTTTTTGTTTTATTATGTATTTTGTATTCTCATTTTGTATTTTTATATTGTGAACCATCCTGTGAACTTCGGATGAAGGGCGGTATACTAACTAACTAACATCTCTTGGTGGTTTGGATACCATTGACCATGGTATCCTTCTGGAACGTCTAGGGGGCTTGGGAGCTGGGGGCGCTGGTCTAAAGTGGTTCCTCTCCTTCCTCCTGGGCCGTGTTCAGAAAGTGGTGGTGGGGGGATGAGTGTTCAGACCCCTGGGCTCTCACTTGTGGGGCGCCTCAGGGTTCCATCCTCTCCCCCATGTTTTTAAACATCTATATGAAGCCTCTGGGAGAGATCAGCAAGAGGTTTATGCTGGGGGATCATCAGTATGCGGATGATACCCAGCTCTACCTCTCCTTTAAATCAGAACCAGTGAAGATGGTGAAGGTCCTGTGTGAGTGTCTAGAGGCAGTTGGAGGATGGATGGCTGCTAACAGATTGAGGATGAATCCTGACAAGACAGAAGTACTGTTTTTTGGGGACAGGGGGAGGGCAGATGTGGGGGACTCCCTGGTCCTGAATGGGGTAACTGTGCCCCTGAAGGACCAGGTGCGCAGCCTGGGAGTCATTTTGGACTCAAAGCTGTCAATTCTGTCAAGGCACAGGTCAATTCTTTGTCCAGGGCAGCTGTCTACCAGCTCCATCTGGTATGCAGGCTGAGGCCCTACATGCCCGCAGACTGTCACCAGAGTTGTTCATTCTCTGGCTATCTCCCACTTAGACTACTGCAATGCACTCTACATGGGGCTACCTTTGAAGGTGACTCAGAAGCTACAACTAATCCAGAATGTGGCAGCTAAACTGGTGACTGGGAGTTGCCATTAGGACCATATAACATATAACCATATATACTGGCTCCCAGTATGTTTCTCAGCACAATTCAAACTGTTGGTGCTGACCTTTAAAGCCTTGGCCCTGTATACCTGAGGAAGTGTCTCCACCCCATCAATCAGCCCGGACACTGAGGTCTAGCCCTGAGAGCCTTCTGGTGGTTTCCTCACTGCAAGGGAACCAGGCAGAGGGCCTTCTCGGTGGTGGTGTTCTCCCTTGGGAACGCCCTCTCATCAGATGTCAAGG
Source organism: Podarcis vaucheri (assembly GCF_965113315.1). NCBI lineage: Eukaryota > Metazoa > Chordata > Lepidosauria > Squamata > Lacertidae > Podarcis > Podarcis vaucheri. The sequence goes on from NC_138765.1 coordinate 93,484,750, forward strand.
AGACAAGTAACTATGCAACTTTTAGAAGACACCTGAAGGCAACCCTGTTTAGGGAAGTTTTTATTTTTTAAAAATGGCCCCACTACTGTGGGGGAAGAGGTAAGGCTGGCAACTAAGGCAATTGCGGTAGCTGGTACGAAACAAAATTTAGAATTGTGTTAGGAAACAAAGCCACAGAGGGAAGAGCATCATCTGTGTGTGTCATTCATAACTTATTTGCCGTGCTCAGGTCTGAAGTGCAGCCCCATGATAAGACACTTGTTCCGCATGCAGAAGGCCCCAGGAGAGCTGCTGCCAGTCCGCAGTCTTGTGGTTCTCCAGATGTTACTGGACTTCAAGTCCCATCATGCTGTTGGCCATTCCAATCACACCAGGAGGGCACCAGATCCCCTGCTCCTGCTGAGGATCATCTAAGCTAGGTGGATCAAGGTCTGACTACACTCCTTCCTATCAGCCAAGCAAGAAATCCCTGTTTCTCTGCGGTTTGGAGGATGGTTTCTCGAATCAAGCACCGCTTCTTCCAGATAGGTGGGCATTGCAACACTGTTACTTGTGGGAAGGACGCACTGTTTTCATAGCTAGCTGTGGCACCTGGGAACTGTGGACAGCTGATTTTTCTTTCTTTCTCCCCTTAGTGGGCAAGCAACAATTTCATTCTGTTTGCAAAGCTGCTCAGCTGGGAGGTGGGGGCTGCTGCCTTGAGGCCATCTGCCACAGGCTGGCATTGGCTTCATCCCGGCAGAGTTCCCAAAGTCTCTCTGTTGCTCTGACAAAATTCCCCAGAGCTTGTACCATCAGATCAGGTTGGGAAGCTTGGCAGTGAGTTTCTCAAGCAGGTGTTGGGGGGTGAGGTGGGGGGGGGGAACGAGACAGAGAGGTGGTTGATTGGTGGTAGTTGATGGTTTTAAATCTTACACCCATATTTTTAGAAGTTTATTTTTGTATGCTTTTTTTTAAAAAAGCAAACAAACATAAACAGCTTAAAATTTTGGGATGACAGGGTTAAGAACTGAAGGCAGGAATATAGCTGTGCGCTGCCCTATCTGCAAAGATCTCACATGGAGCTCAATCCACTGGGAAGATCTCCTGCACATGCCTCCTTGAAATAAACATTGTGGCTCCTAGCCACAACAGCCATGCTTTGCCTCCAGTCCTGGGAATGCTGTGCCTCTGAAGAGCTGCAGCTGAGATTCGCAAGGGGAGAGAGCGCAGCTGGACTCGAGTCCTCCTTGTGGGCCTCCCAGAGGCATCCAGCTGGCAACTTGGAGGGCAGGGTGCTGGACTAGGCAGGCCTCACCCAGCACAGTTAGTGTTTTGTTCTTAAAAGGAGCTGAGTGCAAGTGTGTGCAGCTCCTGTTCATTTCAGCAAGGTGTGCTCTGGAGGACCTCCCAGTGGACTGAGCCTGTTAGGTCCATCCTGCCTGGCGCTTCCACTCTGCTGCCTCCTGAAACCACCCAGGCCTTCTCCCATTGCACTGTGGCTTCCCACAAGCAGGGACCCTGACAAGAGCAGCTTCAGTGCTCAGTGTGTGTGCTCCCTTTGAGAGGTGGAGCTGAGTCCTGTCCCAGGAGGACAGCAAAGGCACTTCCAAGGACGATGTCTTCTTGGACTGCTCTGAAGGCTGTTGCATGGAGCTGGCTCTGAACACTCCTAGTGGCTGCTGGAGACAGCGGGATTTGAGTTTTAGCCTAGAGAGCTTGGCTGGGGGAATCTAGGACTGAGCTGATGCTAATAATAATACTGCACTGGCTCTCTGCAGTTTGGTATGCTTCCTGTCCTGGAGGCAGTGGTTTGTAACACTACTTTAAAAACCACCACCAGAAACCTGCTAAATCTATGTTCTGTTCTGAACTCATATATCTGAAATAGTGCATTTGGGTATTTGTATGATAAACGGCGTTTCCGTGCACTGCTCTGGTTCACCAGAAGCGGTTTAGTCATGCTGGCCACATGACCCGGAAGCTGTCTGTGGACAAACACCAGCTCCCTCGGCCAGTAAAGTGTGATGAGCGCCGCAACCCCAGAGTTGGCCACGACTGGACCTAATAGTCAGGGGTCCCTTTACCTTTACATGTGCAAAGAATTAGGTGCTAATAGAGAGACAAGCGAGCAAGAGATCACTTGCTACATGCAGATCTCTATTTTATAACCAATGAACTGTTATCATGGCTTCTCTCAGAGAATGGTGGTTTGCGGAGACCATTGCACATCTTCTTTTAAGAGGTCATTCCTCGGGCTGCGTGTGTCTCCCCTCAGTTCAATCCAGGTCCCAGTCCAACACTGACCCAGGAAGATCTGGTACTGTCCCAACCTGGAGCCAGCCTCCCAGCAAATTGGGGAGGCCCATGTAGCTTCCCTGTGTGCATCCTCTCCTGTCCTGATGTTCTTTGGGGTCTGAGGTTCCTTTTGGAGGCCGGGGAGCCAGCTTGGTGAGGTCAGGAGGATCCGGGGTGGGGGGGGAAAAGAGATTTTGCTGCAGCCCAGCCCCAGCCCCTTGGGGCTGTGGCCTCACCCTGCCACATTGTGGGGATGGCCCTGAAGGGGAGACTTTAAAGCTGGGGCTGTTTGGGGCTCAGGCTGTGCCAAAAAATGGGAGATGCCTGCCTGCCCCTTTGTTGTGTTGGGATATCTTCTTCCCCTCCTTTCCCAGGTCTTCCCAAAATGTTTTCCTCTGTGGATTCAGTTGTGAGGCTTGGCCTGCGGAGAGCGGGGGAGAGGAGCTGCTCCACACACCAGAGCGAGTGGCTCATCTGTTTGGCACACGAGTGAGGATGGGGAACAGGGACGAACAAGGAGGCTGCTCCAGCGACAGTGTCTGTTTCACAAAGAGCCCCGGGGAAGCTGGGACTCGAAAGGCTTACATGAAGCGGCTCCTTTGATGGGGGAAGCAGTTCAGCAGTCCCCTTTCCAACGCCTGAAGGTGCCCTTGTTGCCTGCCGCGCTCTCCAGGGTTCTTGAGCAGAGAGCAAAGTGCCTCTTTTCCTCGCTGGTGCTGAGAGGATATCAGCTCCTGCTTTGCTCCCTGCTCTTGGCTCTTCTCTTTGATATACAAGGAAATATATACAAAGGCGCAGCTGATAAAGTGTTCTGCAACCTGGCATTGCAGACTCCAGCGAAAGGGAATTCAGATGTGGGTCTGCCTGGGTGGCAGTGTTGTGCCCCTGAGGGGCTTCCAGATGACTAGTTCGTTGAGCATTCACCCCTCACTTGTATGAGGTTAGATGACTTTGTGGCAAAACGAGGGTTATCCCACACTTCCCCTATCATTTCCCCGTCGCTTTCCTCATTGCAAAAAGTCTGAATTTGGGAGAAAGGGGTTTGTTGTTCAAGAGTGCAAAATCTGCTATACAGTAATTCCATAACATGAAGTTGCAGGCATGTGATGGAATCCCACCTGCAAATAACACTAGTCTGTCCAATATTTGGGCTGTGGCAATAAGACCACAAAGCTTTGACAGACCACAACAACTTCAACTTGGCTACAAATAAGTCCTTTGTAGCTCATCTGCTTTGCATGCAAAAGCTCCTGGGTTCAATCCCTGGCATCTCCAGGTAGGGCTACTGCCAGTCAGTGTAGGCAATACTGAGCTTGATGGATGATCAGTCTCACTGAGTAAAAACAGCTTCCTAGTTCCACCAAAACGCCGGGTGGCGGCCCATTGGAACCTGGATTTCTGCATGAAGTTTGGTGTTTGGATTTTGTAGGATGCTCACTGCCTAATGTCTAGAGGACCGTCAAACCTTCCTTTGGTGAGGGGAGGGATCACGACTCAAGATGCAGAGCCCCTGCGGTGCATGCAGAGGATCCCAAGTTTAATCCCTAAAGGCACCTCCGGTTAAATTGAAGGTGACATCCTTTTATTCTTAAAAAAAAATTATAGTCAGAACTGCAGGTTAGGAAAGTACATGGTTACAGATGCTCTCTTTCTCTCTCTCACTTTAAAAATAGATCTCCCCCATAACAAAATGTTGCTTAATCCCAAGTAAATGGGTTTAGCAGCAGAGCAGCAGAAGCAAACTCAATATTATTCCTGAAGTCATGGTGGAGCTTATGATTTTAGAGAGGTTTTAAAATCTGAACTGCACATCTTAGAATCTTTCTTTTGTTTTTAAAATCAGGCTTGGTGCACTGTTTTTGCAGTAATATACTAGAAACCTAGGAGCAGTTGTAAAGCATGGAATGGGAATGGGGATCTCTTAAGACCACTACATGTGGGTTCTAAAGCAGCCTTCTCCAAACTTGTTTGGATTATAAACCCTATCAGCTCCAGCTGGCTGGGAGTTGTAGCCCAAACCAGTTTGGTGAAGGCACCGGCGAAGTGAAGGACATGAGGCAGGAGTTGGTAATGCAGGTGAGCTGTGCACAGGCAAGCTGCCAGCTAGCTCTGCCGAGGCCCTTTTTATTGGCACAATATGCAAAACCAGACAGATACATTTTGGACTGTGACCTTTACATCTTCCAATCCCGAGATTGTGGGGTGGTACCAGGTTATTTTGGCACCTGATTCCACCGCGTCCTTTTCCCCTTGCACAATGTATGGCGAAGGAGACAAAGGTCACAGACAGGGCACGACAGACCACTAAGAGTGCAAAGGTTAGATAGGGGGCATGATGTTCAGACAGCTGTGGCTTTGTTTGCGGGGGGGGGAGTGTGTGCTCCGCATCCAGCGATCACACCGGGTTGCCGAAGGCTGGTCTAGAATTACCTAGCTGCACCACTCATGATGCCAGACATTTCTTTGTTTATACATACATACATACATACATACATACATACATACATACATACATACCACCCTTCATAAAGAGATCCCAGGACAGTTCACAGAATAAAATACATTTAAAAGGCCATAGGATAGTAATCAGCCAAAGGCTTGGCTGAAGATACCAGGTGATGGGGAAGAGCTTTCTCTGCCAGAGACCCTGCTGGTCCAGGTAGACAGCCATGGGCCAGATGAACAAATTGCCTGCCTTGCTCCAGGACAGCTCCCTGTGCTCCTAGGCGCAGATACAGGCTGAAGATATTTTGGTGCTTGGGAAGAGCATCCAAATAATGCTTCCCTCACACTGACTAACACGGAGTACAATCTTCCAAGATGTCCTTGTGCTGCTCCCGTTTATTTTGGCAGGACAGCATCCTGTTTCAGGACCACACAGGATCTGCAAAGTTTCCCTGCCTACAGGCCAAGTTTTTAGGCAAAGAGGGAGAAAGTTCAGTTTCTTGTGAGAATTCTAGTCACTATGGGAATTTCTAGCCTGAAGAGGAGGGAGTGAATTCTGGAGGGAGCGAATCCCCTCTTTTCTCTTGATGAGCCTCCTCCTCACAGCCCCCTCATCCTCCATAGTCTGGGAAGGAGCAGCCCCAGATCTCCTGCCTCATTCGTTCCAGGCACGTCTCGGGGGCACAGTGGGGCTTTGTCTGCCTGACACTCACAGGTTGTCCTTGCGTGTGAATCACAGAACAGTAGAGTTAGAAGGGATCCCAAGGGATCATCTAGTCCAACCCCTGCTTGAATCCATTAGATTGGGTCCTAGAGCAGGAGAAATCAATGCCCTTTTAAAATGTTTGAGGGGGGCTATTGGGTTGCTTTTGTTTTTATTTTGATTATGTATTTTGTGTTTTTGTTTTGTGATTTTATATTGTGAAGTCCCTGAGACCGGCGGGTATAGGGTGTCATATAAATTTTAATACTAATAAAATTAATAAGACTAATAATAATCTTGTTCCCTCTTCCATGTGATAACCCTTGAGATATTTGAAGATGTCAATCATATCTTCTCTCAGTCTCCTCTTTTCCAGGCTAAACATGCCCAGCTACTTCAGCTGCTCCTCATAAGGCTTAGTTTCCATTTATCATCTTGGTTGCCCTCCTCTGCACATGTTCCAGCCTGTCAACATCCTTCTTAAGCTGTGGTGCCCAGAACTGGACACAGTACTCCAGGTGTGTTCTGACCATGGCAGAATAGAGTGGGACTATGACTGCTCTTGATAGGGACACTAGACTTCTGTTGATGCAGCCTAGAATAGCATTAGCTTTTTTCCCTGCTGCATTTACTGTTGATTTATGGTAAACTTATGATCCACTAAAACTCCTAGGTCCTTTTCACATGTATTACTCAAAATCCAGGCACCCCCCACCCCCAGTATTAAATTTGTGCATCTAGTTCTTCCTACCTTACATCTGTCCCTATTGAAATTCATTTTGTTAGCTTGTGCCCAGTTCTCCAATCTGCTAAGAATCCTCATTCTGTCTTCTGTGGCATTAGCTACCCCTCCCAGGTTGGTGTCATCTGCAAATTTGGTAACCGTCCCATCAGTACCTTCATCCAAGTCACTAATAAAGACATTGAACCGTGGGCTCAGAGGGAGCCATGAGAAACATATCTGTCAGCATTAGTAGCAACTGACATGAATTTGTCTAATCATCTTTTTAAGGCATCCAAGCTAGAGGCCACCACTACCACCAAGGTCATGTTGGCCAAACATGCAAGCATAGTTTCTTTCACCAACTTATGGTCACTTGCAGTGGTTCAGAAACCGTGACCCTCCTTCCCTGTGGAGAGCCTAACGTTTACTGGGCAGTGCAGATATCCATCTGCCTAGATGCTGAAGGGCCAGTCCCACCCAGCACTTGCAATGGGCCAGGGGCTTGGAGCATCCAGAGCCGGGCTCGTCCCTCGGCTGCAGTCGTAGCAACCTCCCACATCACAGAACCGTCTTGGCAGCTGGCCCAGCTGTTCCCATCGCTGGTGTCTGTTTCCAGTGGAGTGTGTCCTGTAAGCCCTGATCATCCCTCTTGCTCGGTAGACGCCATCTAGCGGGAGACTTTGCCTCTAGGGCTTGCCAGGCTGCTTGCTTGCTGCACAAATGGATCCAATTCCCGTCACTGACATGGGATTTGTGTGCAGTGGAGAGGACAAGAAAAGCAGGCTGATCATGCACAGATCTCGAAGTCTTGGGGGATTCCTTGGCATTCCAGTGCTGAATTCCAGGTGACCCTCCAGTGCACAGAAATGTTTTTCGAAGAGATTGTCTCAACCTGCTGCCAGACTCAACCCCCGCAAGGCTTTTTGTCCCTCTCTTGGAGTGGTTAATACACTTTTAAATAGAGAGACAGAAATTATTCAACAGATTATTCTGGATGAGAATAATGATTTATCCCCAAACTTTTAGATTACGCAAATAATCACACCCACACCCACCCATATTCCCCTGTGTGCTTCTGCTTCCTGTTTGTTGAACTCGTTACATAGGTGATTTCAGCAGATCAGGGAACCCATAGGGAACTGGATGGTGTCACAATGCCACACCTGAAATGATGAGTGGCTGTGTTAAAATCATGCAAGTTCCCACAATACAATTTGGCTACGTGATCAAGTCTCCGAGGGATACTGTGAGCACCACTGATTTAAATGAATAAGCAATGAATAAGCTAAATTTCTGAGAGCAGTCCCAGAAATTATGCAGAAAAGAGAGAGACAGCAAACTGGAGTGGGTGAGCGTTAAACTGTTCTGGTTTAATATTTGAATTGCACATCACACACAAGGAGAGTCTGTCATTGTAGAATGGTCCCATCACCCTTCCATCCCAATCCTATGCAAGTGCCTGGCCCTTTGGTCATGTGCCAAACTTGACATGGATTCACGGACTTCACAGGTCTTCTCAGGTGATACTGCTGGGAATTACTTGCCTTGTGTCTTGATCAGTTGGTCTAACGATTTTGCCTGCAAGGCTGTTTGGGGCAAGCCATGCCAACCTCCCTGACACTTGACGTCATATTTGATGCTGGGAGGCGGGCAGGTAATGGCTGCACTTGGCCAAAAGGCAGCACCTGCCAACGTCCTGTGTGAGTGTCTGGAGGTGGTTGGAGGATGGGGGGTGGTTAATGGATTGAGGTTGAATCCTGACAAGACAGAAGTGCTGTTTGGGGGGGACAGGGGGCGTGCTGGTGTGGGGGACTCCCTGGTCCTGAATGGAGTAACTGTGCCCTTGAAGGACCATGTATGCAGCCTGGGAGTCATTCTGGGTTTTTTTTATGATATTTATTAAGAGTTTTAAAGTTACAGAAAAAACAGAGAAGAAAAAGAAAAAGGAAAAGGAAAAAAAACAGAAGAAAAACAAACCACAATCAAACAATACAAATTGATAAAAATCAAAATCAAAAAATAAGAACAAAGCACATAACAGATCAGAATCAAAAAGCAAAAATAAGCCACAAAAATTTAAAAACAAATCCAATATTCTCATATCCTTGACTGTCATTACCTTCTTTCTTTGACCTCCTGACTCCTCCCTTTTTTGTATCCTAGTTATTAATAGTCACAGCAAATCCTTTCCATTTTTCATAATATTCTGTCATGACATTACCTTAATCTATTTTAACCTTATCTTACTATAAAAGATCTTAAAACTTAAAACTTAGATCTTATTTATACCAATTTCTCATAACCATAACATATTCTTACATAATTCTTTTAACATTTTTACTAAAGCCAAATAATTTCGTTCCAACATTTTTCTAACATTCATCAATTTTATAAGACAATCCTAGTAATAAAAAGAAAATAAAAACAATCCAATCTTCATCCAACGTCCTTTCCTCCTGGTCCCGGGTTTTGTCAGTCCTTTCTATCCCATCAATCTAGCGCATTAACCTGGTAATCTTATGTCCGAGGCCCTTAAGTCTCTTCCATGTCCCTTCCGCAGATCTTCTTCATATTTATACCTGTACTTTACATTGTCTCCTGCTCCTTTCACTCGTGGGAACTCCAACTTAACAGTGTTTTTAACCCTTCTCGACAAATCAGTCCCTTTTCCATGCTCCACACTAAACTCCATGTGGTATTTAAAAACATGTTTCAAAGTCCCTCCAGAATTAAGAGCCCCCACAACCCCAAACGTCTCACGGCCCATTGCCAGACTTGAAAAGTCCAAACATCCCTGCATAGGGGGGGTCTATCCAACCCCCCATTTCCAAACCAAACCAAACTTTATCTTTCCAAATCTGGCTTTTTCCAAGTTCATTTGTCAGATCCAAAAACTCATGTTCCTGCTGGGCCACAGCTCCCTCCATCTCTGGCGCCCAAGGTTCAACAACATCCTCTTCCCTCATCTGATCTATCAGAGCACACTCCTGATTTAATTCCTGGGTGGGCTCTATATAATTACCCACTACCTGTCCGAAATTTCCGATCGCAGCAGTCATCAAGTCCATCTTCTCATGTAGCTGTTCCAGTAGGGCACTTGTTTTATAGAAAGCACGCAACAGAGCTTCTGAATACATTGTTCTGCAAGGTCAGAAGTCTATTCCCACCATTGTAATCTGCTGCAGCTGCCGAGCTCCCCGATTCAGATTTAGTAACAGTTTCACAGGCTCCCTCTAGGGGAAGAACTTCTATTTGTTCTTTTCTTTTAAAGGCAGATCTAACAACAAATTTTCCTTTTTCTGATATTTTGTCAATATTTGTTCCTTTAAAATGCGAAGGAGAACAATGGAATCACTATGTTTCTCTTCTTTTAACTATCTGTCAAAAACGTTTGTCTCTGGTCAATGAGCTTCCCAAAGAACGTCAGTCCTGACACCCGCTCCCGGGAGTCATTCTGTTTTGTTTTTTTTATAATAATCTTTATTAAGTTTTCAAAAGGTTACAAATAGCAGAACAAAAAAAAAAAGAAAAGAAAAGAAAAAAGAGGAAAAAATAAAACCAAAAGAGAACACAAAAAAACAACAAAAAAATTCCACCCTTTAACACTCATTTTCAATAACTTCTTTTCATGACTTCCCCACGTCTCCCCTTATTGTATTCCAACTCCAATTGTTTGTTCAAACAAGTTTTTCCCTTAATATCCTAAGCATAGTTTATTAAATTACTTAACCCTAATTTATTAAAATAATTCTTTGCAATAGATTTAAACCTTAGTTCGTTATTATACCTTAATTTAGTTTAGTTAGCAATTTTAGAAATATATACCTTAACCTTATATAAAGAGAGAAAAGAGAGATATAGAAACAAAATTTAAAAAAAATACCTTTCCTAAGGTTGGCACTATTTCCCATCCACGGATTCCCCGTTCTTATAATAATAAAAAACATATAGTTTTTACACTGCAAATACAAAAATCAGACCCCCTTTGGACTTCTAAACCCCACCCCTCTCTCCCCGGTTTCAATCCCAAACCAAAATCCAGTTAATCCATCTTTTTAGCCTGGTGACCTTACATCCGAGGCTCTCAAATCACTCTCAGTCCCTTTCAGCCGGTTTCTTCGAAAGTCTCTCATACTAAACACCCAAGATCGAAGAAGTACTTTCCCAAAGCTGACCATGGTTCTTCCAGCAAGGCCTACTTGTTTAAAGGTGGAGCTCCAGCTCTGTTTCTTAAGTCTATATGTCCCAAATAGTCCAGCTTTCACCTTGGTCGAATTAGAGTTCCTCTTGGCAGGTCTCCGGCTCTCTTTTTTCTTCTGTAACGTTTCAGCCATCCCTTCTTTCTGCTCCTCCTGTTTAGCAGGTGTCTTTTCCTCCTCAATCTTTGGTTCCTTTTCTTGTCCAGTTGCCTGTGTTTTGAGCACCAAGTCCCTTTCCAATTCAGTAGATATGTTTTCTGTTAACTTCGGGTTTGTAGGGCTCGTAGACAAAACATGGCCTTTCTCGTTCATCTCTCGCAGCTTTCCCACGAGAAAAACCAGCTCTTTCAAGCCAGCTTGTATTTCCTGTATTCCCTGTTTTAGTTCCATTCTTGTAATGTCCAAGAATCCCCTCTAGAGGGATTCTGGTTACTTAATGTTCTTTTCCCTTCCGATCCAAAAGTCAGATTAATTTGTATCAGTCTTTCTTTACTTTCAATATTTTGTAACAATAACCGGTTAGAGTTTAAGCTTTCGGTTTTTCCAACTTTGACAGCTAATTTGACAGCTGTCAAAAGTTTTCTGTAGATCCTCAGCAGGCTCTTTTCGCGGGTTACTCCCGGGTTTGAGAAAAGTGGTAATTAATCCAAACAAAGTAAACTCTTGTCCTCCAGCACATTAACTTAGTCCTTTAAATCCGTGGAATTTATATCCTTATCAAATCACAACAATTCTTCCCGCAACCTTAGTTGACAGATCCTTGCTTTAAGCTGTTTACAATAGGGGGGAGACGGACTTCCTTTTTTTTTTCACCTCCCCTGCTCGTGCCAAATCCAAAACTGAAGTATTTGTAATCCAATTTCCAAATTACTCACGGGTTGTTGTTCTTGATTTTAAGTCCGAATTTTAGTAGGAAGAAGTCAGCGCTGTCCGACAAATGGCATGCGGCTTCGCTCGGCAGGGGAAGCAGAAGACTCACAGCACCACGCCGCTCCCCGGCACCCGTTCCGTAGCCTTTAAAAAGGCTCCTTCACGAGTTGGGAGGGCGCTTACAGTGCCCGCCGAGTCACCATGTCCACGGGCTCCGTGCCCGTGGTTTTTAAGGATCCCCGTGTCGCCGGCATGGCAAGACCCAGCCCCCTGTCAAGCCGATTCCCTCCGGAGCTTGGAGGGAATCCGCCATTAGCCGGTCGCGCCAACCCGGAAGTCCTCCCGGGAGTCATTCTGGACTCACAGCTGTCCATGGACTCACAGCTGTCCATCTGTCATTCTGGACTCACAGCTGTCCATCTGTGGGTGCTCAGCTCCCACCCACTTACTTCTCTCTGGTGCCACAGTGGCAACTGGAGCTGAGCCTCCGCCTCCACTGCAGGGCCTTTGTTGGGGTTTCCTGAGGCTATGACAGGCCCTGTCAGGCCTACCCACAGCCACAGTGGGCCCCATCAGGCCTCTTCCTGCCATGTGACATCACCCCTGCATGCTGGAAACCCACAAAGTGGCGCAGAATCCAGTGCACGTGCTTGGACTACTGCAATGTGTTCTATGTGGGGCTACCTTTCAAGGTGATTTGGAAACTACAACTAAACTGGTGACTGGGAGCAATCACTGGGACCATAAAACTACTTAGGGAAGTTTTAAATGATTGATGTTTTATTCTGTTTTAATTTTCTGTTGGGAGCCGCCCAGAGTGGCTGGGAAAACCCAGCCAGATGGGCAGGGTATGTATGTATGTATGTATGTATGTATGTATGTATGAATGAATGAATGAATAAATCATCATCATCATCTATACAGACTCCCAGTATGTTGCTCAGCACAATTCAAAGTGTCAGTGTTGACCTTAAATAGCCTCAAATCTGTATACCTGAAGGAGCATCTCCACCCCCATCGTCCAGCCCAGACACTGAGGTCCAGCTCCAAGGGCCTTCTGGCGGTTCCCTCACTGTGAGAAGTGAGGTTACAGGGGACCAGACAGAGGGTCTTCTTGGTAGTGGAACGCCCTCCCTTCAGATGCCAAGGAGATGAGCAATTATATAATATTTAGGAAACATCTGAAGGCAACCCTGTATAGGGAAGCTTTTTAAGGTTTAATGTTTTACTATGTTTTTATATATATTGGAAGCCACTCAGAATGTCTGGGGCAACCCAGTCAGATGGGCAGGGTGGGTGGATAGATAGATGATAGATAGATAGATAGATAGATAGATAATAAAAATCAAGCGAACCTTGCCACATAACCCTGTTATGGGTCAGAACTAGCACTTACTAAATATTCCCTGGTTTCATATTTGCGATAGAACCCCCCACCCCATGATGATAGGAATGATGGGGAGGGCTTTGATTCTCCCGGCTTCTCTTTTCTTCTTCCTGCTTCCATCCCATCGGACTGGGAGGGGGGTGAAGGACAGCCTGTTTCCTGGGCCACCTCTTCAAGATCAGTGAGGGTGAGTCAAGGTGGGGGAAGTGAGGGCATTGCATGAGCAGTTTTGCAAGGCCTTTTTGAAAAACTGCTGAAAAGGGGAAGGTGTTTGGGGCACTGCTACAACCCCCCCCAACCCCCTTCCCCCAGTCACCTGTGTGTGGTTTTGTTTTGGCTCTGGTCATGAGCTTCTGAGGACTGCAGTGAGAGGTGCTGCAGTGCTATAAACGTATGATGCGCACTCGAGTGTGATTTTTATTGAGGAAATGTACCCATTCTGGCAGCTGAGGCCAGAGCTGAGGCCCTAATTCTGCTGGTGTTCAAGGGGAGAGTGTGTGGTGTTGTAGTAAGAGTTTTGGCCTGGGATTTTGGGAGGCTAGAGTTCACACCCCCCCTCGGCCGTGAAGCTCTGCTGCGTGATCGTGGGCCAGTCCCTGCCTCTCAGCCTAACCTCCCGCACAGGATTGCTGTGGCGATTAAAAGAGGAGGGGGAGAACCATAGATGCCACCCTGAGCTCCTTGAAGAAAAAGGCAGGGTATAAGTAGCAAAATAATAGATAAAAATAAAAAGATTTTCAGGCACGAAAAGGGTTGGCGTTTGCTTTAAGTAAACCGGGCCCAGTGCAGTCTCCTGAGCCTTGCGGTGCCCTCCTCCTTTGTAGCTGTTCATTATACACATCTTTCTGACTTGCATCCAAGCCAAGGAGTTTGCTGCCTGCATCCAGAGGCATCTTACATAATTCAATTAGGCTTTGGACAAAAAATAAAAAACTCCCACCAGCCTCCCCTCTGAAGTGCTCGTAAGTGCTGATGAGTGAGCGCAGGCGAGGCACGCTCACCCCTTTCCTCTCTCAGATAACTTGGCAATTACCCTGGAGTGGAAGTTGTGCAGTTTCACTCTGGCTTCTGGAATGTTTCCCTTCCCAAAATTGTGAGCTGTTAGCCAGCATCATCCTCATGGCAAGCAGGCGTGAGGAGAAGCTTTGACCAATCAGGAGATCTGAGACTCGGTCATGCCAGGGTGTGACAGAATCCTGGAAACAGGCATTTCTTAAAAAGGAAATCATCACCGAAATAATGCCTTGGGTTTTAGCACAATATATGCTGCAATGGACTGTGTGTGTGTTTGTGTAGAGAGAGAGAGAGATAACCCTCTCTCCTCCGCTTGTCTGCTGCATGTAACAGGGCTTAGATTTCCCTGCTGCAGATACTGCAGTTTTTATGGCACTGGAGCATCTGCCGCGGGGCTCATTCCTAAACTCTCCCCCCTCCTTGCATGCCACCCACGGAACGTCCCAGGGCATTAAGTGGTTTAATTATAGATGGCAGAGCAGCTGAGAACATGAAAGAGGTGGATTCTCCTCTGTGTGCCCAGTTTCCTCAGGTTGGCTTAATTATGCATGGATGTTAATATGCCTCATGGCAAAACGGTGTCTTCAAAGGCAGCTTGTGGTGGCGAGAGGAGCCCCAGGTTTGCTCCAGGCCCAGGGCTGTCAGAGGAGTCTGGAGCCAGAGGTGGAGTGGCGGATGGCCAGAGGTGGCCTGGGATCTCTGCTCCGCCACAAAGCTCTCTGAGAGCCCCCCCTCCCCCTCAGCTTGGCTTACTTTACAAGGTTGTTGTGAGGATAAAATGGGATAACTGCAACTCATGCTTGGCTGACGGCAGGATGATGCTTTGCAAAGAGCCAGCGTGGGGTAGTGGTTGGAGCTTCGCCTTTGCCTTAGAGCGTTGCATGAGGACTTGGAAAAAAGCAAAACTTTTCAGGGTCTACTTTGTTTTCCTATTAGAACCCCCTAGAGCCACCAACCGGATGCAAGTGATTGTTTAAACTTATTGGTCACTTTTTTATTTTATTTGTAAAAGTCAATCAAAGCGACTTACAACAACAAACATTTAAACCAGCAAAAAGGAAAACAGAAAAATCTGGAAGGTGATCATGGCATTAAAGGGCAGGATTAAAGCATCCTGCCTGGTCAAGGAGAACACAGATCCTTAAAAGCCAAAGGCCTGGCAGAATATAAATTTTTTTGCCTGGCACACTTAGAATTAAGTGGCGATATAATTAAAGGCAGGTAGAAGCCCAGTATTGCTGCTGCCGTTGTGAAACCGTCTCCCTCTCTGCCCTCTGGCCTTTGACCTCTGAGACAGGTGTCATTTGACACCCGCACATTGCCTCCAAAGGGCTTCATCTGATTTTAAATCTGTATGATTATTTAAATCCCTGTTGACATTAGGCAGACATCTTTGCTGTACTGTTTTAGATGCCTGCTGAAAACTATTCTACTACATTTGTTTAAAATTTTGTTTTTTAAAGTTTTAGATGCTTTTAATTCTTTTAAACAGAGAGAGCCAGTGTGGTGCAGTGGTTAGAGAGTTGGAGTGTTAGAGGGTTGGACTAGCACCTGGAAGACCAGGATTCAAATCCAACTTAGCCATGAAGTTTCACTGGGTGACCTGGGGCTCATCACGGCCTCTCAGCATAACCTTCCTCACAGGGTTCTTGTGGGGAGGAGGAACAAGGAGAACCATGAGCTAATTGGAGGAAAAGGTGGCATTGTCTCGAGAGACAATGGAGTGGCCTCGGGGGGGAACTCAAACCGTTGTGCTCATCGCACTGAAGTGACATTCACCAGGATGCACGGCTGGGCGATGTGTCTGGGGTCCTGGGCTGCCCAGACGACAAGACTCCCCTCGCTGATGTGTTCCAAAGGAAAGCGGAGCAAGACGTCTGGTACCATCTTGGTGGCAGGAGTCGCTGGAAGGAAGCATACAGGGCATCATCCACCCATCCTAAAGTGTTGTAACCCCTTTAAGGTTTCTTCTTACCAGTAAGCAGTATATAAATTTTATGAAATCAATAAATAAAATGTATGGTGTGAATGGAGCCCAAGTCTCTCACACACCACCAAACCTGGGTATTTTTGCTGTGCCAGCATTTCCGAGTGGCCTGCCATATCTCTGGAGAAAATGTAACAAGCTGAGTAAGTTCCAGCCTTGTCCTGTGCTGTAGCCAGGATATTGATCAGAAATGAATTGGATTCCAGCCCCTGATACTGCTAGGGAAGCGTTTATTTCAAGGGCTAAGCAGTTCCAGAGTTGAAGGCCGGAGGTGCAGGAATGGCACTTTAGGAGCAGTCGGGGTGTGTGTGAGTGTGTGTGTGAGGGGCCTCCATCTCAAAAAGGCACCATTGACGGAGGCTGCATCTAGCTGTGGGTCATCCTGACAGCTCAGAGTTTGACCTAAGTTCTTGATCATGCTGCATTCCCTTGGCTTCCTTTCCCCTCCAGGCTCTCCTTGTTCTTCTGTAGGTAGTGATGAGCAGTTCTGAGAGATCACCCTCTCAACTCCCAAGTGCAGCAGAATTGTGTGCTTCTGTGTCCCCCATGGGCGTAGCCAGGGTTGTTTTCTTTGGGGGGGGGCAGAACTGAGCTATCTTCAACATGATTGATCAGTTAGTTGAGTATTTTTATTTATTTACTTGATTTGCGGGGGGGGGGTGCTGTGCCCCTTGCCCCCTGGCTATGCCCATGTGTCCTCCTGTGCAGAGGACAGCGTCCACTCCGCATGCAGGCTTGATCCTGGGCCTCTCCAGGCAGGGCTGGGACTGGGAGACAATGCAGTGGTCTGACTCACTCTAAGGCAGCTTCCTGTGCTCCTATGAGAGCAGGAGGGGTCTTGAAGTTGCCTGTCCTCCGCTGGCACACGTCAGGGGAGATGCCTCAGGTTTCTTTTGATAACAACAACACCTGAAGAAGTGTGCATGCACATGAAAGCTTATACCAAGAACAAACTTAGTTGGTCTCTAAGGTGCTACTGGACAAATATATATATATATATATATATATATATATATATATATATATATATATATATGCTTTCGTAGATTTTCACGGGTACAGGAATGCAGGTTTTGGTGTCTTCGGGTGTCTTCCCGTGTAAGAGTCGGGGTGTCTGGGCGACGTTTCGACGAGGTCTCACTCGTCATCTTCAGGCTGGTGCTTTCGGCTTCTTGTTACTGGAACAGAGCAGAATCTGGTGTTTGAGTTCCTATAAATACTGTTGAGGGGTGTGGTGTATAGCCTCCAACGTTCTGGGCAGAGAGGAAGTTCCTAGATTAGTGTGCCTTTTCTTCTTTTGTTCCTTAATTACTTGAGGGATATCTTGAGTGATTTCATGAGTGATATTCTGAATACCACTGGGTGGGTCATTAAGTGTAGATTAGTTGCTAAAGCTTTCGTGTCTTGACCTCTTGAGCTTGTGAAGAGTTTTTCTGAGAAGATGGCTGTGCTGCATTTAGTTGTGCTCTGGCTTGGCTTCGTGTATAGGGGCGAGCTGTGATTTTGTGCCTTGTGCCAGCCAGATCTGTGTAGGGATTGCAGGGGGGTGCAGCATCCGGAGGTGCCACTATAGTTTGGCTACTGGATGGAGTTTGTAATATGTCTGTGGAGAGGGTCTGGGTTTGGGTCTGGTGTGGTTGATTGGTGACGGCGTTCTGTGTGCCTCTGGTTCTGGTGTCGGTTTTTGTGGGGAGGGCTAATTTCCAGATGTCCTGCAGGCGGGACGTGTCGTCACGTTTGTTCATGTTGTGAGGGTGTTTCTCTATCTCGATGGCTTCCATGATTATTCTCTTGTGGTGATGATCTCGATGGCTTCCATGATTATTCTCTTGTTCTTTAACATGGAACATCACCACAAGAGAATAATCATGGAAGCCATCGAGATAGAGAAACACCCTCACAACATGAACAAACGTGACGACACGTCCCGCCTGCCAGACATCTGGAAATTAGCCCTCCCCACAAAAACCGACACCAGAACCAGAGGCACACAGAACGCCGTCACCAATCAACCACACCAGACCCAAACCCAGACCCTCTCCACAGACATATTACAAACTCCATCCAGTAGCCAAACTATAGTGGCACCTCCGGATGCTGCACCCCCCTGCAATCCCTACACAGATCTGGCTGGCACAAGGCACAAAATCACAGCTCGCCCCTATACACGAAGCCAAGCCAGAGCACAACTAAATGCAGCACAGCCATCTTCTCAGAAAAACTCTTCACAAGCTCAAGAGGTCAAGACACGAAAGCTTTAGCAACTAATCTACACTTAATGACCCACCCAGTGGTATTCAGAATATCACTCATGAAATCACTCAAGATATCCCTCAAGTAATTAAGGAACAAAAGAAGAAAAGGCACACTAATCTAGGAACTTCCTCTCTGCCCAGAACGTTGGAGGTTATACACCACACCCCTCAACAGTATTTATAGGAACTCAAACACCAGATTCTGCTCTGTTCCAGTAACAAGAAGCCGAAAGCACCAGCCTAAAGATGACGAGTGAGACCTCGTCGAAACGTCGCCCAGACACCCCGACTCTTACACGGGAAGACACCCGAAGACACCAAAACCTGCATATATATATATATATATATATATATATATATATATATATATATATATATATATATTGTGTGTGTGTGTGTGTAATCCACAATCAAGTTGTGGATGGCAGTGGTCTTATGAATCATTGACCTGACATTGCATAGCAGCACCTTCAGGTCATGTGGGTCTCCTTTGTTGATTCCAGTATCCTTCCGGTCAAGACCAGACCCGGAGGCAGGGATAGTCTTCAAACAATGACTAAACCTGCCTCCTCGATAATGATGTGTTCTGGTCTTAGCATAACTCCTCCTCCTCCCTGTGATCCCTGAGATTGGGTGTCCCAGCACACGCCCCCCATGGAACCTGCCCCGGCCATTCTGTTGGCTGGGGCCCACTCCCCGGCAACCCTGATGTCACTGAGACATATAAATGGGCACATGCAAATCTGAGTCCTCTTTCTAGTTGAATCACCCCCTCTTCTGGAGCGTCTGCTCTACCAAGGACTGATACCTCTACTGTCTCATCAAGTGCCCCCCTGCACAAGGTTTTGGGTTTTGTCACTGCTGCTCTTGGAACATCCGCCCAGCAAGGAAACAAAACCCCTCTCTTTCTCTCTCCGGTCACAAACAGGGTCAATGGATTCAAGCCAGATCGATAGCAGGGGTCAATTAACCACGGGCAGAGCTGAGGGCTTGGCATGTCCCCGGGGCTGGCAGCAGCCCAAGCTGAAGCAGGAACCTGCACTGTAAGCAGTAATTAAGAAGTGATTTGCCCTTGGGCACAGCGCCAGGCACCTCTGTTGCTTGGTGCCAGTGTCGCTCAGTTGTGAGCCTTGCTTGAGGCAGGTGACAATCCAAGCAGCCAAAGATCTGTGTGGCAAGAGACTCAGACTCACTGGCAAGGATGTAGGTATCCTGGGCAAGGCGGATTTGGGCCACTGGTTCCACTGCCAATTACCCCCTACCAAAACCCCTGGAATCAAAGATGGCCGACATGATGACTTCCAGGTGTTGTAGGGGCATGGCCAGGGGTCAGGGGTCAGGAATCCTGGGAATTGTGCAGTGTTCAAAATTCCCTGGTTGCCAGTCGCTTTTTGTAACTCACGACCATCCACTTGTGACCAAGTGGAGATTTATGGTCGCCAGGTTTGGTGACTGACATCTTCGCCATCACCTTGGCTGGTGGGCAGCAGTGTCTTTTGTTGCTGAACCACTACACTAGTTGGCTGACTCATGTGGCAGCACAGCAGCAAAAGATGCAGAGTTAACATGTCTTGAGAATTTTTTTTTTACTCTAACTGGTAAAAAGTGTGACTGAATTGTTAAATATATTAATGTTGACAAGAGAAACAATTTGTTCTTTGCTTTGTAAACTTGCAAAAGGAAATGACATTCTATTGATGCAACTGAAACCCAGGTTTAAGTTGCCATTTGGTGACTCGCTTCTGTATCTGAGTTTCTAACAATGGCGTTGTGGTCCAGCTGAAGAGCGTCATGCTGGCTACCCTGTGGCCGTCCAGATGTCACTCGACTGTGACTTCCACCACCCCGGACTGTTGGCTGTGCTGGCTGGGGCTGATGGGAGTTGGAGTCCACCCCTCCCCCATGCCTGCCCTGGATTGTTTCTGCTGGGAATCTGCATCTATCCTGCGCAGGACGGCTGCTTCTGCCCTGCTCCCTTCTGTGAGTTACTCTGAGCTCCTGGTTATGTTCTCCTTTAAATGCAAACTGAGTCGACTCTCCTCCCCACTTTCATTCCAGTCTTTCCTGGGGACCATGCCTCTGCCTGTCTGTAGTGACCTAGTTGTCCTTTGCTTGCCAGCCAGGAACAGCAAGCCAGCCAGCATCTTCTCCTGGTTGCTGTGTAACCGAGAGAAGAGCTGGCCTGGAGATGCTTGTGGGATTTTTGTTTTGTTGGGTGCAAAGCCTGGGCTGTTCCCTGGGGCTTTCCTCACACACAAGGAGAGGTGGAAGCAGCCTGTAAGGCCTCCAGATTATTTTAAGCACAGCAAAGGGCACGCGGAGTAGGAGAGGCTGCTGGGAATTTGTGTTTTGGGCCCCTGCCGTTTGTGGGCGATGGATAGTTACTGAGATGTGGTCACAGATCTGATGCTGTGGACTGATATCTGCTGCTGTCCCCCCTGACCTAAAAGGAGGCCTGGTTTTCCCTCTCCACCTCACAAGATTCCAGTGGTGTGTTCTTGCTAGTTCAGAATGAAGCAGGAGGCAGGCTTGTGTTGCTTTTGACTTTTGTATTTTCTCAGTATTTTTCTTTTAAGGAAAAACCAAAACCTTCATGTTTCTGTGGATGCAGATAGAATTCAGGTGTCCTGCTTGATAGGCAAATGTGAGGGCAATTGTGCATCACTTGAAAGGAAGACGAGAGAGGGCACAGGACATCATACTATTTGCATATGCTAATTTATGTGAATGGATGCATGTTTAGAATTAATTTATTATACGTACAATACACCTCCCCATAGCAGGGTAAAACTGCAGTTATATGAAGTGGAAGTTGTTCTAGTGATTTATTTTTTCCATGGAATGTTTTCCATTTCATAAGTTATTTACAGATTAGTCTTTTTTTTTTGTCTACTGCATTTCAGTGTGGTATACATGGTTCTTCCCACCCCACTTTATCTCCACAACAACCCTGTGAGGTGCATTAGGCTGAGAGGCAGCCCAAGGTCGCCCAGTCAGTTTCCTGGCTGAGTGGGATTTGAATCTTGGCCTCCCAGGTTGCAGTCCAGCCACTGCCCTGTGAACTGGGGCACAGTCCATGCGTAACCATGAAGGGGTACCAATTACAAATCAATATGAGGCAAGCTTGGCACGTTCAGTAATGCTTGCGGAGTACAAGTAGAATGAACATGCTAAATTAGGATCCCTCCCCATGACACTGGGAAATTTACCAGGGCAAACTGAAAATTTCCTGATGCAAATTACCCTGTGCACATTGCCTTGACTTGCACAGGAATCTTTTCTGAAAAAGCCACGTCCCCTTGAATTTCAGCCAGGTGAGCCACACACCTGCTCTTTCTGTGCTCCAGGTGCTAATGGGCAACATGAACATCCTCCTGCTGTACTGTCTTACGGTTCTTCATCTTTTGGACTTGGACCAGACAGTCCTTCAAGCAGAAGATTCCTTTCAACAGAGGGCTGTCCTCCGTAGAAGGAGGCCGCCTGGCTGACCTGCAGGCATGGCTGCTGATGGAAGGCATCCCTGCTGCCTGCCACTGCCGAGGCATCCCTTGCATGAGGCAGGGTGGAGCACCTGCCCCAGGTGATGGATTTTGGGTACCAGCATCACCTCCGGGCAGCCAGAGTTTCACAGGAAACTCAGTCGCATAACAGGTTTGTGCAGTTAAAGTGCTCTGTTGTCCAGGCACAATAAACACACATTAAAAAACCAGAGGCTTCGTGTGGTTAGGAAACAGTCTGGGAAATGCTCCCCAAATGATGAGATGAACAATTTATGAACGGGGAGACTTATGTAACTTCCATGCAAATGATTTGAGATGAATACTCATTTTTGTAAAAATCCCATACATAAGAAACAAAGCCAATGCCCCACAAAAGTGGATGTTGCATAACTCTCCCACAAGCCTTGTGCAAGCAGACCGGGGCGAATTCCCAATAAATGGGTCATCTGGAGGGAGGATCTAGCCCACTGGGAAGTTCTCCAGATCATTAGCCTCCAGAGTCAGGATCCAGCAAGTCAGGTGAGGGGCTTGTCAGTCCAACTTAGCCAGAGGCTTGCAGGGATCAAGTGTAGCGCAGCAATCACAGATAGGGAGTAGGAGCACAGCAGAAGCCTCCTCAACCAACAGGGTGGGGACAGCAGCAGCCGTGCCTGCAAAAGGCTCAGTCCCCAGCCTGAAGAAGACGGAGAGATGCTGTCAGCCAGTGTAGTCAGCATTGAGCTTGGCGGGCCTGGGGAGCCCTGGGGCCAGGGTTCTGCAGGACCTGGTGGACAGGGACTGACATTGGGGCATCCCAGATGGCACCCTTGAAGCGTAGAACTTCTGCCCCTGCCCTTGTAGTGGAAGCGCTGCAGATGGACCAGGCAGGGAGCTGAATGGTGGGGGACTCAGAGCAGATGAGGGGAAGTCTTCACACAGCGCACCGTTAAACCATGGAAATTCACTTCCACAAAATGGTTGCTAGTTGTGATGGGTGATACAGTACCTCCAGGATTGGAAGAAGCCTTATGAGGAATGGTCGAGGGAGTGGAGGACGTTTAGCCTGGAAAAGAGGAGACTGAGAAGGGTTGTCACACGGAAGAGGGAACTGGTTTGTTTTCTGCTGCTCTGGAAGACATGAACCAATGGGTTGAAATTATAAGAAAGGAGATTCCGACTCAACTTTAGGAACAACTTTCTGATGGGAAGAGTTGTTTGATAGCAGAATGGACTACATTGGAAGATGGTGGACTCTTTTTCATTCTAGGTTTTCAAACAAAGGTTGGATGACCACCAGTCAGGGATTCTTTAGCTGTGATCCCTGCACTGTGGGGGGGGGTTGGACTAGATGACCCTCGGAGCCCCTTCCAACTCTACAGCCCTATGGTTCCGTGTCTCTGCATATCAATTGCTGGGGGAAATGGGTAGGGAGGGCACTGCTCTTGTGCTCCTGCCCCACTTGGGGGCTTCCCACTGGGGCATCTGCTGGGCCCCTGTGAGAGCAGGCCGCCGGACTAGGTGGGCCCCCTTTGTCCTCTTCTTAGGACAGCTGGGAGCCCAGATGCCAAGCCGACTCAGGGTGGTGTCTGGCGGCATTGCAATGTGTGGGTGGGTGGATGCTGCTGTCAGTGGCCGTCCAAGGCTGCAGCCTTATCTGACAACAGCAGCTGGGTTGGAAAGCTGCCCACTGTTTACATTTCCCACAATACCATGGAAGTTTGCTCATTTGGGGCATGGTGGGAAATGCAACACAGGTGCATTGTGGGAAATGCAAAATAGGGGCATGGTAGGAAATGCAACACAGGAGCATAGGAAGCTGCCTGATACTGAGTCAGACCATGGGGAGCCAGCTGGTTGCACAGTATGGCTGCACAGATTGCTGTACCACAGCAAGGACACAGAAAAGATGGCCAGCAGCTTCATGTCTCTCTCTCTCTTTCTGGAGGGGGAACAGCTGTTGTGGAGTGACATTTCCAGTGGCCACCAGATGGCGCCGTGTCATCTAAAGCCACTCCAGATTGGATAGATTGGGGTTGGAGCAGCTGCAGCACTGCTCTCCCTGTGCCAGTTGTTTCTGCACTGGAAGGAAGCAATTCTTTGAGCTGAATCAAGGATGCAGATGTGGCTGACTTGCAGGTATCTGCTTACCTGCAGAACTTATTCTGCTGCTGCTCTGAGTGGGCCCTGAGATCCAGTCCTCCTGACAAATGCAAATCCTGCTCCCTTGCTTCACCAGCTTTTGGGATTTGGCCAGATACACCATAGTCCTCTGCACTCTTAGGCCTAAGCGGTGTAGTTAAAGTGGCTAGGAGACTGAGCTACAGCTGTTCAAATCTTATCTTCACGAGGACGTTGATAGTTGGAGTGGGTTGTCTAATACTTTCTTAGCTGCTGCTCCCCCACCTGGAAATGGAAACATTAATTCTGACCTAATTTACAGGGTTGCTGTAATGAGAAGGAGGGAACATATGCATGTGACATGATTTGAACATTTGAGGGCCTTCTGTATTTATTGTGGGTCCCACTCCAGACTGCAAGAGGATGCCCTGATATAAAAATACCCTATAGCACATAAAAAACTAGCATGTCAGAATTCTTCTTTTCAGCATGCCAACTTTCCAGATGCAGGGATTTTTACTTTTACAAAAAAATTGTTATGGAGACTCCTTTGGCACTGGCCAAGCCCAAGGTTCACCCCAGCAACTGTTACAGCCACTCTCTTCACAGCCTCAAAGGCTAGAAATTTGCCCCCCCCCCCCAGGTTGAAGTTCCCAAGAATTATACTCCCAATATCACATCCCAGAAAACAGCCAGCCTGCTAAAGCTTCTGGCCTCAGGTTCCAATATCTTTTTTTGTCTGAGGTTCCTGACATAAATTGTTCTTAAAATTGCATCAAGTGGTCCGTGCACCTAGCAGACCTTATTTTGGAACGAAGCTTTTCCTCTGCTGCTTTTTTCTTTAAATGACTGTGCAGATGCTCATTCTGTGTTAACTTGCCCCCTCCTTATCAAACTCCCAGTGCATAGATAGTACTTCTGCTGTTGCGTTAGAAAGACAGTCGGGTGTCTTTCTCTCTAGAATATTAACCCATCTCTCAGTCCTGTCAGGGGTGTCTCTGCCCCAAAGAGGATGCCATAGCTAGCTGCATGTGGTGGAGGGGGCATTCACTCATTCCTCCAGCCCTGACAAGAAAGAGCAATGGGTTGAGGGAGGTGAGATGTAAACAGGCCAATCAATGGGAGAGTGCATGGAAGGATGTGATTAAAGTAGCAAAGTAATTGATGGAGCAAGACAGATAAATCTCTCCAGGTTGGAGCCTCTGCCATCTGCAAATAGCTAACAAAAACAATTGGTGATCCCTGTATTAAATCATTGCATCCTGCTTGGCTTTGACGCCCTGATGAATGACAGCTGAACTAGGCCTTAGCCTAAAGATGCGCAAACAGTATCCGTGCGAGGTCTGTATGTGGGTGCTTTCACTCTGAAAGGGGATGCAGCGTGGTGTTAAGTGGCCAGAGTCTTGGATTGGGACCTGGGAGGCCTGGATTCAAATCCTTGCCCAGCCATGAAGGTTAGTAGGGTGACTTTGGGCCAGTCACTCTCTCTCAGCCTAATTTGCTTTACAGGGTTTTGTAAGGATAAAATGGGAAAGGAGAGAGCCATAGATGCCACTTACAAGTCAATTGAGGAAAGGTGGGATATAGAGATGTGAGGATGGATGGAGGGATGGATAGATAAATGAATGAATGAACGAACAAACGAACAAATGAATGAATCCCTCAAAAATCCTCATTTCCTAGCTTGAAGGGGTAAGATGCAGGACCGTGGCAGTCCAGGACAAGCCATTGTGAGTGAAGAAAATAATAGGGAGTGAGAGGGTTAAGTGCTCCAACCCTCCACCCTCATTGAAAGAAGGGGCAACTCCCACAGCTGCTTTTCCTTTAAAATCATAGCAACTCTCTTTATGAGAAGGCAGAGCGCTGGCCCTTTTAGCTCAGTATTGTCTGCACTCCAGGGTTTCACCTGCAGACAGTGGCGTAGCGTGGGGGGTGCAGGGGGGGGCCGGCCGCACCGGGCGCAACATCTGGGGGTTAGGGTTAGGGGGCGCAAATCCATGGGTTAGGGGGCACAAATCCACAGGTTAGGGGGCACAAATTACTTGCCTTGCCCCGGGTGCTGACAACCCACGCTACGCCACTGCCTGCAGATGAAAGGGATTGAACCCAGGAGCTTCTGCATGTGGAGGAGATGCTCCACCACTGAGCTACAGCCCTCGGCTACAAGGGACTTCCATGGAAAGCTGTTGTGAGCTGTTAGGTTTTGTGGCCTTACTGTCAAGGCCAAAATATTACATAGACTCTTCTGGGCACTTCCAGGCTGGTGTTATTTTTGGGTGGGATTCCATCACATACTGCCAAGTTCAGGTTATGCAGTTATTGCTAATTTTGCACTCTTGAACAACAAACCTCTTTGTGGTAATTGTACCACTCTATTCTGCCTTGGTCAGACCACACCTGGAACACTGTGTCCGATTCTGGGTACCACAATTTAAGAAGGATGTTGGCAAGCTGGAATGTGTGCAGAGGAGGGCAACCAAGATGATCAGGGGTCTGGAAACTAAGTCTTATGAGGAATGGTTGAAGGAGCTGGGCATGTTAAGCCTGGGAAAGAGGAGACTGAGAGGAGACATGATAGCTATCTTCAAATATCTCAAGGGCTGTCACGTGGAAGTGGGAGCATGCTTGTAGGACTCGAACCAAGGAGATTCCAGCTAAACATCAGGAAGAACTTTCTGACAGTAATAGTTATTCAACAGTGGAATGGTCTCCCTTGGGAGGTTTTTAAGCAGAGCTTGGATGGTCATCTGTCAGGGATGCTTTAGCTGAAATGCCTGCATTGCAGGGGGTGGGACTGGATGACCCTCGGGATCCCTTCCAGCTCTCAGATTCTATGACTTCCTCTAAAAATCAGGGGGGGTTTTGCAATAAGGAAAGTGATGGGGAAATGATGGGAAGTGTGGGATAGAACCTGTTTTGACATAAAGTCCTCTAATCTTCCTGCAAGCAAATCAGGGTTAAGTGCTCAGTGAACAGGTCCTCTGGAAGCACAACCCTGCCACCCAGCTAGGTCTGTATCCGAATTCCCAGCATTGTCAGACCCTTCAACTTATAAATTGCACAAGCGGCCCTTCCCTTTCCCCATGTAAAGAGGAGGACCACCAGCAGCAGGGAGCAAAGGGGGAGCAGAGGTCCTCTGAGGACCACTAATCTGTGTCCCTTTGTGGCAGGAGAATCTTCATGCATCTTTTGTATAATGTCTAATTTCGTACTCAGAAGGAAGTGGAGAAACATCTTCCTGGGGTTGAGAAGGTGGACAGGGAGAAAAAAGCTTTTCTTCCCCCTCATCATACCAGAGCTGTGCCTCTTTTTGCCATTTTGATTTCTTGAGGGCAGATAGCTGGAGGTTTGGTCTTTGTAGCTTTCCTGGTAGCTCTTGGAATTGTTGTATGAAAAGAAAGTAAATGTGGGTGGAATTCCAGGAGTCTTCAGGAAGGTTGCAGAACATTTCAGGCAAGCAAATACTGTGTGCAGTGCAAACTCCTTGTCCTTACTTACTGAGGACAACTAATCAATCCATTTCCTGTCTTTGCCAGTTTCAGAGGTATTCATTCCTAAGTCTGTTCCTTCTAGCTTCTGTATCATTACACATTTTTTTACACATTGTACGGCAAAATTAGGAAAACTGCA